>NW_020174037.1:2945990-3142699 GCF_003031525.2 Neophocaena asiaeorientalis asiaeorientalis | reverse complement strand
GAGATATACCATGTTCTTGGATTGGAAGAATCAATATCATGAAAATGACTACAGTACCCAAAGCAATCTACAGATTCAATGCATTCCCTATCAAATTACTGATGGCATTTTTTATGGAACTAGCATAAACAATCTTAAAATTTGTATGGAGACATAAAAGACCCCAAATAGCCAAAGCAATCTTGAGGGAAAACACGGACCTGGAGGAATCAGACTCCCTGACTTCAGACCATAGTACAAAGCTACAGTAATCAAGAAAATATGGTCCTGGCACAAAAACAAAAATATAGATCTATGGAACAGAATAGAAAGCCCAGAGATAAACCCACACACCTATGGTCACCTAATCTATGACAAAGGAGGCAAGGATATACAATGCAGAAAAGACAGTCTCTTCAATAAGTGGTGATGGGAAAACTGGACAACTACATGTAAAAGAATGAAATTAGAACAGTCCCTAACACCATACACAAAAATAACCTCAAAATGAATTAGAGACCTAAATGTAAGACTGGACACTATAAAACTGTTAGAGGAAAACATAGGAAGAACACTCTTTGACATAAATCACAGCAAGATCTTTTTTTGACCCACCTCCTAAAGTAATGGAAATAAAAAGAAAAATAGGGGCTTCCCTGGTGGCACAGTGGTTGAGAGTCCGCCTGCCGATGCAGGGGACGCAGGTTCGTGCCCCGGTCCGGGAGGATCCCGCATGCCGCGGAGTGGCTGGGCCCGTGAGCCATGGCCACTGAGCCTGTGCGTCCGGAGCTTGTGCTCCGAAATGGGAGAGGGCACAGCAGTGAGAGGCCCACGTACCACAAAAAAAAAAAAAAAGAAAAAGAAACAAATGGGACTTAATGAAACCTAAAAGCTTTTGCACAGCAAAGGAAACTATAAACAAGATAAAAAGACAACCCACAGAGTGGGAGAAAATATTTGCAAATGCATCAATGGACAAAGGATTAATCTCCAAAATATATAAACAGCTCATGTAGCTCAATATTAAAAAACAAACAACTCAATCAAAAAATGGGCAGAAGACCTAAATAGACATTTCTCCAAAGAAGACATACAGATGGCCAAGAGGCACATGAAAAGCTGCTCAACATCACTAATTATTAGAGAAATGCAAATCAAAACTACAATGAGGTATCACCTCACACCAGTTAGAATGTCCATCATCAGAAAATCTACAAACAACAAATGCTGGAGAGGGTGTGGAGAAAAGGGAACCCTCTTGCACTGTTGGTGGGAATGTAAATTGATACAGCCACTATGGAGAACAGTATGGAGGTTCCCTAAAAAACTATAAATAGAACATATACCCAGTGAAAACCATAATTCAGAAAGACACATGCACCCCAATGTTCATTGCAGCACTATTTACAATAGCCAGGTCATGGAAGTAACCTAAATGCCCATCGACAGACAAATGGATAAAGAAGATGTGGTACATATATACAATGGAATATTACTCAGCCATAAAAAGGAATGAAATTGGGTCATTTGTAGAGACATGGATGGACCTAGAGACTGTCATACAGAGTGAAGTAACTCAGAAAGAGAAACAAATATTGTATATTAACACATATATGTGGAATCTAGAAAAGTGGTACAGATGAACTGGTTTGCAAGGCTGAAATAGAGACACAGGTGTAGAGAACAAACGTATGGACACCAAGGGGGGAAAGCGACGGGGGGTGCGGGTGGTGGTGTGATGAACTGGGAGATTGGGATTGACATACATACACTAATATGTATAAAACAGATAACTAATAAGAACCTGCTGTATAAAAAATAATAATAAAATTGAAAAAAAAAAGAAAATGATGCTGGAACAGGATGAAAGACTTTCCCAGGGACACAAGAAACAAAAATTTACATTTTATAAGTTGCAATATATGTTTTTACTCATGTCTAAAATTACAGCTCAAATAAGACTAGAGAAATAAAGCAAAGTAGAAAAAATATTTGACTATCTGAACTATCTCATATAAGTGGAATTGTAAAATGTCTTGCATATTTCATTTAGCACAATGTCTTCAAGGTTCTGCCATGTTGTAGCATGCATCAGAATTTCACTCCTTTTTAAGGTTGAATAATATTGCATTGTATCGATATACCACATTTTGTTGATCCATTCATCTGACTATGAACATTTTTGTTGCTTTCACGTTTTCACTATTGCTATGAACATTGGTATATAAATATCTGTTCAAGTCTCTGTTCAATTCTTTTAGGTATATACCCAGAAGTGGAACTGCTGGGTCATATGGTAATTCTATGTTAAATTTTTGAGGAACTGCCATTCTGTTTTCCACAGCAGCTGCACTATTTTACATTCCTGCCAGAAATGCACAAGGGTTCCAATTTCTCCACATCCTTGCCAACACTTGTTACTTTCTGGGTGTTTTGCTTGTTTGTTTTTCTTTTCATTGTTGCTATTTTTCATAATCACCATCCTAGTGGATGTGACGTAGTATCACATTGTGGTTTTGATTTGCATTTGTGTCACCCCTCTTGACTCAGTCAAAATATGGTCCCACTGCTTTGGCTGAGCCTCTTCTCTGGGGGCAGCCTGCCCACTGGGCTTGTCTTGGTCTGCTAGGGACACAGGCCTTCCTTTAGATATCAGGCTAACCCCAAGGCCAGGTCTAGCCCAGAGAGTCTGCGATTTTATGAGCAGCACTTCCCTCCTCTACAAGTCAACTTCAGACACCAGGTCCCAATCTTGTCTTGGACGGCTTGGATCAGAGGCTCTTGCCAGATGTGGAAATACCCAAACAACCTTTCCTCGGGCCGGCCTCACATGGATCCAGGCAACTGTCTACAGGTGAAGGGGGGCTGGCAGCAGCCAAGGTTTCAGTGCTCAGCCTCTGAAGGAATGTGAGGGCCAGCAGGCAGCACAGCTCCACAGAGCAATGGCCTGTGAGTGCTGTTTCCAACTGAGCTGCCATTATGCCATTTGGAGCTGAGATGGAAAACTTGGATAAATTTCCTTCATGCTCTGAAGCCACAAGAATTTATATTGGTCAGAAGTCACACATTATGGAGCCCTGTTTGGGGACACAGAGAATTCCAGAGTATATTTTTGGTAAATTTGATGTACCCTTGATAAGTATTTGCTTAGAAACAGCAATTTGTATAAGTTATACAGTGACAATATTTTCCAGACCTAAGTCTGGCAAGAATGAGTGTATTTATTGGGACACAGCATTTTTGAAATTGGAACTCAACTAAAACTGCTCAGAGGTATGGACTCCCTAGAAATGCATGACACACTAAGTTCACAAACAGACTGTGATTCAGGGTGATTGATTTCTCCATCCTTGCAGACTCAAGCATAGGAATGAGCTACTGTACAGAGCACAAATTGTATTTTTTTAATTTTATCTGACTTACTTCACTCTGTATGACACTCTCTAGATCTATCCAGGTCTCTACAAATGATCCAATTTCATTCCTTTTTATGGCTCAGTAATATTCCATTGTATATATGTACCACAACTTCGTTACCCACTTGTCTGTCGATGGGCATTTAGGTTGCTTCCATGACCTGGATATTGTAAATAGTGCTGCAATGAACATTAGGCGCATGTGTCTTTTTGAATTATCGTTTTCTCTGGGTATATGACCAGCAGTGGGATTGCTGTCTAATCCAAGAACATGGTATACCTCTCCATCTGTTGGTATCATCTTTAATTTCTTTCATCAGTGTCTTATAGTTTTCTGTATACAGGTCTTTTGTCTCCCTTGGTAGGTTTATTCCTAGGTATTTTATTCTTTTTTTTGCAATAGTAAATGGGAGTGTTTCCTAATTTCTCTTTCCGATTTTTCATCATTAGTGTATAGGAATGCAAGAGATTTCTGTGCATTAATTTTGTATCCTGCAACTTTACCAAATTCATTGATTAGCTGTAGTAGTTTTCTGGTGGCATCTTTAGTATTCTCTATGTATAGTATCATGTCATTTGCAAACAGGGACAGTTTTCTGGTTGTTAGTAGTTTTCTGGTGGCTACTAGTTTTCTAGTAGTTTTTAGGGATTATCTATGTATAGTATCACGTCATCTGCAAACAGGGACAGTTTTACTTCTTCTTTTCCGATTTGTATTCCGTTTATTTCTTTCTCTTCTCTGAATGCCGTGGCTAGGACTTCCAATACTGTCTTGAATAATAGTGGCAATAGTGGACATCCTTGTCTTGCTCCTGATCTTAGAGGAAATGCTTTCAGTTTTTCACCATTGAGAATGATGTTTGCTGTGGGTTTGTCATATATGGCCTTTATTATGTTGAGGTAGGGTCCCTCTATGCCTACTTTCTGGAGAGTTTTTGTCATAAATGGGTGTTGAATTTTGTCAAAAGCTTTTTCTGCATCTATTGAGATGATCATATGGTTTTTATTCTTCAAATTGTTAATATGGTGTCTCACATTGATTGATTTGCGTATATTGAAGAATCCTTGCATCCCTGGGATAAATCCCACCTGAACATCATGTATGATCCTTTTAATGTGTTGTTCGATTCTGTTTGCTAGTATTTTGATGAGGATTTTTGCATCTATATTCATCAGTGATATTGGTCTGTAATTTTCTTTTTTTGTAGTATCTTTGTCTGGGTTTGGTATCAGGGTGATGGTGGCCTCGTACAATGAGTTTGGGAGTGTTCCTTCCTCTTCAATTTTTTGGAAGAGTTTGAGAAGCATGGGTGTTAGCTCTTCTCTAAATATTTCATAGAATTCACCTGTGAAGCCATCTGGCCCTGGACTTTTGTTTGTTAGAAGATTTTTAATCACAGTTTTATATTCATTACTTGTGATTGGTCTGTTCATATTTTCTACTTCTTCCTGGTTCAGTCTTGGAAGGTTATACCTTTCTAAGAATTTGTCATTTCTTCCAGGTTGTCCATTTTATTGGCATAGAGTTGCTTGTAGTAGTCTCTTAGGATGCTTTGTATTTCTGTGGTGTCTGTTGTAACTTCTCCTTTTTCATTTCTAATTTTATTGATTTAAGTCCTCTCCCTCTTTTTCTTGATGAGTCTGGCTAATGGTTTATCAATTTTGTTTATCTTCTCAAAGAACCAGCTTTTAGTTTTATTGACCTTTGCTATTGTTTTCTTTGTTTCTAGTTCATCTATTTCTGCTCTGATCTTTATGATTTCTTTCCTTCTGCTAACTTTGCATTTTGTTTGTTCTTCTTTCTCTAGTTCCTTTAGGTATAAGGTTAGATTGTTTGAGATCTTTCTTGTTTCTTGAGGTAGGCTTGTATAGCTATAAAGTTCCCTCTTAGAACTGCTTTTGCCGCATCCCATAGGTTTTGGATTGTTGTGTTTTCATTGTCATTTGTCTCTAGGTATTTTTTGATTTCCTCTTTGATTTCTTCAGTGATCTCTTGGTTATTTAGTAATGTATTGTTTAGCCTTCATGTGTTTGTGTTTTTTACATTTGTTTCCCTGTAATTGATTTCTAATCTCATAGCGTTGTGGTCAGAAAAGATGCTTGATATGACTTCAATTTTCTTAAATTAACTGAGGCTTGATTTGTGACCCAAGATGTGATCTATCCTGGAGAATGTTCCATGTGCACCAGAGAAGAAAGTGTAATCTGCTGTTTTTGGATGGAATGTCCTATAAATATCAGTTAAATCTATCTGGTCTATTGTGTCATTTAAAGCTTCTGTTTCCTTATTAATCTTCTGTTTGGATGATCTGTCCATTGGTGTAAGTGAGGTGTTATAGTCCCCCACTATTATTGTGTTACTGTCGATTTCCCTTTTTATAGCTGTTAGCAGTTGCCTTATGTATTGAGGTGGTCCTATGTTGGGTGCATATATATTTATAATTGTTATATCTTCTTCTTGGATTGATCCCTTGATCATTATGTAGTGTCCTTCCTTGTCTCTTGTAACATTATTTTAAAGTCTATTTGATATGAGTATTGCTACTCCAGCTTTCTTTTTATTTCCATTTGCATGGAATGCCTTTTTCCATCCCCTCACTTTCAGTCTGTATATGTCCCTAGATCTGCAGTGGGTCTCTTGTAGACAGCATATATATGGGTCTTGTTTCTGTATCCATGCAGTGAGCCTGTGTCTTTTGGTTGGAGCATTGAATCCATTCACGTGTAAGGTAATTACCGATATGTATATTCCTATTATCATTATCTTAATCGTTTTGGGTTTGTTTTTGTAGGTCCTTTTCCTCTCTTGTGTTTCCCACTTAGAAAAACTCCTTTAGCATTTGTTGTAGAGCTGGTTTGGTGGTGCTAAATTTTCTTAGCTTTTGCTTGTCTGTAAAGCTTTTGATTTCTCCACAAATCTGAATGAGGTCCTTGTCAGGTACAGTAATCTTGGTTGTATGTTCTTCCCTTTCATCACTTTAAGTATATCATGCCACTCCCTTCTGGCTAGTAGAGTTTCTGCTGAGAAATCAGCTGTTAACCTTATGGGAGTTCCCTTGTATGTTATTTGTCATTTTTCCCTTGCTGCTTTCAATAATTTTTCTTTGTCTTTAATTTTTTCCAATTTGATTACTATGTGTCTCAGCATGTTTCTCCTTAGGTTTATCCTGTATGGGACTCTCTGCACTTCCTGGACTTGGGTGGCTATTTCCTTTCCCATGTTAGGGAAGTTTTTGACTATGCTCTTCAAATATTTTCTCGGGTCCTTTCTCTCTCTCTTCTCCTTCTGGGACCCCTATAATGGGAACGTTGTTGCGTTTAATGTTGTCCCAGAGGTCTCTTATGCTGTCTTCATTTCTTTTCATTCTTTTTTCTTTATTCTGTTCCACAGCACTGAATTCCACCATTCTGTCTTCCAGGTCACTTATCCTTTCTTCTTCCTCAGTTATTCTGCTATTGATTCTTTCTAGTGTATTTTTCATATCAGTTATTGTATTGTTCATCTCTGTTTGTTTGTTCTTTAATTCTTCTAGGTCTTTGTTGAACATTTCTTGCATCTTCTCAATCTTTGCCTCCATTCTTTTTCCAAGGTCCTGGATCATCTTCACTATCATTTTTCTGAATTCTTTTTCTGAAATGTTGCCTATCTCCACTTCATTTAGTTGTTTTTCTGGGGTTTTATCTTGTTACTTCAACTGGTACATAGCCTTCTGCCTTTTCATCTTGTCTATCTTTCTGAGAATGTGGTTTTTGTTCCACAGGCTGCAGGACTGTAGTTCTTCTTGCTTCTGCTCCGCAAATTGTCTTTTTAATTGCATTTCAACAAGCCAAATAATATATAAATAAACTCACACACACACACAAAATTAAAACAATACTAGTAACGCCAAAGTCTTTCCTGACTATTGTCCCCAATTCTAGTCCCATTTCAGCAGTAACTACTACTATAAGTTTGATGTGTTGCCTTCTAGAGCTTTTCTATCCATTTACACAAATATATATATTTGTAAATATGTTGTTTTTAAACATAAATTGCATCATATTTTTATATTACCTTGTAACTTACTATTTTCAGTGAATATATACTACAGATTTTTCCAAGTCTGAACATATTCGACTTCTCATTAACTGTTGTTGTATTTTATGGCTGCATAGCACTCTGTGATCTGCAGATACTGTGGTGGACTTAGCAACTCTCCAGTAGCCAGGCATTTAAGCTATTCCTAGATATTCATTATTATAAGCAATGCTGTGATGAAATATTTAATTATGCTATTTAGAACACGTGTGAAAGTGTTCCTTTAGGATGACTATTTAAAGGTGGTATCCGAAAATTATGAAGGAATTTCCTAGGCAGTTTTCAAGTTGCCTGTTGGGGTGTGGTTACCTTGATCTTGGCTGCAAATGAACTGTTTATGTACAAGGGAGGCCCTGTTGAACACAGCACAAGTGGTAGACCTTAATGCCTATAGGGACGAGGTATTAAATATAAATGAGGTGAGCCAGTGAGTGTAAGACAGTCAGGAGAGATGGGGAACATGGTGAACAGCAGACCACTATGCCCCTGTGTCTGGGGTGGCCTCTCCTCATCTCTAGCCAACTCCTGGAGTATAGGAATGAAGACTTGGTATTGCCAGATGTTCCATAAGAACCTGAATTTTTTTTTAATAATATAAATTTTATTTTATTTTTTTATACAGCAGGTTCTTATTAGTTACCTATTTTATACATATATGTGTTTTCTATTTTATGTATATATGTGTCAATCCCAACCTCCCAGGTTCATCCCACCCCCTGCCACTCTCCCCCCTTGGTGTCCATACGTTTGAAGAACCTGGATTTTTTAAATGTGAAATCTTCAGGTTTCTAAATGTTGGCATTAATTCCATTAAAATTATTTTTTATTTTTTGGCCGAGCTGTGCGGCTTGTGGGATCTTAGTTCCCCAACCAGGGATTGAACCCAGGCCCTCGGCAGTGAAAGCATCTAGTCCTAACCACTGGACCTCCAGGGACGTCCCTACTAATTCCATTTTTTAGAAAACACTGTGAGGGCAAAAAGAAAACAAAAGAACCACCACCCACATTTGCAGACCAGATTCAGCTGTCTGTGGGCATCGGACTCCTAGGGGGTAGGTCCGTGTGGAATGGCTTCTCTGGACCCAATTTTGAGCAGTGGGGATGGATCACCTGGTGCCGTAACCTCGGCAGAGAACAGCTCTCCTCCAGGGAGCCGGAGACAGAGTGGGCTGTGGGGCAGAGCTCTGCAAAGGGCTCAGAAGTCAGGGAGACAGCGCTCAAGCAGTTCAGAAAATGCTACAGACTGGCTTCTGGGAGGCGGCTCTGAGGAGCAGATTTCAACTCGGCCCAGAAGAAAACACGGTAACAGGCAGAGCTGTCTAGAGCTTGAAGAGGTGCTTTGGGCATAATGAGTATCCCCTCCCGAGAGTGGACAGAGAGAGGCTGGCAATCCACCTGAAGGGATATTGCAGCCGAGATTCTGGCTTAGATGTGGGCTGGAACAGAGGACAATTAAAATTCTCATCAGTCTTGAGATCACCATTTAGATTTAAATTGAAGTTACTTAATGAGACCTTACAGGGTGTGAGAAGAAGAGACAAGGGCCTACATTTGTAGAGCGCCTACTAAGTGCCACACAGGCTGTGCTGGCACTTCACAGACAACATCAAATCCAGGCCTCCCAACAATCCTTCCAGGCTAGCATTAAGCTCATTTTGCTGATGAAGAAAATGAGACTCAGAGCTAAGTGGCTTGTCCTAGGTCACACGGCCAGGAGGTGGTGGGGCCAGGCCTCCAACACTGGTCCTTCTGGCTCAGAATTCAGTGCTTTTCCCACCATGGTTCTCTATTTTATTTTTACCATGTAGGAAAGAGTTTAAAACAATGACAACCAGCCATCCAAGTGCACAGTGCTCTGTTGCTTACAAAGCTCTTCTACATTCATTTTTGCATGTTCCCAATGAACTCTGTTGAAAGCCTCAGACTCACATGCCTCCATCTCTGCTATCCTCAAACATTTGCTCCACATCATCAGTCAGCAAAACCAGGAGAGCCTAAACCTAACCCTAACCCTACACTGGTGCCATTTCTACTTCTGGGCCAGAGCAAAGATAGTCTCAAAATTGGCTCTCAAATGCCCTTGCAGTGTAGTTACAATTTTTTTTTCCTTTTTCCTTTTTCCCTTTTAAATAATTTTTTCCTTTTTTAAAAAATTTAGATATATTTGCCATATTAGTTTCAGGTGTACAACAGAATGATTTGATATTTGCTTACATTGTAAAGTGATCGCCACAATAAGTCTAGATAACATCCATCACTATACATGGTTACAATTCCATTTGCCCTTGCATTATAAAGGTGACAATCATGATGTTAATTTCTAGTTTTCAGGGAAACCCCTGCCTTCATTTTTAGAGCACTCTACTTCTGCACACAGAGGCATCCAATCTGGGGGGAGAGTATTTGGCTGCAGGTAACAGAAATATAACCACAGAGGTTTAACAACCAAGAGGTCTCATGTTCTTAGCATATTAGGAAACCTGGAAGCAGCAGCCCAAGATGGAGCAGTGAGTCCGTGATGCCATCAGGAACTCAGGCTTCTCCCATCTTCCTGCTCTGTCATACCTAGCACCTAGCCCTCTTTCTCAGGCTCAAAGACAGCTGTAGCACCTCCAGGCCCTCATCCTAGTTTCAGGCAGGAAGTGGAGGAGGATCAAAAGGCTAAAAGCATAAGCCAGTTGAGCCTGTTGTTTTTATCAGGAAAATAAACAATAGATTTCCCTGGAAGTCCCACTCACTGGCCTCACTGGCCATGCTTTGTGCATAAGTACCTGGGAAACTGAGTTTGTTTCAGCTGAGCATGTTGCTACCTACTCCTAATAATTAGGGTTTTGTTAGTAAGGAAACTGGGAGACTCGATGGATATTGGGTAGGTGCCTAGCAGTGTCTGCCATATTGAATGTGTTTTTTCCCAGATTATAGGTATTTGTTTACAAAATACTTTCTGAACTTTAGCAATAATCTAGGGTCATATCAGCTTGAAAACTGCGGCAATTCACAGGATCAACCTACCAAAAGGTACAGAATCCACAGAATATAATGGATTAGGAGTTTGGGAGCTATCCCACTGGTCCATTACCATCGGGTTGAGGAGCGGAGGCTCAGAGCAGCTGAGGCGCTTTTTCGGAGACCATGATGGATGGCTTTCCAACCCATGACTCCCAGTCTGGTCCAGTTCCCTCTCTGCTTTCTGGCTTTTTCTTTTTTTTAATATTTTTATTGTAACATAAAACACAAATACAGGGAACCACACAAATCAAATTATTGTCTAATTAATTATAATAAAAGGATCCCTGTCTGAGTCAAGGAAAGAAGAACTTTGTTGCAATCTCCTTCCTCTCCCCATAAAAAAATTTGTACATTGTTTATATCACCCCCAGGTATTTTTTAAAACAGTGTTACCACCCACATGTGCCTCCCAAGATTTAGTTTAGCTAGACCATTTGAAAAAAGGGATGTGTCTCTTAAATGTTGTTTTTTTGTTTTTTTTTTCTGGTACGCGGGCCTCTCACTGTTGCGGCCTCTCCCGTCGCGGAACACAGGCTCCGGACGCACAGGCTCAGCGGCCATGGCTCACGGGCCCAGCCGCTCCGCGGCATGTGGGATCTTCCTGGACCGGGGCACAAACCCGTGTCCCCTGTATTGGCGGGCGGACTCTCAACCACTGCGCCACCAGGGAAGCCCTCTTAAATGTTTTTGAATCTATATGTTTCTCCTCCATCTCATCCATTTTATTACAACTTCTCACTTGATGAACCCAGGCTTTCTGACCCATAGAGCTTCCAGAGTTTTGCTGATTGCACACTCTTGGTGTAGTTCTTCATGTTTTTCTATCCTTTGTATTTCCTGGAAATTTCTGAATCCAGACATGGGATCGGGTTTAATCCTTTCAGCAAGATTATCAGCAGCATAGGTTATAGGAGGCATGTCAATTCCATTGTCTCTTTATGTGACCTTGGCAGTGGTTGATGTCTCTGTTTCCTCTCAGTCTTATATGAGAAATGCAGTCTGTAGTGACTAAAGCCTTTTGGTACTTATGTATTCCTGTCTCCCTTCTCCCAGGGGATCCCTGAAGTTTGGGGATGTACTTGTGCAAAAGTACATGAGCTCCTCTGCCTCTCTGGAGACTTGTGAGGCCCCTGTGCTGGTGAAGTGGGCTTAGGATGGATGCCCACCTCTCAGTCCCACTTAGTTCTTACTGAGGTAAAGGAGGATCCACTGCACATGTGGGAACACTGGTTACTGGAGGATCAGAAGTCATGTAATGCCGGACTATGGGACACACACTGGGAATGGGGCAGGCTGCAAACTGTGGGTAGGATCAAAGCAGCTGCTTATATGGGAGTGCCCTGACACATGTGAGTGCTCTGATAGTGAGCACTGATTGAGAAAACCACACTCACCACCTATGCCAAGGCCATTTCATCAGCAAAGTCCTGTGATCATGGATTGAACCAGATGAAGACTAAGGACTCACGCCTGTCCTCACCCCTAAGGCACCAACCATGACTGAGCCCTACAACATCATCACCTGGGTCAGGATAGAGTGATGACAAAGAAAATGGGAGCCAGACCAGCCAGCAATACCTTCTTTCCTTCCACAGGTCATCACTCATATGGGCAGACTCTCCTGCTTCCCCACTGTCCCCACTGTTAGGCAAAGGATGGGAAGAAGGCCCTCCAGGGCACAGAATCAGATGGGAGGAGGAAAGAGAGAGAACACACAAAGAGGGAGCATTGGAACTGTGAACGGTGCTTGAGATGGTGTTCTTGAAGTTGAATGGACGTGACAGAGGTAGCAGCTCCCCTGGAAGCCCAGTTCTGTGGTGGTGCTCTGGGAACCACTTCAGCCCAGAGTCTGCCTTTCAACCCTATCAATTATTTGAAATTAAAATATCAATTATTTCTTCCGCACATACTGCTTTTTACTTAAAATAGCTAAGGTATTTCTTTGTACAACTAAATCTATACAGGTACAACTGGATTAGATAAAAACTGATGGATAGGACTGAGCCTATGTAATTTCCCCATTACCAATTAGGAATGTGAACTTGTCAAAAGATTCATAGAAGAATAAAGAAGCTACATTTTCTTTGGGAAAAAATTTTCTGTCTTTCCTGATCCTGAAATTCTACTTTAAATTGTGCATACATTCCAAAGAAATCATAATCAATCAGTTCAGCCAAGCACCTAGAACAAAAACGTCAAATCTGCTTTGTGCTTGCTGCCATTTTGCATCCTGTGCTCAGGACATTACTAATCAATCATGTACTCCTTTCCCCTGAGGCTACACAGCATTTCTAATTGATTAGATAGGGAAGCAAGACTAAAACTGTTTAGCTACAATTGCCCTAGAACAGAGATGAATTCAAAAAAGCTCCACCTAAGGGACATGGACCTTGTTGCAGGGGTGAAAGATGCATTAATGTGAGAGGCCAGAAGGAGGACAGGCCATTGAGGAGGCTGCTGCAAAAGGCCTTGTGTATCAGCCAAGGTCCGACCAGGAGACAAGCCACATCTATAACTTTGAAATTTAATATAAAGAACTTTAAAAAAATTGCGGTAAATTATATATAACTTCAATTTTGCCATTTTAACCATCTTTAAGTGTACAGTTCAGTGGCACTAAGTACATTCACATTGTTGTGTAACCGTCACCACCATCCATCTCCAGAATGTTTTCATCTTCCCAAATGGAAACCTACCCATCAATCAATCACTCCCCTTTCTTCTCCCCTCCCAGCCCCTGGTAATCACTATGCTATATTCTGTCTCTATGGATTTGACTACTTGAGATATCTATATAATTATAAAGGACTTTTAACTAGTAAAATATAGTTAATTATTAAAAGGGATAAAAGAGGACTCTAAAGAATACCGAAGTAGTAAAAGCAGAGAGCAGTTACTACCTCTGAAGTTGAGAGACAGTGGACAAGGAAAGAATCAGAACTCAGAAGGACTCCTCTTCCCACCCACCATTCCCCCCTTCAAGGCTGAGATTCAAGTATCTTTGGAGAGCACATGGCTGCCACAGGATTACGTAACCTACTGGTGGCAAAGAGACTTGTCACACGCTAGTGTAAAAGAACAGCCTTCCAGGTGGCAGAGAAAGTTACCAGGAGGTACAGTGCAGGCACGAGTCAGTCAACAGCCTCCCAGCAGAAGACATGATGTATTTTTTTAGTGTTACCACCCACGCGTGCACCCCAAGAATTAGTTTAGTCAAGTTCATTTAAAAATTTTGATGTGATTATTTTCTATTTTTATTTATTTAAAAATTTTCATTGACGTATAATTGACCTATAGCACCATGTTAGTTCCAAGTGCATAACATAGGGATTTGATATTTCTATACATTACAAAATGATCACCACCATAAATCTAGTTATCATCTATCACCATACAAAGTTATTACAATATTATTGACTATATTCCCCATGCTGTATATTTCATCTCCATGATTCATTTATTTCATGACTAGAAAGTTATACCTCTTAATATCCCTCACCTATTATTACATATTATACCCCTCTCCCCTCTAGTGACTACCTATTTGTTCTGTATCTATTCCACATATAAGTAAAATCACACATTTGTCTTTCTCTGCCTGACTTATTTCACTTAGCATAATGCTATCTTGGCCCTCTCCCTCTTGATGTGATGATTTGATATATGTATATATTGTGAAATGATTACCATAATAAGATTAGTTAACACATCCACATAGTTACCTTTTTTTTTTTTTTTGAGGGAGTGAGAACTTTTAAGGTCTGCTCTCTTAGAAACTTCCAAGTATACAATACAGTATTGTTAACTATAGTCACCATGCTAGAAAATAGACCCCATAATTTATTCTTCTTATAACTGGAAGTTTGCACATTTTGACCACTTTCACCAATTTCCCCCACCACCCCCCGCCCCTAGAAACAACCAATCTACTCCCTGTCTCTATGAGTTTGGTTTTTCCCCCTGCATCGGCAGGAGGACTCTCAACCACTGCGCCACCAGGGAAGCCCGAGTTCGTTTTTTTTAAGACTGCATATATAAATGAGATCATATAATATTTTTCTTTCCCTGTCTGAATTATTTCACTTAGCATAATGCCCTCAAAGTCCACACTGTTGCAAATGGGAAGATTTCCTTCATTTTTTTTTTTTTTTTTTTTTTTTTGCGGTACGCGGGCCTCTCACTGTTGTGGCCTCTCCCGTTGCGGAGCACAGGCTCCGGACACGCAGGCTCCATACTGTTTTCCATTGTGGCTGTGTCCATTTACATCCCTACCAACAGTGTACATCCTCCACATCCTCGCCACCATTTGTTAGCTCTTGTCTTTTCGATCGGAGGCATTCTAACAGGTGTGAGGTGGTATCTCACCGTGGTTTTGATCTGCATTTCCCTGATGATTAGTGATGTTGTGCGGCTTTTCATGTACCATTTGGCCATTTGCATATCTTCTTTGGAAAAAATGTCTATTCGGGTCCTTTGCCCATTTTTAAATTAGGTTATTTGCTTTTTCTGCTATTGAATTATACGAGTTCCTTACAAATTTTGGACGTTAACCCCTTATCAGATATTTGATTTGTAAATACATTCACCCATCCCATAGGTTATCTTTTCATTTTGTTGACTGTCTGTCGGGAAACTTCCATCATTCAACAAATCACTTCCTCTCGGCAGTCACTTACTGCCGAGACCCATGTCAAAGAACTTTTGACATATGTTTTCTTCTGGGAGTTTTATGGTTTCAGGTCTTGTATTTTAAGTCTTTAACCCATTTTGAGTTAATTTTGGTAAATGATGTAAGATAGGGGTCTAGTTTCATTCTTTTGCGTGTGGATATAGAGCTTTGCCAACATTATTTATTGAAGAGACTATCCTTTCCTTATTGAATATTCTTGGTCCCCCTGTTGAACATTAGTTGACTGTATATGTGTGGGTTTACTTCTGGGCTCTTGATTCTGTTCCATTGGTCTGTGTGTCTATTTTTAAGCCAGTACCATAATATTTTGATTCCAATAGCTTTATAGTATAGTTTGATATCAGGAAGTATGATGCCTCCAGCTTTGTTCTTCTCTCTCAAGAATGCTTTTGCTATTCAGGGTCTTTTGTAGTTCCATACTAATTTTAGGATTGTTTGTTCTATTTCTGTGAAAAATGTCGTTGGAATTTTGATAGGGATTGCGTTGAATCTATAGATTTGGGTGGTATGGACATTTTAACAACATTAATTATTCTAGTCCATGAACAGGAGGTATCTTTCCATTTATTTGTGTCTTCTTCAGTTTCTTTTGTCAGCCCTATAGTTTTTACAGTGAGGACTAGATCTTAAGAAGGCTCTTAAGCACTGGTTCTTAAACTTGGCTAAACACTAGAATCACCTGGTCAGCTTTAGTTTAGATACATGCCTGAGTCTCACCCTCAGAAATGCTGATTTAATTGGTTCAGGGTAAGGCCTGAGTATTGGGATTTCTAAAACCTCCCCCAGGTAGTTCTAATGGGTAGCCAGTTGGCCCAGATCAGAAGTTACAGGTGGGTGGCCTGAGGGCCAAATCCAATCAGCACATCTGTTTGGTTTGGCCCACATGTTTTAAATTTGTTCCACTGCCAACATTTAAAAATGGAAATTTCATATATATGCACAAACAAAAACCTATATTTCCTGCTTCTCTTGAAAAAATCAGAAAATCTGGTGCATGCAGCCCAATTCCTACGTGGCCACAATGGATGGATATTGAGTAGCTGTTGCCTCCTGTAATGGTCCTTCAGAAGCCCAGTCCGCCCCCACTACTGCCTCACCCTGTGGACATTTGGGTTTGTCAACCCAGATTGGACTCTAGAAGCACCCATTGGACCTTCTCCCTCGGATTCTGTCTTTGGCTGTGCTGCTTGGCTGGAAGAGAAATATTTCTTTCCAAAATCTGGTTTTAGATTTTCAAATTGCAAAACAGCCAGTATGTTGTAAATCTGGGTATCATGCCCATACATCTTAATCTTCAATATGTTATATCCTGTACAGCACTGTTTTACAAGAGTTCTTGGATGTCCCAAGACAAATTATGATCCCTTATTAGAAAACCATACAAACTACGTGATGAATCCAATGCCTGGTCAGTTTTGGCATTTCAAATTAACGTCTCTATCTCATCGTTCACTTCCAGGCATCAAGTGTTTGTATTTGCAGGTAGAATAGCAATGCTTTATGCATTCAGAGTTCTGCACAGTTGGGCTCCCCTGGTGGCGCAGTGGTTGAGAGTCCGCCTGCCGATGCAGGGGACGCGGGTTCGTGCCCCGGTCCGGGAAGATCCCACGTGCCGCGGAGCGGCTGTGCCCGTGAGCCATGGCCGCTGAGCCTGTGCGTCCGGAGCCTGTTGCTCCGCAACGGGAGAGGCCACAACAGTGAGAGGCCCGCGTACCGCAAAAAAACAACAACAACAACAGAGTTCTGCACTGTTTAAAAAGCACCTCCCCGGGCATTCTTTCATAGGATCTTCAAAGTAAACTGAACAAAAGCAAATACATTATCCTCAGTTATTGACAAGAAAAACAAGGCTCAAAGAGGGTAAGTGACTTTCTCAAGCTGACCTGGCCTGTTATTCAGGACTCTTGCTGTTGTACTGATTCCTAACCCTGAACTTCCTACTCACGCATGCTGACTCTAAAGAATGTTCCTCTAAGAAATCCCATGAGAACTGTGATCCCTCACCACAAGATGTTGATCTGGAAAACACAAGGCTTTGGAAGTGTTCACTCCTTAGGTCACATCTACTTTTCACCTCATACCGTTCAAGTTAGATTGCTCTTGGAAAAGCCTTGATTTACCAGAAAACAAAAGTTAGTAAAGGGTGCTTGGTACAATGGAAAGAACATGGACTCTGGAGTCATACAGACCTGTGTTCCAAGAGTCCCTAAACCTCACCTCCCATCAGCTCAGTCAAGGAGAAACCAGACGTACACAATTGGTTAAGCATAGATCAGAGCCAAGAGAAAGAGCAGCAGAACGCTGGGGGGAAGGCAAAGATGTTAAAACAAACAAACAAATAAAAAACCAAGAGGACTGTTTGATGTAAAGGAAAGATGGGCAAGCAGAAAGAGAAAGACAACCTCGATGTCTAGCTTAGGTGGGTTTAGAAGGGCAGGAGGCTACTTGAAGGGAAAGTAAAGAACTGTTTTTTACCATCTTTGGGACTTAGTGTGTATGTGTAATAGTTTTCCAGGGGCCCCTCTGGTATCAGGCTGTCCTTTCCTACCCTCCCTTTCACTAGGAGAACAGTTGAGGTATTATGCTTGCTTCATCAAACTCACTCTTGCTGTAAGGATGTACAGTACAGTGAGGTGGAAATGGGAGAAGAGATATCCAATTCTGTGTCCAAGAACATTTTTACTAACTATACGTCTGGGCTTGAGGGAGTACAAAAGAGTCAGTGGAACTCACCACTTCCATTGTATCTGCCCTTCTTTTTGTCCATCATCTCTCACCTGGACCACTGTATCAGCCTTGCTGCCTCTCCCCATCCTCCACGCTACAGCTAAGAGAAGTGGTCTCATCCTTGCCCATATATTGGACTCATCTGCGAAGTTAATAGATGAGGGAGGCTGTGTCCTATTTGGGAATGGTTAGGTAACGCCAGTTACAGAGTTTAGACTTTACCCTGCAAGTAGTTTCAGAAGATTATTTTAGCACAGTAGCCCTCCAGCTTGACTTTAAATTAGAATCAGCTGAGGAACATTTGAGACTCTCCATACTGGACCACACCCCAGAGCAATTACATTAGAGTCCCTGGGGGTGCCACCAAGGCATCAGTGGGTGAAAGCTTCCCAGATGATCTCAGTTGCATCAAGGATGAGAACCACTGTCCAGACTCCAGTCTGGACAGATTGGAGGAAGCAGGGAAGGTAGGTTAAAGGCTGATACAGTGGTCATGGGGAGGGATGATAAGGCAGGAGCCAGGGCAAAAGTGGTAGAAACAGGAAAGGAAGGATAGGATCTAGGTTAAAGAAGGAGACGACTAGGATAGGCAGGACAGGAGAGGCATCAAGGATGATTTCCAAGGACTTCCCTGGCGGTACAGTGGTTAAGACTCTGTGCTTCCACTGCAGGGGGCGCAGGTTCAATCCCTGGTTGGGGAACTAAGACCCCTCATGCCATCCTCAAAAAAAGAGGATGATTTCCTGTGTTCTGTTTGGTCAAGTGGTTGAATGTGGCATCGTTACTGGGACGAGGAAGACTGGGAGGGAAGCAAGAGTCAGGGGTCCGGGAGGAGATGCTGAATGTGACAGGACCGTGGGACACTCAGGAGATGTTGAATTTATGTCTAAAGCTTAGAGGTGATGCCCGAGGGCAAGAGTACACGGATCTTCCCTGGACCAGAAGAATAGTTTGAGAAGCCTCAGCATCTAGGTGGTATATGAAACCACAGGTGTTGATGAATGGCCAGGGGAGAAGGTAGCAACGAAGTCGAGAACATCAGGCAAATGAGAAAGAATTAATGATGGAATAACATTAAACAAACAAACAAAAATGGTGACTGAGGCTAAGGCCAAGGGTTTTTATCCCTCAGCATCCTGGAAGTTATGACAGAGAAGAGGTGAACGCACAATGGCTGCCCTAAATCGGCTCCCAGCTGAAGCTGCAATCGTGTCTAAAATACTGCTCAAATATTGTAAGAGACGCAGTCCTGCCCTACCCCGCCGTGTGCCTGAGCCTGAGTTAGGAGTGGCACCTGAGTTAAGAAAATAAATCTGGGGGCAACATCCTCTTGTTCTTGTCAGGTGGGCATCCAGAATCCCAGTTCATCCTATAGCCCTGAAATCGGGAAGGAGTTCAACGTTATTTCACAGATTTGAAAAGTGAGGTTCAGAGGACGGAAGTGCCCTGTCAAGGTGCCACAGCTGGTTGGTGGCAGGATCAAGGAGTCAGAATCCAGGTCCCCTGGGGACCAGTCTGCAGTGTCCTTCATTGCAGGTTTAGACATTGAGTCTCATTGTTGCAAAGTTCAGCACGGCGCTCAGCATCTACCCAGGCACTCAGTGCGTCCAAGGCAATTTATAAGCAATTAATTTATAAGGCAATTATTATGAAGGCAAGAAGGTGCCAAGGGTCATCAGCTTGAAAGCACTCATTTGGGCACGATATTTGCTGAGAGGAGAATAAAGCCTGCTATAAAGAGTATTTCCTTGGATAATTAATTTGTCCACAGGTTGTTCTAACAGCTATCAACAGACTCTAGCTAAGAGATGCCATCACAGTCTGGGATCAGGAAAATTGGCTATGTAGGAGAAAGAGCAGTGGAAAGAGAGGAGGTCATGCCCAGTTCTGCCATTTCTCAGTTTCCCGAGCTAAACATGTTCCCTTTCTGGGTTGCCTATAAATGATGAGGTCAGACTAAGTAATCTTTGAGATCCTTCAAAACCAATGACTTAGTTTATCCGTTGCCTTTCTCCAGATGCCCATGAGATAGCTACCGTAGATTCCTTCCCAAACATGGAAGGAGGACTTCTCTTTGCCCAATGACTGGCTCCCTCCTCCAGGTGGAATTAATTAGCTATCAAGGCTTGATGTGGGGAAGAAAGAATTCCATTCTCATGTTATATTTGTTAAAAACACATTTCCATATAAGCACATACATGGGTCTTTGTGCTTGCACTGAAAGCTGCTTCTGCTGACAGTTTCTTGGAGAGTTCAGAGAGCCTCTTTTTCCAGTATTCACCTTGCTCAGGAGTGAGGGTTTTGAAACCCAATCGGTCTAGTAAACTTCGTGGTATTGGGGTGCATGTTCTCCCTTTTTAGCTTATAAGGTGCTTTCCCATAAATTATGTCATTGGGTCCTCACCACAGCCCTACAAGGTAGGTAGTGTGGGTGTAATTATTACCATCTTATTGGTGAGGCATCTGAGGTTAGGAGAGGTTAAGTGACTTAGTCAAGAGCACACAATGGTTGCTGGTAACTTGACCCCACAGCCAACCCTCTTACCATTACTCATTCATTCATTCATTCATTCATCCACTGGACATGCATTTACTAAGCAGCTCACATGAACCCAGTACTGTGATGGGCTCTGAAAATATAAAGATGGGTTGGCAGATCTGTGAAGCATTAATGGCAATGCAAGTGCTGTGCTCTGGGCCGAGAGAGGAGAAAGAAACTAACTCTGCCTGGGGAAACCTTCTCAGAGAAGCAGATGTAGAGAGTTTTCAGAGCAATAAAGAGGGAGAGCTCCTTTCACTGTGAGGAAAAGGAAGAGCGTGGGTCAACGCACAGAGGCCTGAAGAGTTGGTAAGTCCAGGGGATACTGAAAAGTTCCATGTGGCTGAAGACTGGGGTATGGGGGGACATAGTGGTGAAGGCTACCTGGCTTTCTCAGTGGAGCTGAGCTTGATGCAGTAAGTGATGGGTAGTTGAGCAGTCAGCGAACGGAAGTTCCCGATTTTCCTGCTTGGTTAAGGAGGCGTCGGCTGCTGTCTGATACACGGTGACCTGAGCGGTCCCACTGTCTCCTCCTCCCCACACACAGCTGACGTGACCCAGTTACCCCTGAGCATTGCTTAATCTCAGTATAGCTTCCATAAGAGGCAAAAAAAGCGGAGAAGGAGACAGGGAGAAGGAAGACAGATGCTTGAGCAACTCCAGAGGCCCACATGGGCTTCATATTCTCAGGGAAGTCTTTGCCATCCTCACAGGCGAGGGGGAGTAGGTGAGCACAGGTCTAGGCCTGGATGGGACTGAGTCAGTGGCCTGGGGGTTGGAAGGGTTGAAAGGGAGCGGGGTATCTGATGGGGGGCATGGGTGGAGGGGATCCCGGGAGTGTATTCTTCCAGTCAGGGGGATTTTCCAGATCCCAAGGCTCCCTCCAATCATCAAAACTCCCCAGATTTCCTCTTGTCCCCAAAAAGACAAGGGTAGGAAAAAGCGCCTACTGCAGGGGGCACAGTCCCATCCCTGGTCGGGGAAGCAAGATCCCACCTGTGGCACGGTGCGGCCAAAAAAAAAAAATTAATTAAAAAAATATGGAAGGCAAAGAGAAAACCATTGCAACTCTTGTGTTACCAGCCTTCATTTATTGTTAGCAACAAGAGCTTCTAACCACAAATACACATACATTGCCTAGGATTTGCACAGCCCCTTACAATTCATGTGTTTACACTTTACCATCCAAAGTGGAGCCCTTGAGAATGGACACTTGGACATCAGCTGTGAACCGAAACGGTTTGGGACACACTGTGATGTACGGTCACACTAGATATTTCCAAATCCAATGGTTCACTAAACCCTCATGGCCTGGAGGTGGATCTTACTATTTTCATTTTACGGTCCAGGCGCAACCTGTGTTTCCTGTTAGCTGACTCTATCTGGGTGGGGTGCTGCCGGTGATGGAAGAGGCAGCTGGTCCAGCAGAGGTTGGGTGGGGTCAGCAGCTCCCTTGCCCAGCTCTTCGTGGGCAGCAGGGACTGCGTCATAAGAGGGAAAGTGCCAGGTGGAGCCAGAAAGGAGGCCTCTATAGGTGAGTGCTGGGAATGAGTCAGGTCTTGCCTTCAGACCTTGTACAACGATTGCCTCATTTAATTTTGCCATTTTAGCCCTGCAAGGAGATCATATTTGGCTAATGAGGAAAACAAGGTTCAGACAAATCAAGTAACGTGTCTAAAGTCACAGAGGTGTTATGTGAGAAGCTGAGATTCAAATCCAAACTCCCTTTCCATCACGCCTTCATATTGGTCTCCTGGGATGCAGGTTATCAAGGAGGTCCGTGTTGGGTGGTGGTAGCTATTCCCCCACATTCTTGTCTGCCCCCTTTAGTAACCAGGAACAACTTTAGCCTTCAGGCATGTATCTAAATATGCTTTGAATCTAGCCAGAGTTGTGCCCAGTAGGAAATGTACATGGGAAGAGCCAGCAAACAAACTATCTTTCACTCAACTTCTCCCCTCCGGCAGGGAGGCTGCTTGAACAGACAGGTTCTGCAGAAACTGAGTGAGAAGGCAAAGAAGTGGGTTACAGATCTCTGGTTGGTTGGTTGGTTGCAGTTCCAGAACTACCACTGGGACTGAGAAAGCTGGAGCTGCCAATGTAAAGGGCACAGCCCCCTGGCTCTATCTCTGCTCCTGGGATACTGTGGTTTGCTTCTTACCCTGTCCTCATGCCAGCAAACTCCAAGAAGTCTTCTGGCAGCCCACTCACTGCCTCTCTTCCCAACTGACAAGGCAAGGGGCCCAGTAGCCATCACCCTGTCCTGCCCACGAACAGCAACTTGCACGCAAGGCAATGGGAGCCGGGAGTGTAAATTCTCTTCAAGCTACTCCCCTATTTCATAACATGAGTCTCCATGGCAGAGTTACATCATCCTGGATTGCTTGTCCAGGTGGCTGCAGGATCTTGCCAACTTGTCTCTAGAACACTGTGAGCCCTATTAGGTTCCTGTTTGTCTGAAATTTTCCTCTCCTGTCTTTTGAGTCAACGCCTAACGTGGTCCATTCCCTTGCTACTCAAAGTGTGGACTGCAGCTCAGTTGCATCAGTAGCACCTGGGAGCCTGTCAGTAATGCACACTCTCAGGTCCCACCCTCGACTAGCTAAATCAGACTCTGCCTTTACTAAGATGATAAAGTTTGCAAAGAAGTGCTCTAGAGGTCCATGAAAGTTCAATTCCAAACCCCCATCACCTCTTAAAATAAGTTTCATGTAATGGAGGATTGGAGATGATGGCCAAGTGCTACACGATACTATTAAAATGTTGCAGAGCACTCCTCTTCTCAGGCTGTAAAAAGTTATTTGAGTACTAGTTAGAGAGATTAGTAAAACTGGCCTAGCAAAAAAAAAAAAAAAATTTGCTAAGTCTGCCTTAAAAGCCATGGCTCAATTATTGCTAGTGGCTGCATGGAGCTCTGTGTTGAGGATGGTTTGGGTTAGGCTCAGACACTGAGTTTAGGTCGAGTGGAAACGAGCTGTGATGGATTAGCTGTGTCTGCCCTGCACCAAGGGGGTCGAGGTGGCCACATGTGTCCCGTACCTGCCCTCCCTGTCCCAGGCGCTCAGTCTCATTTATCTCTCTCAGCAGTTTCCCCACTTAACCCCTGGCATTTCCAGTAACTCCTGGGGGACTGAGAACTGGATGTCTCCAGACCTGACCATTTGGGATAAGGACTAAATCCAACACCTGCTCACAGCCCCACGAGCAGTGACCCCTTGTTTTGACCTCCTTCTACCCCATGGTCCCAGCTACATTTGTACAGGAAGAGAGCACAAATGTGACTCTGAAATGGTCTCCCCTGCTCTGTTTGAGCCACTTTTCTCCATGCAAAGACTGGGGGAACCATGGTCTTCTTACCACAGGGTCTGGGACTTCTCACGAGTCCTGGAAACTCATCCAAGTCACAGGGGCATTACCCTAAGCACCAAGTTTGCTCAGAACACACTGTTCAAGGATTTAGACACAGTCACCTTCAGCCTCAATCTGTCCTGCTCAGCCCAGTACCTACTAGGAGTGAGGATGGTGACCAGCTGGTAGGAAACCTTATGACCTAGGAGTTTATTAGTAAGGATGCCTGAGGCCAAACATGGGGCCCAAAACCCTGCCCTCATTTCCTTCTTGGACAGAGTTAGCTGCCTCAACTCTCAGGCCTCTGGATCAATAACCCTTTTCTTTTCTTTGAAAACAAGCACTAATGAGACTTCCAAAACAGATCCTGAGGACACCAAGACCTCTTCCCTGGGGCTGTCCCAAGTTCCCTGCCTTTCCACAGCTGCCTAATAAATGGGAATCAATATGTATTGAGTGCCTATTAAGTGCTGTGCAATTTCATATAGTTTATCTCACTTATACTTACAACAATCCTACACGGTGAATGTCATTATCTAAATTTATAGACAGGTTACATGACCTGTCCAAGGTCACCCAGCTGGTAAGTGGTGGAAATACAGTCCAAACCAAATCCTATTTGGCTCCCAAACTGGCATGCCTCCCATGTTCACAATGTCTGCAATGAGGTTCAATGATCTCCTTGTTGCCAAATCCAATGGTGACTTTAGTCCTCATTGTACTTGATGTTTTAGCTGGCCTATGTCCTCCCTGAAACACTGTCTTCTCTTGGCTACTATGTGTTGTTTTGTTTGTTTGTTTTGCGGTACGCAGGCCTCTCACTGCTGTGGCCTCTCCCGTTGCAGAGCACAGGCTCCAGATGCACAGGCCCAGCGGCCACGGCTCACGGGCCCAGCCGCTCCGCGGCATGTGGGATCTTCCCGGACCGGGGCACAAACCCGTGTCCCCTGCATCGGCAGGCGGACTCTCAACCACTGCGCCACCAGGGAAGCCCTCTTGGCTACCATGAACTCTCACTTGCTGATGTTCCGCCTGCCTCACTGGCTGTTCCTCTTCAGTCTCCTTTTCAGATTCTCTGTTTTCTGCTTAATCTCCCCACTTTAAAGGACCCAGGATTCAATCCTGGGTTCTTCTCTTCTCCATCTACACTCTGCCTGGGTGATGCCACCAATCTCCTGATTAAAATACCATCCACGTATGGAGGTTTCCAAACCTGCAATTCTTGTCCTGACTTCTCTCTGCAAGTCCAGACTCACACAATCAATTCTCTGTTTGACATTTCTACTTAGACAGCTAATAGGATTAGTAATTTTCCCCTGAAAAATTTGCTTCTCCTCCAATTTTCCTCATCAAAGTAAACAGTACCAAGTTACCCAAGCCAAAAATCTAGGAAATATCTTTGATTCCTCTGTTCTCCTACAGCCCATACCCAATCGTTCAGCAAGTCCTATGACCTCTACCTCCACAGGATACCCCAACATCCACTCCTCTCCTTCTTCACTGCCAACACCCTAACCAAACCCCTGAGCACCTCTTGCCTGAATCACTGCAATACCCTTGGAACTGATGTTCCTGCTTCCAATCTTCCTGCAGTCCATTTGCCATACGGCAGCCAGAGGATCTTTCTAAAAACATAAATCTGATCAAGTCACTTTCTTACGTAAACACCTTCCAGTGATTTTCCATCTCGCTTTGAATAAATTCCAAAATCCTTGTCCTCCCTCACAGAGCCCTGCCTGATCTGACCTTATCTCATGCTGCTTTCACCCTCACCCACCACACTCCAGCCACACTAGCCTTCCTTCATATCTCACACCCACCAAATGGGCTTCTGCCCAAGAGCGTTTGAACATGCTGCCCACTCTCCAGAATATCCTTCCCCTGAGCTTCCCAGGTTGGTACCTTCTTGCCATCAGCTGAAGAGCTATCTCCTCAGAGAAGCCTTCCTTGACCACCAGTCTAAAGGAACCACACAGTCAGCCACTATCACAGCCCTGAATTTTAATTCTCTGCGTAGCACTTATTACTATCGGGTTGTTTCTTGTTTATGTATTTGTTGCTTTATTGTCTTCAATTCCGCATTATAAACTGGGATCCAAGACCTTCCCTGTCTTGTTCACCATCGTATATCCAGTGCCCAAAATGGTGTCTAGCACATAGGAAGCTCTCCATGAATACCTATGAAGTGAATGGATGAATGAATGAACAAGGAGACAAAGTGCTGTTGTTTATCATTCAGAGAGACAAAGCCATCCGGCAGCCTTTGGAGAGATAAGAGCATGACGAGCTAGCCTAGCATGGCTCAGGCACATCAGAGCCATATTCTTTAGAGGTGAGGCACTGGTCTGGGGGTCCTGTGAACCTCCTTCACATCTTCAGGGACAAAGCCCAGAGTCAGAGTTTACTTCCTTTCTTCTCCTCCTTTTTTGTTGATTATAAAATGATATCTAAAAAGCTACCACAATCCCATCACCCTAACAAAGAAATTCTTTTCACATATGCATATTTCCTTCAAGTCTTTTTCCATGAGCAGAAGTAGTTTTCACAAAATTGCAATCACAGAATATATACTATTTAGTGGGGTGTTTTGTTTTTGCATTTTCCATTGTGTCATAAATATTTTCCTGGTTACTCCAGATCTACATATTTTTCTATAATATTAATAATAGCTGGCATATATTGAGGGTCTCTGCCACTATATTATATGATTCAAACATTATCAAGGATTGTCTCATTTTATCCTCACAATAACCTTATAAGATAGATACTATTAGTATTTCCATTCTACAGATGAGGACACTGTCACACAGAGAAGTTAAATAATTTGTCTGGGGTAGCACAGCCAGGAAGTGGTATTCTGATTCCAGAGGCTGAGCTCTTCCCACTATGTTTTAGTGTCAAGTGGAAGTTACTTTATCATTCTCTGGCTATTGGATATTCAGTTCTTTAGCTGTATAATAGGGATAATAATAGTACCTCCTTCATAGGGTTGCAGTTTTTAGGATAAAGTAAGAAAAATGTGTTGAGTATATGTATAGACAATTCATAGAATTCAAGCAGCCAACAAAAGAATTAAAAGATGTTCCACTTTGCCGGTAACCAGCAAAATGAATATTAAAAGAATAACGAAAGATCAATATCAAATATTGGCAAAGATTTGGGGAAGGGAGCACGTTCACACGTTGTTGGTGGGAGAAGAAACTGGTGAAGATTTTCTGAATTGGAACTTGGCAGTTGCAAGAAAAAGCATAACCTGGAATTTGGAAATTCCTCTTTGAAGCATCTTCCCTGACAAAACATGTGTCCATGGGCGTAATATGTATGAACAAGAACACTCACAGTAGGATTATTGATAATATTCACTGTATACCACCTAAATATCTAGCAAAAAATAGAATGATTAAACTATGACACAGCTGCACAATGTAAAAGACTACCATTAAAAAAGAAGTGCACAGACCTACATAAGCTATAATGAAAACAGGTGTCATTAAGTAAAAAAGTAATATTCAGAACATTATGTGCATTATTATCCCATTAATTTTTTTTATTTAAAAAGTTATATGTGAACGGATAGGCAAAATGTAGTATATACATACAATGGAATATTATTCAATCTTAAAAAGGAGAGAAATCCTGACATATGCTGCAACATGGATAAACCTTGAGGACGTTATGCTAGTGAAATAAGGCCATCACAAAAGACAAATATAATGCTTCTACTTATACGATGCTATGGACTGAATGTTTGTGTCTCCGCTAAATTTTCATGTTGAAACCTAACCCCCAATGTGATGGTGTTGGAGATGGGGCCTCTGGGAGATAATTAGGTCATGAGGGTGGAACCCTCACGAATGGGATTAGTGCTCTTATGAAAGAGACCCCAGAAAGTTCCCTTGCCCCTTCTACCATTGAGGGCACAGCAAAAAGACAGCCATCTATGAATGAGGAAGCAGTTCTCACCAGACACCTAATCTGCTGGCATCTTGATCTTGGACTTCCAGCCTCCAGAACTGTGAGAAATAAATTTCTGTTGTTTATAACCTTCTCAATCTATGGTATTTTGTTAGAGTAGCCCAAATGGACTGAGACATGTGAGGTACTCAGAGTAGTCACAATCACAGGTAGATACAGAAAATAGAACAGTGGTTACCAGGAGCTAGGGGGAGGGAGGAATGGGGAGTTATTGCTTAAAGGATCTATAGTTCCAGCTTTGCAAGATGACAAGGGTTCTGGAGATGGATGGTGGTGATGGTGGCACAACAATATAAATGTACTTAATGCCACTGAACTGTATACTGGTTACAGTTAAATGGTTAAAATAGAAAAAAATTTATACATAAAAAAAGGTATATGCAAGATACATATGACTTTACATGTAAACAAAGAGGATGAGGAGAATGTACACAAAACTGTTGATGCAGGTTGAGGAGAAAGGAAGGTATGAAGATGTAATGTTAAAGAGGGCATTTCATATCATTCTAATCTTTTGCATTGAGAATGTATTGGAAGTGGATATTCACACAACGATTCCTTCTGTCCTCGGCTATGTCAGGTGATCAGCTCAACTGCATTACTCTGTACTTCCATCCTCCACCAGTGCCTAGGAAGGGCACAGTCCACTGTAGGTTCCAATGTGGAAATTTATGATAAGGTTTTAAATTCATACTGCAGGATAAATTGCTACAGTGAAGTTGACACACGAGAAGAGGGGATTTTGACTTTGAATTGAGAAGTGGGTGGGGAAATGGAGCGTGAAACACTCTGCACGGCCTCTCCTTCCTTCCTCTTCTTTCCAGGTCTTTGCCCGTTGGGCTCCTTTAGTTTGATCGGTGGCTGGGGCATGCTGAACTCTTGCTGGGTGGGTTGGAGATGGAACACTCGGTTACACAGTAACTAACAATAAATGGTTGTTGAATGAAGGACAGAGCAGTGAGAGAAACTAAAGGAATTACTTCAAAGGAACCAAGGGGTACACAATGCCATCCCCTGAGGACTAAGCATGAGGGTGTTACCTTGGTTACCAGGGTGTAGCTGGGCCATTCTATTCTATGTCATGATGGGGATGTCAGGTGGGGAGAAAGCATTGTCCCCTTCTATCCTGAGGGAGGATATCAGGAAAGTCAGGCTAAGGGTCTCTTGTCCTAGAGGTGATGTTGGCTGCTGTTTGGTGCCTTCTGCCTGGTGGTGTACAACGGGCTTTGTTACTGAAGTGTCAGACATCCACCCAAAACAGTAACGATGACTTAACCAACCTGTTTGGGTTGTTAGAAACCTGCCCACGGGATCAGCTACATCATTTGCAGGTGGTAGTGAAAACTGAAAATGTGAGGCCCCTTGTTCAAAAAATATTAAGCATTTCAAGAAGGTGACATCAGAGATTAGGACGGGGGCCTTCTGAGCAAGAGGCCTTGTGAGAATGCCTGGGTCTCAGGCCCAGGAAACTGCCCCGCCATCCACATAAACACACACTCAGTCCCCATCTTTCTCTGAACCTCAGTCTCTCATTGTCTAATTCCTCCCACACAGTTTCCTTAAGCCACCCCCTCAGTCCAGCGTGCCCTCACCTCCCTGAGTTGCAGAATTCCATCATTCTCACGTGGTAGAGTTCTGACTCTTAGCTCTTGCATCTTGCGAACTCTGGAACCCCGATTTCACCAGCTGTTGCCGGAAGTGCTCCTCTCCCTGTTTTCTGAATCAGTCCTGTCGGTTGGGATGAGGAAGGGGGTGGGGAGATTTGGAATGCTCTAATTATAGGCTGAAGTCCCCAACAGAGTAAAGCTTTCACTAGTTCCTTCCGAATTACCTGAGGGCAACACCCCTCCAATGAAACCATTAATCTTCTTCCAAAGGGAACAATCTCATCTCATAGGATGAATATATATTTCATCTATTAAGAAAATATTAACCCTTTTCCTCGTAACGCTATAGCCCTGTCATTATTGTGCTCAAAGGAACTCCCTTGGCCTACTTTTATTACAAAGAGCCCCACGTTAGCTGAATTTTTTATCTGACTGGCATATCTGGAACTATTCTAAATACTTCCTCTCTGATTCCCCCAATTTTTTCTTTGATGGAAGAGGAAGCTGAGTTTCTGTCATCCCACCATCTCAGCAGGTCAGAGAGAGGAAGACGGTAAGCCTGATTCTTAGGGGCTATCTCTGGGTGGGTAAAAACACATCCATAATATGTGACAATGGTTATGACAATATGGTTTTGATTAATCCTACTCTAGGGATCCTTTGCTACCACGCCCTGTCCTTCTCCACACCTACATGCTTCCTTTCTGGAGGAGCAGGGAACTTCACCGGGCTCTCAGTTTACACTGACAGAGTCAGCGGACCCATGATGCTGCTACGAAATTCTTTTATCCATCCCTTGCATCTTTGCGGCTCGAGCCTTTCAAAAATGTTTTGCCGGGACTTCCCTGACGGTCCAGTGGTTAGGACTCCGTGCTTCCACTGCAGGGGGCCTGGGTTCGATTCCTGGCTGCGGAACTAGGATCCCGCATGCTGTGTGGTGCAGCCAAAAAAAAAAAGTTTTTCATCTTCTCACACCCCAGACTTTTCCCAAAGTCACTCATCCTACAGAACTTTGTCTCCTTCTCTACCCAGGGAATGCCTGATCCTCTCCATCTCAAAGTATCTCTGTATTTTTGCTTATCTTCTTTCTTTTCCTTTACCTGTGCTCTGAACCCCTTCCATCTCCTTCAAAACTCTGTCCCAATTACTTCCCTCTTTTTCTGCCTCTGATCTTCAATTATTCCTTCTCTGGGTCCCTTCTCTGGGTTCAAAAATCTCCCATATTGAAATGGCTTTCCCTTCACCCTGCCTTGCCCTTAAGTTTTCATCACATCTCTTTCTTTCACTTCACAGCCAAATAAATTGAACAAATATCCCTCACACCCTGTCTCTACTTCCTCACCTCCCACACATCCTCAACCCACAGCAACCTGGTTTCCTCCTGACCTCTCCACTGGAACTGCTTTGACAAAGGTCAATGGCCTCCTTCTGCCAATCCCAGTGGGCGCTTTCCAGTCCTTGTCTCCCTTGACCTCTCTGAGAGTCTCATGTTAATCACCCCATTCTTCAGGAAACTCACTTCCCTGGGTATCCACACCTTTCTCTCAAGGTCCTCCTCCTACCTTCTTGGCATCTTACTCTTTTTCATGGTTAAATCATCCTCTCGTGATGACAAGAGAGAGATAACACCAGTAATTAGAGGTAGTCCGTGAAACATGGGGTCCCAGTGATGTTGCTTACTGGGAATAAGAGAGAATCCCATGAATTGTGAACCAAGAGCTTGGCAAACCCAGCACAGAGGTGCCTCAGGAGCTAAGGATGGTGTGTCCAGGTGTTTAAGTACTATGGAAAACAATGCATGTCTTTTCCTTCTCCAAGCTGTCTTTCAAGTTCCCAGACGCCTTCCTCCCAGGGTGGAGATATCCGAAATAGACGCACAGCCCCAGCACTCAGATGCCAGCTCCGTGACACTGAATAAATGCAAACAACCCAGCTTTCCAACTCTGAGGATCACGGGTGATGAATGCCTGAGGTGCAGTCTCTCCCTTCATGCACTAAAAGAACATTACTCTAGCAGTTCTTGCCCCCTCTCTCCTACAGGATCAGTTTTTCACTCTCCACGGGCACATTCCCATCAGCATAAAAACATGCTGCTGTGGGCTTCCCTGGTGGCGCAGTGGTTGAGAGTCCACCTGCCGATGCAGGGGACACGGGTTCGTGCCCCGGTCCGGGAAGATCCCACATGCTGCGGAGCGGCTGGGCCCGTGAGCCATGGCCGCTGAGCCTGCGCGTCCGGAGCCTGTGCTCCGCAACGGGAGAGGCCACAACAGTGAGAGGCCCGCATACCGCAGAACAAACAAAAAAACATGCTGCTCTGCTTCCACCTTTGAAAAGAGAATTTCCCTGTCTCCCTTCCTCTTTGCTCCCCCTTCGCAGGCAAACCTCCTCGCGAGGGTCATCCATACTTGCTGTCTTCCATTTCTCTTTTCCCATTCTCTCTTAAACCAACCCTAATTAGACCTCCTCTCCAGTTGCCCCAGGAAAAAACATGCTTATCACTAACATCTTCCATGTTGCAAATTTCAGTGGTCAATTCTCATTCCTTCTGTTATTTAACCTATCAGTGGCATTGGACATAGTTAGTTATTCCCTCCTCCTTGATATATTTTTTTTACTTGGCTTTTGGGTCATCTGTCTCTCATTCTCCACCTCCTACCTCCCCAGTATCTCCTTCTTAGTTTCTTTTGGTTCTGTCCACCACCACCCCAACCACCCCGTCCCCACCCCCCTGCCTTGGAATGGCCTCAGGACCTAGTACTTTTTCTTTTCCTTTCCTCTATCTACACTCACTCCTTGGTGATCTTATTTTCAATTTTATCTCTAAGCTAATGATTCCCACATGTTTATCTTCAGCCCAGATTCCTCTGCAAACCTTTTGACATCTCTCCTTGGGCATCTAATAGACTTCTCAAATTCAACATGACCAAAATGAACTGCTCTTCCAGTCTGCTCCACCCACAGATTTTCCCAACTCGGTTGACAGGAACCCCATCCTTCAGCTGCTCAAGCTAAAAATTCTGGAGTCAACATTGATGCCTCCCTTCCTCTCACATTCCACATTCATCCTTCAGAACTGCTGTTGGCTCCACCTTCACAAGATATCAAGAATTCAACCACTCTCCCCCTCCAGTACTATCACCTTGGCCCAGGCCTCCACCATCTCTCTCTTGAATTATTAACTAGCCTCTCATCTAGTCTCCCTGATACTACCTTATCTCTACCTTTGCCCTCTTCTGCTTAGTCTGTTCTCAGCACAGAATCAGAGTGATCCAACCTCTCTCCAATTCCCCCCTCCCACCTCCAGCTTCTGGTAACCACCGTTCTGCTCTCTGTTTCTTTGAGTTCGGCTTTTTTAGGCTTCACATGTAAGTTAAATCATACAGCATTTGTCTTTGTCTGACTTATCTCTGACTTAGCATAATGCCCTCAAGATGCATTCATGTTGTCAAAATGGCAGAATGTCCTTCTCTCTTATGACTGAATAATGTTCCACTGTATATATGTACCACATTATCTTTACCCATTCATCCACTGGTGAACACTTAGGTTGTTTCTACATCTTGGCTATTGTGATATGCTGCAATAAACATGAGAGTGCAGCTAACTTTTTGATATCCTGTTTTCATTTCCTTTGAATATATATCCGGAATTGGGACTGCCGGGTCATATGCTAGCTCTATTTTTAATTTTTTGAGGAACCTCCATACTGTTTTCCATTGTGGCCATACCAATTTACATTCCCACCAACAGCCAACACGGTTTTCTTTTTCTCTACATCCTTGCCGACACCTGTTATCTGTTGTCTTTCTTGAGACCAGCCATTCTAACAGGTGTGAGGTGATAGCTCATTGTGGTTTTGCTTTGCATTTCCCTGATGATTGCTGTTGTTGAACACCTTTTCATGCACCTCTTGGCCATTTGTATATCTTCTCTGGAAAAATGTCTATTCAATTTTCTGCCCATTTTTTTTCATTGGATTGCTTTCATTTGTCTTTTGTTATTAAGTTGTACGAATTTATTTTTTATGTTTTAGATACTAACCCCTTATCTGATATATGTTTTGCAAATGTTTTCTCCTATTCTGCTGATTTTTTTGTTTGTTGATAGTTTATTTTGTTGTGCAGAAGCTTTTTAGTTTGATGTAGTCCTGCTTGTTGATAGTCAAAGCAGACCTGAGAATGAACACCAAAGCCAGAGGCATCATACTTCCTGATTTCAAACTATATTACAAAGCTTTTTAAATTAAAACAGTATAGTACTAGCATAAAAATAGACACATAGACCAATGGAACAAAATAGAGAGCCAAGAAATAAACCCCTGCATATAAGGTCAACTAATATTTGACAAGGGAGCCAAGAATACTCAACGGGGAAAGGATAGTCTCTTCAATAAATGGTGCTGAGAAAACTGGATAACCACATGCAGAAAAATGAAAACGGGCCGCTAACACCACCCAAAAATTAACCTGAAATGGATTAAAGACTTAAACATAAAATCTGAAACCATAAAACTCCAAGAAGAAAACAGGGGGAAAGCTCCTTGACATTGGTCTTGGCAATAATTTTCTGGCTATGACACCAAAAGCACAAACACCAAAAGCAAAAATCAACAAGTGGGCCTATCACAAGCTAAAGAGCTTGTGCGCAGCAAGAGAATAAGCCTCTTAAACGTGAATTCGTTCCTCTTTTATCTAGGCAGTTTCACACTCAGATCCTCCCCACGCTCCAGAGCAGTATCCACGTCCAGTATCAGCAGCAGTGCATCCACAAACACTCAGAGTATTTGGACTCAGGTGCCTTTTGATTTGAGGACATAGGTCAGGAAATCTGAAGACACAGTTCCCTGAGGCCTAAATGGAGTTAGCTATGACAGCACATATTGATGGCACTGAGCACCAGGTCTCAAGTGACAGAGGCACCCACATGTTCTTTAGCAACTGTATCTGTGAAATGTCCTCTAAAGCATGGGGCTTAGAGCAAGGCCCTCTCCCCTGGACCTCCAGGGGGTGAAACTGCATCTGCTGATGGAACACTGGGGGTCCAGGGCCTATGGCTGGCCATTCCTGCTTCCCAGTCTGTACAACAGGCAGAAAGATCATTCCCTTCCCTCTGCTCTGGGTAAACTGCCTAAGGATCGACATGGTAGTATCTCGTGAAAGCTCTGAGCCTTTGGAAAATCGCTTCTCCTTGAGAGGCAGGAAGAGTGCTGGTGCTGCGACCAAACTAGTGCCTACCAGTGGGGAGGGGGGTGCAATCTAGGGGTGGAAAGTGGGAGGTACAAACTATTAGTTGTAAGGTAGGCTCAAGGATGTATTGTGCAACACGGGGAATATAGCCAATATTTTGTAACAACTGTAAATGGAAAGTAACCTTTAAAATTGTCTTTAATTTTTTTTTTAATTTTTAAAGAGTGCTTATGCTTTGGTTTCATGGTATTGTGCTGTGTCTTTCAGCTCCAAACCCATATGCTTCTCCACTCTTCTTTATGATGCTCAGGCTGGGAGCCTGCAAACCTCATTTCTGCTTTGCCAGTTGGTTCTGCCGATGATAAGTCCTGTCCATAGGGGGCGCTAGTGGGAAGGGACTTGCTCTTTCCTGTCTGCCTCCTGACCCTGTGAATCACCCAGCCTTGCTTCTGCAGCCCACCCCCACCCGCACAGTGGCTGTTCCTCCTGTAGCAGTCCCTGAATCCCAGCTGCAGTTTTCCAACGCTCGCAGGTCCAGCTTTGTTGTGTCCACCTCAGACATGTCAGCGCCAGCTGGCTGGCACCCCCTGCTCAGAGATCTGTGTTGCAGCTCCATGGGGTCCCTCTTCTGAGTTTTTAAGTTTTGGGTTTTTTTGTTTGTTTTTGTTTTTTGTTTTTGGCCATGCCACGTGGCTTTCAGGGTCTCAGTTCCCTGATCAGGGATTGAACTCGTGCCCTCGGCAGTGAACGCGTCAAGTCCTAACCACTGGACCACCAGGGAAATCCCCCTGAGTTTCTAAGTTTTAATAATTACAGCATCTTCCCTTTCTTCCCTCCACTCTAGATTTCCACTCTTGTAGTTGCTTCCTGCAATTGCTACTCTGTAATTCCTTAGAGTTTTTCTTTTTACTTTTTCAATTACCTAGTTATCAATTCTTTGTGTTAAATGCACTCTTCACATGTCTGAGGTATTGTTATGGATTAAACTTGCTCCCTCTCCCTTCAAATTCATATACTGAAATCCTAATTTCCAATGTGATGGTATTAGGAGGTGGGGTCTTTGGAAGATGATTAGGTCATGAGGGTTGAGTCCTCATCTGTGGGATTAGTACCCTTATAAAAGAGACCCCACAGAGCTCCCTAACCCCTTCTGCCAGGAAACAAGCCCTCAGGAGACGTGGCATCTGTCAGCACCTTGATCTTGGCCTTCCCAGCCTCCTGAACTGTAAGAAATAAATAGTCGTTGTTTAAGCCACCCATTCTACGGCATTTTGTTATAGCAGCGCATGTGGCTTCTGTCTCCCATCTGGGCCCTGACTGGCACAGGTTTAAATCCCAGCCTAGCTCTTCCTAGCCGTGCAATTGTATTAGTCAGCTTGGGTCAGGTTATGCTGTGGTAACAAAATAACCCAAATCGCAGTGGCTTACAACAGAAATTTGTTATGCACTCATGCATATATGCTGGCCATTCTTGGCCATGGTCCTGGGAGCCCGGCTGAAGGAGCAGCCCCCATCAGGGACGTTGCCATTTCTGCAGCAGAGGAATAAAGGAAGATGATGGGACCAGGCAAGAGTACTTTGGCTTGGAAACTGCATGTGTCATTTCTTCCTGCCTTTCATTGGCTAAAGCAAGTCACATGGACAAGTCTGACATCAATGGGGGCAGAAAGTGCCATCCTCCATAAGGGGGGGCTCTACGAGGGGAACGTTCAAATGTTTTAAACAATAATACATTCAACCTATCACAGTGATCTTGAGCATCCCCAGGTAGTAGGATGGGCTGTTGTAGTAGCACTGAGCCCTGTGGCACTGTGGGGTTGCCGTGTGTGTACGTGTGTGTGTGTGTGTGTGTGTGTGAGCTACAACAGCCTAAAGCACTGTCCCCTGGAAGCTGGCTTCTGCAGTGTGTCCCTCCCCCAAGGGAGACAGCCTCCCGTTCTGAGAAAAAGCCTGGGGACCTAGCATCAGCGCCAGCAATCAGCGATGCATGCCTCAACTCTTACTGAGAACTTCCACGCGATGCTGGACCAAGAGAGAGCAGTGGCAGGCGGCAGTGCTGGAGATGGCCTGGTAGCCGCCTGAGAACCCAGCCCTCCCTGCAGCCCACACATAGAGGCAGGCACTGGTGGCCCTGCTCCCTGTAGGTGGCAGCAAGGATACCCCAGGGCTGCCCCTGGGGTCAAAACCCTACTTCTGGGATTTTGAATTTACCAGAACAGGGAAACCAGTAAGTGGGGTGGGAAGCAGTCTTGGAATCATTCCATTTGAATTTTAAAAGAAATCTGACTTTATTTGTAACTCCAGCTGTTAAAAGTGGTAAGTTTCGGGCTTCCCTGGTGGCACAGTGGTTGAGGGTCTGCCTGTCGATGCAGGGGACACGGGTTCGTGCCCCGGTCCGGGAAGATCCCACATGCCACGGAGTGGCTGGGCCCGTGAGCCATGGCCACTGAGCATGTACGTCCGGAGCCTGTGCTCCGCGACAGGAGAGGCCACAACAGTGAGAGGCCCGCGTACCACAAAAAAAAAAAAAAGTGGTAAGTTTCAGTTATTTGTTCTAGTTATCTTTCATATTGAAATTAGATTTTTTCTTATTACATAAATAACATGATGATTTTTAATAATTAGAACTATTCATATAAATATCTGGACAAAGAAAAGTCACCTAAAACCTCACACTCTAAGCTCACCACTGCTAATATTGGTGACCAGCTTTCTTGCACCTGTTTATGCATTCATATATACACACAGGTAGATATAAGTTTCCATAAGTGAGAAGGTATTGTGAATTTTTTAAATCATCAACCCCTTCCACTCCCATCCCCTACTCCATACGTGCCCCGCCAGTGATCCTTGATCCCGGTCTGGTACGTGTCCTTCTCTTCCTCCACAACCATACAATCCTACACAGTTTGTTATCTATGGCCATGCTCTATTGGTCTTTGTTTTAGAAAATGAGGTCACCCATTTCCTTGCATCTTCTGTCTGTCATCAGTGCTCTTGGAAATCCCTCCAGGCCACCTGGAAGGGCTCCAACTCTTCTTAAATGGCTGCTTAATATTCTATGGCAAAAAGTTGCGTTAAGCTGGAATTTCTCCACCCACTTTCTCCAAGGACTGATCCTTGCAGATGTGGAAGAATTCTGAAGATGCACGGGGAAGACAGTGTGGTACAGGGGGAGACCAGGAATTTGAGACTGAGGACCTAGTTTTCTTAGTACCAGCTGAGACCAAACTAGCAAGATTATGGCAAAAGAGCCTTTTAAATGATGATGATGTCAATGCTGCTGCTGCTAACGGCCATTATTTGCATTTATTGGTTTTGACTTTCTTACTAAATTTATTGGGGTTTTTTTCTAAGTCTATTTTTTCAATAATGAACGCCTTCCCATGTTTCAAAATATCAAAACGTATACAGGGCACACATGGAAAGCCTCCTTCCTGCTCCTGTCTCCCAGCCACCTGGTTCCCCACCCATTAGAAGACCACTGTTACTGGCTTCTCATATATGTACTTTACAAATTATAAATGACTTTGATTTTCTTTATTCCATTTACTCCTCCACCACACAAAGCAGTAGACAGATCCCAGCCCGTGTTACACATGAGGAAGCAGAGGCCAAAATTCAGAGACTAAGCACTGACCCCCATGGATCAGACCCCAGGTCTACTCAGCTGGCTTTCTATGCACCAAATGAGCTCACCCAGTGGCTCAACGAAAGGGAGCTGATCAGAAACCCTTCTCTAGGGACTTCCCTGGTGGTCCGGTGGTTAAGACTCCAAGCTTCCACTACAGGCAGGACGGGTTTGATCCCTGGTCAGGGAGCTAAGATCCCACAGGCCACATGGTGTGGCCAAAAAATAAATAAATAAAAGGAACCCTTCTCTACAGCAAACACTCACCCATCACACTGATTTATCACTTTAGCAAGCCTGGATTTTTCTCCCCAGAGGCTTTGTTTCTTTTCCTTGCCACAGAGCTGATTCCCCGAGCAGCGGGATGTGGCGGAGCCAAAGACTGTCCCGCCCACGTTCTTGCAGCTGGAGCTTCTGGGAAGGCCAGTGCCTGTGCAGCTGGGCCTCCTGTGCCTCCACTCTCTCTGCCCGTGGCTGCCCCCAGGGCCTCAGGACAGAGGCTGCCTGTTCATGTGTCTGTTTTGCTTCCTCTGCTGGGAAGCTTTTCCTGATGCCCCTTGATTAAAATCCCCTGACACTTGGTTGAGGAAGAGCACCTGGGTGTTCCTGGCTTCATTCACCTGGGCATCACAACAAGCTCACAAGACAGGCACAAGGAAGCTGAGGGTGGCTCAGAGACGCCAACTGACCTGCCTAAGACGCCACAGCATGCACGTGGCCCCGCTGGGACTTAAACCAAGGCTTTCTCCTGCCAGTTCCCATGCCTGGTCTGGTGGACCAGGCCACCTCCATGGACCGCCCATACCCTTGGCTTCTGCCTCCAGTGTGCAGGCAGGATTATGCAGAGGCCTCAGGCTTGGGAATCAACAGAAGGGCGTTGAGGCCCGGCTTTGCACTTGCCAGCTCTATCATTTAGGGCACATTCCCAATCACTCTAAACTCTGCGCAGTTGAAAAGTGGAGCTGCTAAGACAAATCCTAAGGCCCTCGTGAGGTCACAGCATGAAATGAGAACATGAGGTCATGCACATAGCACACACTCATCTCAGGGCTTGGTTGGATGTGAGCAGTAAAGGCTGTCGATGATGATTTAAAAACTCACTTACCGGGGAACTCCCTGGTGGTCTAATGATTAGGACTCGGGGCTTTCACTGCTGTGGCCCAGGTTCAATCCCTGGTCGGAGAACTAAGATCCCGCAAGCTGCACGGCGCGGCCAAAACAAAAAGCAAAAAATCCCCCAAAACTCACTTATTAGATCCAGTTCTCCTCCCTTGCTCCTGGCAGACAGAGGCCTAGACTCCCGAGTCTTTGAGTTTGAGGCACTGTTTTGCACAGAACGGTTGACATCTTGAGCTGGGCCGTGAAGGATGACTAGTCAGACAAACAAGGGAGAGGCTGCCAAAACCAGCAGGTGTGAGAGTGCTGGGGTTTTCCAAAAATGATGGCTTCCCATGTGTCTGGACCTTGCAGGTGGCCTGAGGGGGCACAGGGAGAGCTAAGCCTAGAGAGCTTAAAAGGGACCAGTGCAAGGGGAACAGATAACAAAACTGGCTTATGGCTTGGGGTGGGTCCATGACGGAGGTCAAACCAGACCTTTAAGTCTGAGGCTATTTTAAGCAGGATGGAAAACCCCAGAACTTCTTTTTTTTTTTTTTTTTTTACATCTTTATTGGAGTATTATTGCTTTACAATGGTGTGTTCGTTTCTGCTTTATAACAAAGTGAATCAGTTATACATATAAATATGTTCCCATACCCCCTCCCTCTTGTATCTCCCTCCCTCCCGTCCTCCCTATCCCACCCCTCTAGGTGGTCACAAAGCACCGAGCTGATCTCCCTGTGCTATGCGGCTGCTTCCCCCTAGCTACCTATTTTACGTTTGGTAGTGTATATATGTCCATGCCACTCTCTCGCTTTGTCACAGCTTACCCTTCCCCCTCCCCGTATCCTCAAGTCCATTCGCTAGTAGGTCTGTGTCTTTATTCCCGTCTTACCCCTAGGTTCTTCATGACCTTCTTTTTTTCTTAGATTCCATATGTATGTGTTAGCATACGGTATTTGTTTTTCTCTTTCTGACTTACTTCACTCTGTATGACAGACTCTAGGTCCATCCACCTCACTACAAATAACTCAGTTTCGTTTCTTTTTATGGCTGAGTAATATTCCATCGTATATATGTGCCACATCTTCTTTATCCATTCATCTGATGATGGACGCTTGTTTCCACGTCCTGGCTATTGTAAATAGAGCTGCAGTGAACATTTTGGTACATGACTCTTTGAATTATGGTTTTCTAACCCCAGAACTTCTGAGGGCTTCCAGCTACCCCACAACTGATTGGCAGCAAGAACAATATTCTTGTTGTTGGATGAACTCATCTGTTTCTCTTCCCAACAGCAAGCTCCTTATGGATAATTCTGTTTTCCCTAGATTTACCTGTCTATGCTTCCCACTGCTAGGAAAATTTCAGATAAAGATGATCCCTTATGAATTTGGGAGGAGAAACACTTAGGAATGTTCAATTGTAAAATCAGAAAGATTTTGATTATTGGGATAAAGGAAGGATCAGACTAAAACAAGAAAAAACAAAACAAACAGAAAGCTGCCTCTTAGCACGGCCTGTCTGCAACACAGCAAAACAAATCGGTAGGTTTCTTACTAAAACTGTGGGGAGAAAAATTCTCTAAAGTTTATATTGAACGAGAGATGGTACATAGAAAAGAATAGCATAGTACACGCAATTTCCAATTGTACACATACAATGTGCACCAGCACTTGCTTTGTTTGATATGCAATCTTCATTGTTTTATTTTCATGAACATATTTTCATGAACATATTTATAAGCATAACCTTGCCAGGCTGTGGGTAGTCTTGGGGTTACACTGAACAGTAAAAACTCAATTTTTTCAGTTTATGCCTGTGGGAAGCAAAATAATGCCTCCCCTCCCCCTGCCCAGATGTCCACGTCCTAATCTCCAGAAACTGTGAATATGTTAGTCATATGGCAAAGCGGAATTAAGGATGCTTATCAGGGACTTCCCTGGTGGTCCAGTGGCTGAGACTCTGTGCTCCCAATGCAGGGGGCCCGGGTTCGATCCCTGGTCAGGGAACTAGATCCCACATGCCGCAACTAAGAGTTCGCATGCTGCAAATAAAGATCCTGCATGCTGCAATGAAGATCCCGCAGGCGGCAACAAAGATCTTGGGTGCGGCAACTAAAAACTGACACAGCCAAATAAATAAATAATTTTTTTTTTAAAAAAGGATGCTAATCAGCTGACTTTAGGATAAGGAGATAATCCAGGTAGGCCCAGTGTAATCACGAGGGCCCAGATAAGAGGGAGACAGAAGTGTCAGTTGAAGGAGGAGATGTGATGATGGAAGCAGAGGCCTGAGTGATGTGGCCACAAGCCAAGGAATGTGGGCAGCCTTTAGAAGATGGAAAAGGCAAGGAAACAGATTCTCCCTTGACATCTCCAGAGAGAAGCACAGCCCAGCCAACACCTTGATTTTAGCCCTGTGAGACCTTCCGACATCCAGAACGGTAAGATGTAAATCTGTGTTGTTCTAAGCTGCTAATTTTGTGGGGATTTGTTGCAGCGGAAATGGGAAACTGATATAATGCCCTTACTTGCTGACCCAGGAGCTGAGCCCTCTCCACCCACCCCAGGTCTCACTGTTTATTCTGGACAGGCGTCCCTGGCTGACTCATGAGAACTCGTAAAAACATCCCGCACATTCTTCCACTCCAGCTCCTCTGGTGATATGTGATGCCTCTGTTACCTTTGGGCCATGCTATCTACTGCCACAGGTGCCCTCTGAGAGCGCCCAGGCCTGTCCCCAGGGGATCGCCTTGCAGGACACACAGAGCATCAGATGCTTGCGTTTCCAAAGCGGCACTCTGTCCCTGCTGTCCTCAGCACTTCAAACTGTACATTGCCCATGAAGGAGCTGAGGGAATTCTCCTTCCCCCACTTCGTCTTTTACCTGGGCATCTGGTCTCATGGAAGTGTTGCCCATGACCCTGTACGATACCTTCAGCTGCATCCCTAGCCCCTCGGGGGGCGGTCTCTGGGGAAGGATCAGGATCTATACCATCCCACCCCGGCCACCCGTCCCATCCTGGCTCTCCCGAGGCTGTCGCCGCAACCTGCCCTGCTCCTTCAGCCAAACACCCTTCCCCTACCCGTGAACTTCCCGCACACACACCCACTCTTGCCAGACGTGCCCGGATGTATTTTCATCCCCGCTAAGGCCACAGGGACCCCCTTCCACGACCTCAAAAGAACTTCAGTTATATTTCCCTCACCTGCTCCCTAATCCATGGTTCTAGAACCCCGAGTTCCTCCACAGTGAACTTGGCCACCATGGGGGTTTTCAGGACCTTGGTCTGCCAGCATTGCATGGGCCACTGCAATGCTTTACTCCCGGGGGTGAGGGAGCCCATCTTCCCTCTTCCCACCTGCAGCAGCTGTACACACCGAGCAGAGAGGCCAGGTCTGTGCCCTCAAAGACTCATTTGCCAAGGCAGCCTCTTCACGGGTGAGATGAGGATGTGGCAGGAGGTAAACTATTGCCGACACCCCCCATTCCATCACTCCCCCTAACCTCACCCACAAAGCTGTTCAGCCCTCACCCCTGACGGCCATCGGGAGCCCCAGCCTCTCTGGAGGGCCCCAGGTGGCTGCCTCTGGCTGACAGCACAGTCGGGGAGCCGGGAGTGGGGTGTAGGGGGGAAGAGGAGGGGTCTCCCGCAAGCTGGGCCAGAACCCACCAATCAGACCCTGTCTCTGCAGCTGAGTCTCTCGTGGAGCTCATTTGCATCATTTAGTTCAATATTTACCGAGCCAACCTCATTTTCTGGGCCGTCTCCGTGGCCGACAGCTGGGAAGGCTGCAATTACGGCATTACACGCACGCAGGGAAGCCACGGAGAGCAAACACGGAGACGCAGCTTCCAAACAAATGCAGCCCTGGGGAGCTCCCGCCTCGTCTACCCCAGATCTCTGCAGCTGGAGTTCTGCCGGGGCCACATCTGCAAGCCGGCTACACCCGGACACAGCCGACAACGGCAACAGAAACAATAACGGTGACTTTTTTTTTTTTTTTTTTGCGTTACGTGGGCCTCTCACTGTTGTGGCCTCTCCCGTTGCGGAGCACAGGCTCCGGACGCGCAGGCTCAGCGGCCATGGCTCACAGGCCCAGCCGCTCCGAGGCATGTGGGATCTTCCCGGACCGGGGCGCGAACCCGTGTCCCCTGCATCAGCAGGCGGACTCTCAACCACTGCGCCACCAGGGAAGCCCTAACAGTGACTTTTTATTAAACTAATCCTAATAATTGACCACGGCTGGGGCTTAGGTGCAGGCCTTGGGCTAAATTCCCTCCGTGGAATTTCTCACTTAATCCTCACAGCAGACCTGGGAGGCAATGAATCAGTGAGGACTGTTTCAGGCCATCATTCAGACAGAATGAGACTTTGTTAGCCCAGGAGGAGCCCCAGCTTCAGGCACAGCTGGGCTCAAGATGAGAAAGACATCATCAAGACAGTTTTTCTCCAAGTAACTGCTGACCTCACTCAAGTAGGCTCCCAGCTGCGGCAACTCCAGCCCTACTCTTACCCAGGTCTAGGGGGTTCAAAGTCTGAGCCCATCCGCCAGGGTCCTGAAACTCACTTGGACTGGACAGGCAGGGAAATTTACTTTTCAAGGGAAGCCCTCCGTGGAGCAAGGGGAGGACAGGGGCAGACAGGCAAAGGACTGGCACACTGGTCCACAGCTCACTGAACCTCCCCTGGAATGCAGGTTCCTTCAGGGCAGGGACCCATCATGTTTACTCCCCAGTGCCTAGAAGTGTCTAGATGTGAGAGGCTTTCAGTAAATACTAACTGATTGAGGCTGATTCCTGCTTCTTAAGGGACTGGAACATATCTGAGGGTTAGTTTCGACAGCCACTGTCAGCCACTGTGTGGATAAAAATAGCCATTCAAGTTGGATTGTGATGATTAAATAAATGAGAAAATGTAAGTAAACATGCCTAAAAATACAGACAACACATAGGGGCTCCACAGAGGATTGTAGACTTCACAAACTCATCCGTTTTCCAGTTGTACCTGGCCATGGTAATCTGACCCAGGTGAACAATGATTTCCTATAGACTACTTGTGTCTCCTGATACAATAAAATAGCTTTAAAAAATAATAGCACTAAGGTGGGGGGGGAAGAGAGAAACAGGTGAGGGACATTAAGAGGCACAAACTTTCAGTTACAAAATAAATGAGTCACAAGGATGAAATGTAGGGAATATAGTCAATAATTAATTATGTAATATCTTTGTATGGTGACAGATGGTAACTAGACTTACGGTGATCATTTTGAAATGTACAGACATATCGAATCACTATGTTGTGTACCAGGAAGTAACATACTGTTGTAGGTCAATGATACTTCAAAAACAACAAAGAAACTCATATTAAAAGAGATCAGATTTGTGGTTACCACAGGCTGGGGTGGGTGGGAGGACTGGATGAAGGCAGTGAAAATGTATAAACTTCCAGTTATAAGATAAACAAGTACTAGAGATGTAATGTACAGCATGATAAACACAGTGAACACTGCTGTATGTTATACATGAAAGTTGCTAAGACAGTAAATCCTAAGAGTTCTCACCACAAAGAAAAAAATTTTTTCTGTCTTTAATTTTATATCTGTATGAGATGACGATGTTCACTAAACTTACTGTGATAATCGTTTCATATGCGTGTAAGTCAAATCACCATGCTGTACACCTTAAACTTATAAGTGCTATATGTCACTGATGTCAATAAAACTGAAAGAAAAAAATAAATAGCACTAATCATTTTTTAGCATGCTTTGCCATTTACAATGCACCTTTACAATAATGATCTCATTTGATTCCCTCTAAACACCCATGTGAATCAGACGATAACAACTAATGTTTGTTGAGAGTTTATCCATGCCAGGCGTGGTTCTAGACGCTGTGCATTTATTAATTCCCTTCATCTTCACAAAAGCCCTATAAAGTGGATGTTATCTCCCCATGTCACAGGTGAGGAAAGTGAGGGCCAGAGACGTTAAGTAACATGACAGTGGTCACACAGCCAATAAGCAGAGACCCAGTTCATCTGTCTTCAGCCCACCATCTTTAACCACTAAGCAAGATGCTGTTTTAGTGAGTTCCATGAGAAACTGGACCTGGAATAGTGCAAAGTCCTCACAAGTAGTAAGCAGCAAAGCTGGGAAGACAGTGCAATAATCTGTATTTTCCCCACTTCCCAACCGGTAAAGCTCAGTCTCTTTCATTCCATGGTATAAAGGCAGTGTGCTCAGAGCGCCACAGTTTTCAGTGGGCAGCTGCCAGGGGGCTCCGGACCCAAGTGGACACACAGCAGGCAGGCACCTAGGAGGTCTGTGAGGTAGCTAAGTGCTGTGGGGATGAGAACAGGGGTCCCCTACTTAACTCCTCTTTGCTTCACGTCAGACCTCAGAGCCAGTGAGCCCGGGGGGTGGCCGAGTGAGAGAGGCAGAGGTGAGCTGGCTGGGAGCTCCGGGAGGGCAGCACCAAGCCCCCAGCAGCTCTGGGCGCCCTGGTACAGCCCCCACCCCCACACACACCGGAGAGCACCAGGAAACGACGGAAGGGCCAAAGCAAAACAAGCACATCACTGAGCTGGGCCCGGCGGGAGTGTTCTCCACACGCCAGCAGAGAAGAGACACTCACAAAGAAAGCAGTGAGCTAGTCAGCATGCCACATTCTGGGGCTGCACGCGCGCGCGCGCGCACACACACACACGCACACACACACACACACACACACACACACGGCAGCGAGCGGCACCTGAACGGTTTAAGGCCACAAAACCTCTGTGGGAACAGCAGGCGGTAGGGCAGACAGGTCAGAAGTTTACACCTAAGAGTTCAAATCTCAGGGATGCGAAATGCAAGGTGGTATCTTAGATTTGATCTTGGAACAGTAGAAGGATATTAGTGGAAATGCACACCAAGCCAGTGATTTTGTCAACAGTAAAGTGCTAATTTCTCCGCTGTGACAAATGTACCAAGTTCCTGATGATAACGTCAGGAAACGCTGCGAGAAGAGTATACAGGAGCTCTCTGCATTATCGTTTTCTGAAAATTTTAAATGACTCCAAAAACGTTTTATTAAACGTTTAAAAAAATTCTCCAGAGGGAATCTCAACTCCATCGCATGCTATGCAACCTTGACTAGATCATTTACGCTGTTCGCGCCTCAGTTTCTTCATCTGGGCACAGAAACATGAGGATAATGATGGTCCCTGCCTTAGAGTACAAAGGGCACTTAGCCTCATCCGGCTCCGTAAATACTCAATAAACATGGGCTATTATTACATCCACACAGTCTGCCTTCACACACAAACTATCAATACGTCCCCGGGTTGTGGAAGATATCGGGACCGCTCCCAGATGCCCCTTCGTGGAAGGACTTGCTGCCAAGCTGCAGAGAGCAGCCCTTCCTGGGGCAGCCGCACCTGCTGACCGAGTGATGGGGGAGGGGAGGGCGGCACAAAGGCCCAGCCACTTCAGCCAGATGTGTGACAGCTCTGCCCAGCAAGGCTGGCTCCAGGTCTCCCCCACGGACTGGCCGAGGCTTTGTCAGGCCTGCATTGCAGTTGCCTCCCTCCTCGGCCCAGTTAGGTGCTGGTCCCCAACAAACCTCTTGCCCCCTGAACTCCACTGCAGTTTTTGCTTCCCGAGAAACTTACCTGCGGCAGCTGGTTCTGGGAGAGGTCCAAGAAAGCAGGTGGTTAGATGGTGCTTGGGACTGCATCACTCCCCCCTCAGCTGGCAAGGAGGGCCCCATCCCTGGTGGCAGGTGAAGCACAGACAGGCCCGAGCACAAGGTTGATGAATGGATGGTGTACCTGTGGGTGGAGTGTGCAGGCAGGCCATGAGTGTACTGGACATTTGAGAGTGACGGTGGGGTGGGGAGTAATAGTAACCCTAAAGATACCAGTATTAAATGGCCATGACTAAGTACTATTGATACTCCCACTGAAAGATAATGCAGAGCTGAGGCCTACTGGCAGCCAGTGGAAAGCCAGGGATGGAAGCCACAGGGCCTCTTTAATTGCATACAAGGAAACTTTTATCTTCTATCCAGGGCAAGCCCACAAGCCCAAGACGTAATAGTCTGAGTGGCTGAACTTCAAAGACAGTTAACTGCCTACCAGGGCAAGCCCAGTGAGGGCAAGGTAAAGTCCTGGGATCCTGACCAATGAGATAGGCACATCTGGGGAGAGGCCACTGAATGTGTCAGTTCCCCAGACTCCACTGAACCCTCCAAGCCGGAAGCCTGGTGCAGCCCGCCCCTACCCCCCAAGACGGTACAGAGGCCCCTTCCTACAAGGCAACAGTCGCTCCTCAGAGCCCACCTCTGCCTGTCTGGAATCTCCTTTAAGAAATCCTTGCCAGGGGCTTCCCTGGTGGCGCAGTGCTTGAGAGTCCGCCTGCCGATGCAGGGGACACGGGTTCGTGCCCCGGTCCGGGAAGATCCCACATGCCGCGGAGCGGCTGGGCCCGTGAGCCATGGCCGCTGGGCCTGCGCGTCCGGAGCCTGTGCTCCGCAACGGGAGAGGCCACCGCAGTGAGAGGCCCGCGTACCGCAAAAAAAAAAAAGAAAGAAAGAAATCCTTACCTTCCCTGAGGTTAAAATGACGCTCATATTCCTTTTGTTAGTGTTTGTTTTCTCCCCAGCATCCAAAATCTTTTTCATAACAAGGCAGGCTCTGGGGTTAGTTTCTGTAGCCTTGGCTGGCGCGTTGGCCTCCGGGCGGGCGTTCTTGAACTCCCGGCTGTGCGGGTTCCCAGGCCTTGCCCAAAGGCCTGTGCACCTCTCAGCCCTTGCGACGACCAGAGAGCGGGACGGGCCGCACCCCGGGGGAGCGCGGCGCCGGCAGGCGGCTGTGAGGACGACGTCGCTCCCCATCCTCATTCCGGGGGTGCGGCTCCGGCGCGGCTGCCCCCGCGCGGCGCAGACCTTCAGCGTGGGCGCCTCCGGACACGCCCAGCCTCCTTTATAGCCCCGCAGCCACAGCTGTTTGTTTTTCCGGCCGGCGAACTTCATCTTCCGGATCATCCAGGACAGGGACAGAGGCGGCGAGGCGGTGCGACTCATGCACAACCTCTTTAGCACAAACTGGTTGAAGGTGGAGTTGTTTCCTCCGGGCCAGAAACCGTGCAGCTCTACGAACAGCTTCTGTAGATGTCCTTGGCTCCTGGGTTCCGTGCAGCGAGAGTTTTGGTCCTCCTTGTGGTGGATATCGACTCCCGTGATGGCGCCTTCTGCTCAGACAGGTCCCTAAAATGTCGTTTTATTTGTTTTCAGTTTTCCCTTTCACATTTAGGTCTTAATCAACCAAAGATAACTGAAGACACGCATACATATGACTTTATTTTTGTCCAGATAGAAGCCAGTCTCCCCAGCAGCATTTACTAAATATTCCATCCTTTGTCCACAGATACTTGGTGTTAACTTCCCTCGCATATGAGGCTCTCCTATATTCCTAGATCTGCTTCAGGATTTCCGGCTTTCTTCCGTTTGCTTTGTCCTGTGCTGCTTCTTGGGCTATGGCTTTGTAATGCATCTTAATCACTGGTAAGTGAGGTAGGTGTAAACAAGAATTATCATCATTACAGATGAGGGCACTCAGGCTCGGAATATTGGAGTGAGTTGGCCGAGATCACAGGGCTAATAAGTGGCCACATCAGGATTCAAACCCACGTCTGCATTATTTCAAAGACTGGGATCTTTCCACCCCACAAGGCTGTCCTCAGAGTTGTCTCTTTCCCAGGGAGCAGAAGGGGTTGGTTGCGATGGTAGTTTGAGCGCACTGACGTCATGCTCCCTGCCTCAAAGGAGGTCATGTTCTGTCCCAGAAGCAACTGACATTTCCTTTGGCTCCTGGAACCAGAGAGAAGCCACATTATCTGCCACTGTTGTCTTCCCTTGGGAGCACCCAGCAGGGCCAAGAGGACCAGTCCCGAGCTCAGGACCCAGAGAAACAGCCTCCACTTTAGTGGGCAGTGGGCTTCCTGCTTCCTGTACTGTGGCTGTGAGGAAGGGCTGAGAGGCCATAGAATTGTCTTTATTTCTTTGAAAATAGATCTGACCACATCTGTCTCCTCTGCTAAAAACAAAATAAACAAATGACACCACCCCCGCCCCCCCAGCAAGAAAAAACAAAACCTACAGTGGTTCCCCAAGGAAGCAGTAGGGTACAGACTTTTGTTTTTTCTTTTTGTGTTTCTTATTAGCCAATGACCCTATTTTTTCCTATAACAGAACAATATACAGAAGCCTCAAATGTAAAACATTGAAGTGTAGCTTTAGAGGCAAGTGGTCTGTTCAGCCTCCTCCTTGTGCCTGGCATACAGTAGGTGCTCAGTAAATACTGATGGCTGCAGGGGCCTCTGGCTGAAGAATCCACATGGTTAAGAGAGGCCCATCGCTCCAGCTGGAGAGTGGCACATGGACGGGTCAAGACCAGACAGCAGGGAGCAGGGAGCTTCCGGTGGTGTCAGCCTGGGATGTCTCCCTCACAGCCCCTTGGAGAAGTCTCTGTGTGGATGGGTTTTGAAGGAGAATAGGCTGATTCTCCTAAAGGGAGGGTCTTCTCCACCCCAACCCTGCTTCATGTACAGTAATATAAATCTGAAGGAGAAAAAAAACGCATCTGACTCCAAATCCCAAGAGCTTTCCCTGCGCTGCTCCCTCCGGGTGTGCCATACGAGGGCAAAGGTACAAGAACATGTCAGATGAAGAAAATCCCACTGTCTTCCCAGCTCGCATGCTCGTACAGACAGAAAATCGGCATAAAGGGGGACATGGGGGGTGGCTTGGAGACAGGTCCCTATCCTCCCTGGGCTATGTTCTAGTTATGTCACCCTCTCTGAGCCTCAGCTTCTCATCTGCATGGCAGGATTAAATGAGTCAATGTAGATATAGCTTAGTGCCCACGGTCCTGTAGGTTTAGTTCCCTTCCTTCCTTTCCCCCCCACACAGAGCACCCCAGCGTTCCTCAGGGCAACAGAGGGCCAGTGTGGGCTGGCTTTTCTAGACCAGCATTTTCCCCCTTCTCCCCTGAGCCAGATTCCCCACAGGTGCCTTCAACTCTTCCACGTTGCAGAGGTGCTGGTTCCCCCTTACGGGCCCATTTCTTCCCCATCCTGTGCTCCCACCTAAAACACTGCTGGCTCTCCCTCACCACAAGGAGGCGTACCAGGGTATGGTGGAGAGCATTTTCCATTATTTCCATTCCCCTTCCCAACCTGTTCCGTCAGGTCCTGGCATTTCCCCATCACTCAGTTGGGCTTTGCATTTTACTTTCCCTCTCCAGTGCCAGACCAGCCTCCCTTCCACCCCAAACCTGTAGCCAGGGCTTCAAAGCAGAGTTCCTTCCAGTTCCCTTGTTAGCTGTGAGTGCCGAGCTCCTACTGCTGCTGATTGATACGGCAAGTTTTGTTTCTGGCTTTGACATGTCCATAAAACAGATGTGCACATAAACAATTATGGTCAGATATGCAGTCAGTGTACTACATGTTCAGAGAGTAGAACAAGTGAGCAGTCCTCTGCTGGCTCCTGGGCAGGAAAGCCTTCCCAGTGCATGTAACGCTGAAGTGGGTTTTAAAGGTGGAGTAGGAGTTCAGATGAGGAGAGAGGAATATGGGAGAATTTCTAGGCAGAGTGACCAGCACGTGTGAGTGTGTACAGCTGTGGAAAGGCCTGGGTCATGGAGCCGTGTGGTATGGGGTGGAGAGGGAGGGAGACGGACTGAAGGCATACGCTGAAGCAAGCCTGTAAAGGGCGCTGAAAGCCAAAGAGAGGAGTTCGGAGTTCATTACCCTGAAAGCAGGAATGGAGGGCATTATGGCAGAGGGGCACCAAACGAGCTCCAGGTATCAATTTCCCAACCATATCTGCAGCAGACAGGAGGAAACCTTTCACCAGCAACCCAGTGACCATCCCAAGTAGTGTTTTGGGGGTCATTTAACAAGTCTAAAGTGGAAAAACCATCAGTTCTCAAACTTTCCAGTTTTAGGACCTCTTCTCCCTCTTAAAAATTGAGCAACCCAAGAGGTTTTGTTCGTGTGGGTTGCCTCTATTAATATTTACTTGATTTGAAATTGAGAAATTTTAAAAGTTAATTCATTTGAAATAAACCTAGTGTATGTTGAAGTGTTTTTTAATCTTAATGAAAAATAATTATTGTTAAAGGAATTAATGACAGGAGTGGTGTTGTATTTGATTTTTGCAAATCTCTGTTATCTGGCTTCATAGACGACAGCTGGATTTCCACATGTGCTCCTTCATTCCATCTGTTGTGATATCACATGCCATGCAGCCTCTGGGAAACTCCACTATACACCTATGAGAGACTGGGAGTGCAAACAGCAAGCAGAGTCAGTGTTATTATGAAAATGGCTCTTATCTCATAGACCCCTCCTGCAAGTGGTCTTCAAGTCACATTTTAAGAACTGCCAGGCAAATCATCAGAGGAGCAAATAGCTGTCAGAACAGCAAGGAGGGGCTTTTAAAAAAATCACAGGAAGGAAAAAGACTTAATTCAGGGGATATGAAGAGGCAGGGGTGAAAGCAAGCCTGTGTCACCTAGGGCGACACAGGTTTGCCTCCTGGCTCTGCCACTAAGTAACTGTGTAGCTTTGGCCTGACTGACCTCAGTTAACCCATCTGTAAAATGGCAATAATGCTAGTATAAGTAAAGCACGCGGCACGGGGTGAGACATTTGGACTTCTGAAGGTTAGCTCCCTCCTCTTGGGCCAAAAGAGGACTTTGTGAAAACAGCTTTGGTTCAGTAGCTAAGAGATACATGTAAGTTTGGGATAGGCTGTTTTTGCTTCTGTAACATGGGTCAGATGTGAACTCCAAATGCACGGGCACCTTGAAAACTTTGGTACTATTAGCACAGCTGCTCAATCCAAGACCACAGTGTAATGCGGCTGTCAAACCAGCAAGCTCAAATTCAGGTTGCATTAATGGAGACACCATGCACAGAACAAGGGAGGTGAGAGCTCCTCTAGTATTGGGTTGGCCAAAAAGTTCGTTTGGTTAGTGGATACGTTGTTCAGTAAAGTTCTTTGTGAAAATGAAAAATGTCTTTTATTTACTTAAAACTGAACGAACTTTTTGGCCAACCCAATACTTTGCACTGCTGAGACCCCCCCCCCCCCTCAAGCACTCTGTGTAATTCACTCCAACTAAGGGATTTTTTTCAGCATGGAGAAGACTTGGCCAGAGGAGGGGAGGCGGTCAGGGAGACACAATCACTCTTCTAAAAGACCTGAGAGGTTGGCACACTGGCTCAGGGTGACCCCAGAAATGAATTAGGCCCTGAGGATGGCCTATCCGGACAGGTAGAGGGGAGAGGGGAGCTTGACAATCCCTAGAGTGTAGGAAGTCTGAGCTGGCAGTAGTGAGGGCCACACCACTAGAAGTGTCCAAGTGGAGGCTGGAGATGAGGCATTAAAGAGGCCCTGTGCTTGGTCACTGGGTGGCACCCACAGGCCCTTCCCAGTCTGAGTTCCTGTGCCTCTGGCACCTCGGAGACTGTCAGAGGAGATCAAAAGGGAACAATGAGAGTCCCTAGGGGTGGGTGAAAGGGGCAGTGGGCATTCCGCCAGGCATTTCTGCTGGGTTCTCTGCCAAATTTGATCCAGAGATGAGATGTAGCTGCTAATTCCTTGGCCTAGAAATGGACAGGAGAAAATTCAGCATTGCTCAGAAAGTTCATAGACGTTAAAGCTTTCTGTGCCTGAAATGCCAATGTTTGCGCTGCACTGCCCCCGCTGAGGGGGAAGCCCCCCAGCCCCTTGGGAATGTGAGGGGCCAACAGTGAAGGGGGGAGGACCAAGGCACCCAGAGATCAAAGAGGCGCACTCAGCATCATTGAAAATAACTCAGTCACTCTCTCAGTCCTTTAGGGGCCAAGCCTCATCATTGCAGAAAGGCAGAGAACTTCTCCCAGCCTTCAGGACAGAGAGTCTGCAGCCACATTAAACAGTCTTGGCCTTGTTGAAGATGTTCACCAATCCACTCTCTAATTTGACCCCTACTAGCAAGCTGTGAGGCAGGCTCTGCTTTACAGATGAGGAAATCGGGACACATGGCCGAAGTCACACAGCTGGCATGGGGTGTGAAGACAGAAATCCAGGCCTAAATCCAAACCCTGACCCCCAAGACCCTCTGACCTGGCCCCAGCATGGGATTCTTGGGACTGCAGCTGTTGCTCTGCTCTCCATTTAAGTCTCAGATGTAGGCCCATTTGGAATTTGTCAACAGAATCCTGCTGTCCCTACAACCAGCCAGCTCACTGTATTATGTGTCAGGTCTTCAGAATCTGGTGCCAAGGTCCCTGGGCTGAGGAAAGAAAAACAGAGCAGGCTTTGGGACTCTATTCATTGTCCCTCAGCTTCTTCTCGGCTTTTAGAACTGAAGGGATGGCAGACAGGGTAAGGAGAGCCTGGAGCCCTAGTAAAGATGACAAAGGTTGTCCCAACTATTTGCTCAATGCCTGTTTATCCATCCCAAACTGACCAGGCATCTCCGCCCTTCACTTGTTCTGGGGGTACAGAGATTAAAGGCACAGGCATTGTCTTTCAAGAGCTTGTCAGGTGTTCTCTCATTCACTGTACAGTTTAATGGGAGACACAAATAGACACTTTCAATTCAGGGTTTTCACTTTTATGATAGATATGTATGTACAAGTGGCTGAGGGAATAGAGAAAAAGAGGTCTCTGGCCCAAATTGGAGGGCAAAGAGGCTCGTGGGCAAGCTTCCTAAAAGAGGGGTCTTGTATGGTTTTGAACAGAGGAATCAGCAAGATAAAAGCGGTAGGAACAATTCCAAACCAAGTGCCTGCCTGGCTTTAGGCAATTGGTCGTTAGTTGCCGAATGCACGAATCAGGGTAGTTGCATGTGCCCAGACAGACACCACAGAGTGCAATCCTTGTGGGGGAAGCATGACTAGTGTAGCATGTGGGCTGCACTCCTGTCCGTTAGTCTGCTCCTCCTGCAGTCTCCCTGACCACCACTAGCACCTGAAACACGCTCAGGCAGCTGAGTGCCTACGAAGATGGGTTACACGCAGGGGAGATGACAAATAAGTAAACACATTGAGCATAAGGCGAGCTAAGTCTCTCACTGTGCAAGAAAGGAGTTATAAATAATGAAAGGGAGAAGCTAGAATGAACCTTGTGGTGCTGGACTAGAATTAAAGGTACCAGTGTGACTGGTCAGAATGGCCATCATCAGGTCTACAAATAATAAATGCTGGAGGGGGTGTGGAAAAAAGGGAACCTTCCTACACTGCTGGTGGGAAAGTAAATTGGTGCAGCCACTGTGGAAAACTATGGAGGTTCCTTAAAAAACTAAAAACAGAGTTGCCGTATGATCCAGCAATCCCACTTCTGGGCATATATCTGAAGGAAACTCTAATTCAAAAAGATACATTGGGGCTTCCCTGGTGGCACAGTGGTTGAGAGTCTGCCTGCCAATGCAGGGGTCATGGGTTTGAGACCTGGTCTGGGAGGATCCCACATGCCACGGAGCAACTGGGCCCGTGAGCCACAACTACTGAGCCTGCGCGTCTAGAGCCTGTGCTCCGCAACAAGAGAGGCCACGACAGTGAGAGGCCCGCACACTGCAATGAAGAGTGGCCCCCGCTCGCCGCAACTAGAGAAAGCCCTCGCACAGAAACAAAGACCCAACAGAGCCAAAAATAAATAAATAAAAATTTAAAAAAAGATACATGCACCCCAATGTTCATAGCAGCACTATCTACAATAGCAAAACATGGAAGCAACCTAAATGTCCATCAACAGAAGAATGGATAAAGATGTGGTACCATGTATACAATGGAATGTTACTCAGCCATAAAAAAGAATGAAACAATGCCATTTGCAGCAACATGGATGGACCTAGAGATGCTATTACATACAGTAGTTTGGAAAAGAAATAGTAGAATGGAAAAAAATACAAAAAATATATATATAAAATACATTATATATAACTGAGTCACTTTGCTGTACACCAGAAACACAACATTGTAAATCAATTATACTTCAATAAAATAAATAAAGGGAGATGACAACTTGTTAGGAAAAAAAGGTGCCAGTGTGAACTGAGGTGTTCAATACCCATATGTAGACGCAGGAATACAGATGTGATGTTTGTGTATTTATTTTCTATGCATCTACTGAAACGCTTGAGAGCAGTGAGACTCCAGTAGCAATGAACACACCTAGAACAAAGTTTTGGTTTCTAAATACAATCTACCTGAAGGGGAACAGAGCTCGTTGGAGAAATGGTGAATTCCAGGGCTGGTGCACAGAAAGTACAAGAGCCTGAAATATATTACTGTGCCAGAAAATAAGGAAGTAGTCCAAAGAGATAAAGACACGGCAAACACAGAAGTTACCTTTGAGAACTAGAACAATGGGACATTTGAGCATCAATATAATGAGTTATAAAAATGCATGACTTGAGTCTAGTCATGAGGAAACACCAAACATAAATTGAGGGACGTGGTATAAAACAAGTGCCCTGTAATCTTAAAAAAAAAAAGAGTTAAGCTCATAAAGATCAAGGAAGGACTGAGAAAGAGTACGGATTGAAGGAGACTAACTAAATGCAGTGTATTATTCTGGATTGAAGTCGTCTGCTATGAAGGACACTACTAGGACAACTGCAAAACTTAAATGGGTTTGGGGAGGTATGGGGTGGGGGTAATTGGGAGCTTTTTGTGCTGTTCCCACAACTTTTCTGGAAGCCTGAAATTGTGTAAGGATGAAAAAATTAAGGCTTTTTGCAAAAATGTTATAAAAATTATAACAAAATTTAAGATACAAAAATATTTTACAATTTAACAATAAATTAGTGAAAAGATTTCTCTCCTTCATAATTTCCTTACAAGTGGAGATAATATAAAAATTAGCTTAAATGATGTCAAACAAGCAGAAGCAGGCCTTACTGACAAAAAAAGACATCTGAAAATGAAACAAAAAAAAACCCACAAAATGCCCCCACCAAAAAATAGACTAAAATGCTAAAAAGTTGCAAGAAAAAAAAAAAAATCAACTCCAGGGTTCATAAAATCACCCAACCAAAAATAATAATAATAATAATTCTAACCTCAAGCTGTTCTCAGGCATAGCCCTACCAGTCCCATTCATTCTCATCTAATTTTTAACCAATTTTGAGATAATTTATCACATGTTCTAATCTGCTATTGTTGGCAAATAAAACCCAGTTGGCTTCTATGATTTACAATTTTGGACTTTGTTATAGATGGAAGCTGTCAATAACAAAACTCAGGATCCGTATCAAATATCCTTTGAGCCTTAAGGTGGCTATTCAACAAGCAGTAACCAATCTTGGCAGACACATGCTTGAAGGGTGGAAGGCCATGGACAGGAAGCCCATCTACAGCTAGTACACGTGTAGGATAGAGGTGCCCAACATTTTCATCACAGAAAACCTAATAGTTAAAACATTGGAGGAAAAAGGGTGAGGCTGCTCGGGGCGAGGGTTGGAGGCCAGCTTCCCCAGGCACCCTGAAGACCACCTCACGGTCTGGAGAGGAATACTATCTACAAACATCTATAACTCATTCTGAGCCAGGTGAGAAGAGAGGATCAGTAAGAATGGAAAATACGTTTTGAGTGAGACATGAGGCAGAAGTCTGGGATGAAGATTTTTAAATCTGTGCTCCTAGAAGACAAGTTATGCTGCACCTGTTGAAGGATCCATTACTATTCAAACGGTCTCTAAGATAGTATATCAAGCTCAATGGCAGACACCGTGTTTCCATTCACTTTGGAATCCACAGCACCACATGTGAAGCAATCTGTCATCGCTGACGTTTCTTTGGTCCTCCTCGCCTCTCCACAGTGCAAACCCTGCTTGTGGGGCCACTTTCCGTCAACTATATCATGATAGGGAAGGACTTTTATAACCGATTTGTCACTAGCAGTGTCCCTGTGGTTCCCCAACCTTTAGTGCACAGTGCTGTTATCTCTTGCCTACCAAGTCCAAGCCTTCTCCTGCCTCCTTGTCACTGCTCCTCCCATCCCCAAACTATCCACACACAGTTCTGGAAACTAGTCTGTCACCCAACAGGTCCAACTGCTATATCCCTCCCTCCAAGGTTCCATCTACTCTCTTCCAGCTGTGGTTAAGATCCTTGTTCGAATTGCCCCAGCTCTGATCCCAGGGCGCAGGGATTCCCAGATGCATTCATTTGACTTTTCTGTTCTGGTTGATTCATCACTATGCCAGGTGCTTTTCACAGCGCTTAGTGCTGAATTTAGTTATCTTGCTAAAGAGAAAGACATAGCATAGGAACAGCAAAGAATAATTTTAGACACCGCATACATGCCAAACAAGCACACCAGGCACACGATGCGCTCCTCCCTTTGATAATGAATATATGGGGGTGATACCACCCCTCTGGAAAGAACCCACGAGGGTCACAAGCAAAGCAAACTGAAGCTAAGACCTCAAGAGGCCAAGAATGCCAAATAGAGGGGGGAAAAGCATCACAATTTAACACATGATGGACCTAGTTGCAATTTTTTTTTTTTTTTTTTTTTTTTTTGCGGTACACGGGCCTCTCACTGCTGTGGCCTCTCCCGTTGCGGAGCACAGGTTCCGGACGCACAGCCTCAGCGGCCATGGCTCACGGGCCCAGCCGCTGCACGGCATGTGGGATCTTCCCCGGACCGGGGCACGAACCCGTGTCCCCTGCATCAGGAGGAGGACTCTCAACCACTACACCACCAGGGAAGCCCCTTGGTTGCAATTTAAAACAGGGGTGGCAGACTTTTTCTGTAAAGGGCAGATAATAATTATTTAGGTTTTGCTGGCCATAGTCTTTGTTGCAACTATTCAACAGCAAACCTCTTTAGCACAAAGGTAGCTGCTTATAGACAATATGTAAATAAATGAGCATGCCTGCGTTTCAATAAAACTATTTATGGACACTGGAATTTGAATCAATCTTCACGTCATAAAATCCTTTTTGTAAAAACAACACAAAAACAAAAAACATTAAAAAATGTAAAGGCCATTCTTAGCTCATGGCTCATACAACAGACGGTGAGCCAGATTTGGCTCATGGGGCTGCAGTTTGCCAGCCCCTGGCTTAGAACAAAGTGGAACAAAATGGACACTGGGCCGTCAACTGGAAGGACACACTGTACCTGAGATGCACAGCTAGGGAACTCACCAGAACACAGACGTGGTCATGAAAGACTCCCCAAAACTGCTTACTTTGGGTTGAATATTTTGTAGCTATCTTAGGCTGGCTGATACAAGAAAAGAAGTATGGAAAAGGGGGAACTCACTGAAATCTCTAAAAGCTCTCATGAACTTTGATTACATTCTATCAAGTATCCCATCTCTGTGTTGATATTTCAGCTGAGAACACAAACAGGAGACCCAATAACATCGACCTAGTGCCTGGCCTCCTACACACTATGTTCACCAATTAGTGAAGAAAACAGAAGGATAAGTAATAGAGGCACCATCAACTTCCAATCTAAGATTCCATATGGTAAAATCATTTAAAAAATGAGAAATGCCATGTTGGATATATTGAAAATATTTTATAATTAATTCTCTAGAATCCTAGCCATCTAGTACAAGAAAAAATTGTATGGTGTAACACTTCAGTATTTTTAAACAATGTAAAGACATATTTGACTAGGGGATGGCAATAAGAATTGAACAAATAGAAACCTAAGCTTCCTCATTTTCCACAGAGCAACTCAACAATAAATATATTTCAGGAAACAGATGACAGAATACCTCAAATGCAAAATTCCAAAGTCATGTAGTCACTTAGATTAACCAAAACTGTTTGTAAATTAAAAGATAACAGCAAAAGGTCACAAAAAGCCTATTTCTTTCATAGCGTCATGGGTGATTCTTTAAGCAGATAAACAAAGTACTGTAAAGAATGGTCAAAACTTGGCTTGAACTGTCTTCTGGTAATTATTAATCCCACTATTTGTAGTTTTGTTGTCCAAGGACAAAAGCTCCATGTGATCGATCACCTTCTGCTGTCACTTTCCAGAGAAAAGAGAGGCTGCTGCTGGTTGTTTTTTCCCTTTTCCAGCTTTCACTATGCTCTAAGCAATTAGTGGCAGATAAAATATCGTTAAAATAAAGTATCCCATTTTCTCACCAGAACTGCCACCCCTCTTCCCAACTCATTGTTCTGCTTTGAAAGATGAACATATTTAGAAATCCTCATTTTATTCTGAGACATTTCTGCATAATCCATTATAAAACATACAGGTAATACAAAATCCAAAGGTCCTGTTGTGTTTGTGGAATAAACACGTGAAGATTAAACTACATGATGACACCATGGGGAGAAATCATGGTTTCGTTTATTTTCATGAGATAGTTCATGAGTGCATGATGTAAAAGCTTAAAAGTTGTCACCAAACTGTGCTAAGTATTATTAAGAGATTATGCAGGAAGAAATCTGTGCAAATTCATCTTCTTCACTCAGTATCAGATAGTAGAAAAAAAACATTTCTTTAAACAGTTTTTTTTATATTCAGGAAAACAGATTTGAAAAACTGAACAGGTAGACACCTGCTCCCTCTTTATGATCAAATAACAATGACAATGAAGGAGATTCCAAAGAAAAAAGCTGAGATGAAAAAAATCCAAATAAAAGCCAACACTGCTATTAAGATTTTTCTTTTAATATGCCATGAGATATCTTGATTGTATATTTTCCAAAGTACTTTTCCAGCCGCATCTCCCAGCCCTTCCAAAAGATTTCTCCAGTCTGTCCAATGCAATAAAGGATGCTAGATCATAGTTCTGTCCACCTTCTCTTTTTGAAAGCAAATAATCCTAAATGACTTTAATGGTCATACATTCTTATCTAATAAGGAAAAACATTTACAAAGATCAGAAACCCAGTTTTGAGACATTTGCATTAATTTTGAACTGAATCAGCATTTTGTGGGTTTTAAAAAAGGCAGCAGTTGGAATTCATGACTTGCTGACAAACACATTTCTGCTGAGGGAAGGGGAAGACAGGGATAGTGAATGCTGCATTTCTCCATTGGCCCCAAATTGCTAATTCCACAACGGGATACATCAAAAGCAAACATGCAACTGTGGTTTTAAAACTTTTTACTGCAATATAACAATGAAGTAAACAGTAATTAGACACCTACCAATTTCCCCCCCAAAACAAACCCAAAAAATGTAAACAGGAAAATAACTCTGCCTATACTTGTACAGCTTCTCAAATCATGTTAGAAGGGTCTCACATTCAATGATCAAGAAATTTAAAATAGCAGTAATTATTTTCATTTTAAGAAAAGACTCCCCCTCTCCCCCCTCAACCCCAAGTATTTATCATGAAAGAATGGGCTTTCTTACACATTAATTTTATACTTATTTGAAGCAGCAACAATAACCATCAATAATTTGGCATTTCTGTTTACAGTTGCTCCAATTTTTTTTTTTTTTTTTAATTTCACAAAGCCATTATCCAGTGTTGCCATAAAATAGGGACTGTAGATTCTAGGTAGCAAAGATTCTTTCTGAAACCACTGTTAAAGTCAAAGAAATATAAAGCAGGGCATTACACTAAATTTCTGGATCTAGTACACTAAAAAGAGTGAAACCTAGGAAAAGTTACCTACTGTTTTATAGAGGAAATAAAGACCTGCAAAAGCTGACTTTTGGTTGTATAATATTTTACACGCTGTGTGGATCTGCGGCATCTGCTAATTGAAGCAGACATGCACGGTATTTATCCCTGCCCTGTATCCTAGACCCCCCTCCCCACCCCCAAGAATCTACTACCTTATACCAAGTATTGTGGATATGAGCCCAAGTCATCCCAGACAATCCAGTGAACAAAGTTAGTGTAATGCACTGGTGTGAAGTGTGAGATAAAAAAAAGTCCCTTTCAATCTTCATCAAAGTTTTGCTGTAGAAGAAAATTGGCAGCCAAGTTCTCATTCTTCTCACAAGCAAAATATGCTTGTATCACAAGTCCTTCAGGAAATCCTAATGCCTTTAACTGGAAGAAAAGAAAGAAAACATATTATGGAGTCTAGCATAGCACTACTGACAGATCATCACTTGAAAACATACTATAAAGGACACAAAGAAGCTTGAGAATTTTACATGAATTCACCCCTATCTGAATATGGAGTCATTGTCCAATTCAAGGGGGTAGACAGAACCCAGGCCCTTTCCTGTAACCACCTACAAATTCTTTGTTCCTAGTTAAAGCTATTAGGCTAACAGATACTTTGATAACACTCATTGGCATTAACACTAGAAATTAGCTTCTGTGGTGGTTTAAAAATAAATGACTTTACAGAAATCTGTAAATTAAATGGCTTTTAGTACATAAGTGGTGAAGCTATGGATGAGAGCAACCAGAGGTTGCTAATTATTTGTAAAGAGAGCCCCATCTTTCATTAGGGTCATATATTACTCAACCTCCTTGCCTTATGAAACACTTCATACTACAAAAATGGGTGGTCAATTATTAGTAATATTTCATGATATATTTTTGAAATCAAGACATATGGTGTTTGATTTTTATTTGCTTAATTTTTATAGCATTTTAAATGGTGATATGACCCATTTAATTTTTGTCTCCCTAGTCTATTAAAAATCACTTGTGGGCTTCCCTGGTGGCGCAGTGGTTGAGAGTCCGCCTGCCAATGCAGGGGACATGAGTTCGTGCCCCGATCCGGGAAGATCCCACATGCCGCAGAGTGGCTGGGCCCGTGAGCCATGGCCACTGAGCCTGCGCGTCCAGAGCCTGTGCTCCTCAACGGGAGAGGCCACAACAGTGAGAGGCCTGCATACCGCAAAAAAAAAAAAAATCACTTGTAACTCAGTAATTGCTGCTATTAAAAGCCTTTAAACACTCAGGTCAACTGTCTAATTCCCTAGGTTCAGCCAAATGTTATTATGTCAGCCAAATGTTATTTATGAACCCCCTTCCTCAACTGTTTCAATCGTCTTGCATTAGACTATATCAAGAAACGACTTTTAAAAACTGGGCAAAAGTCCCGATTCAGCACGATTATATTCATCCATGAAAGGAGAAGAAACTCAAAAATGATTTTGTTACCTAGGTCTTGTCCAGATTAAAGCTGGGCTAGCTGAAGTAAAAGGTAGATAGGGCACGATCCAACTATATTGCTTCTACAAGACACACACTTTAGATTCAAAGACACAAATATGCTGAAAGTAAAAGGATGGAAAAAGATATATACCATGCAAACAGTTACAAAAAGAGAGCTGAAGTGGCTATATTAATATCAGACAAAACAGACTTTAAGATTAAAATTGGTACTAAAACAAAGGACATTTTATGATGATAAAACAATCAGAAAGACTTCATTATAAACATAGAGAACAACAGAGCCCCCAAATACATGAAACAAAAACTGACAGACTTGAAGGGAGAAATAACCAATTCAACAATAGTTGGAGACTTTAATATCCCCATGTTCTATAATGCATACGAGAAGGCAGAAGACTGACAAGGATATAGAAGACTTGAAAAATACTATAAACCAACCAGACCTAACAGACATTTAGAGAACACTTAACAACAGCAAATTATACACCCTTCTCAAGTATACACAGAACATTCTCCATAAAGACCATGTTAAACCATAAAACAAGCCCCAATACATTTAAAAGGATTAAAATTATACAAATTATGTTATCTGACCACGATGGAATGAACTTAGAAATCAATAACAGAAGGAAATTTGGAAAATTCATAAATGTGGAAACTGATACAATCCTAAATAACCTACAGATCAAAGAAAAAAATGACAGAAGAAAATAGAAAATAGTTTGAGATGAATGAAAATAAAACCACAACACACTAAAACTTATGGGATGCTGCTGTAGCAGTGCTTGGAGGAAACCTTCTAGCTGTAAATATCTACAGGCATACCTCAGAGATACTGCAGGTTCGGTTACAGACCACTGCTATAAAGCGAATATCGCAATGAAGCGGGTCACACGAATTTTTGGTTTCCCAATGCATATGAAAGTTACGTTTACACTATACTGTAGTCTATTAAGTGTGCAGCAGCATCATGTCTAAAAAAAACAATGTACATACTTTAATTAAAAAATGCTTCATTGCCGAAAGATGCTAACCATCATCTGACAGCACAGGGTTGCCCCAAACCTTCAATTTATAAAAAATGCAATTAACTGCAAAATGCAACAAAGTACAATAAAAAGAGGTATGCCTATGTATTAAGACAGATATAAAATCAATCATCTAAGCTTCAACCTTAAGAAACTAGGAAAAAAAAGAGAAAACTAAATCCAAGGCAAGCAGAAGGAGATAAAATAGAGACTAGAAAAAACACAGAATCAACAAAACCAAAAATTCTCACTTTTTTTCTTTAAATCAACAACACTGACAAACCTTTACCTAAACTGACAGGGAAAAAAAAAGAAATCTGAGGATTCAAATGACTAAAATCAAAAATAAATGTTGGAACATTACCACTTTTTATAGAAATAAAAACTACTATCAGGGAATACTGAGAACAACTAAGTTGTTGTATGCTAACAAACTAGATAACATATATGAAATAGACAAATTCCTAGAAAGATAAAAACCACCCCAACTGACTCAAGAAAAAAAGGAAAAATCTGAATAGCCCTATGACAAACAAAGAGATTGAATTAGTAGTCACAAAACTTCCCCAAAAGCCAGGCCCAGATAACTACACTGGTGAATTCTACCAGCCGTTTAAAGAAAAATTAACACCAATTCTTCATAAACTCTTCCAAACAACAGACGAGGAGGGAACTCATTCTGTAAGGCCAATATTACTCTGATACCAAAACCAGACAAAGACATCACAAGAAAACTACAGACCAATATTCCTTATGAATACAGATGCAGAAATCCTCAACAAAATACTAGCAGGCCAATTCCAGCAACACCCCAGGAATGCAAGGTTAGGCCAACATACAAAAAAATCAATCAGCGTAATAAGGCATATTAACGGAAAAAGGGACACAACCACACAATCATCTCAATCAACACACAATTTGACAAAATCCCACACCCTTTGTGATTAAAAACATCCAACACACTAGGAATAGAACTTCTTCAACCTGATAAAAGGAATCTAATGAAACGCACAGCTAACATCAAACTTAATGGTGAAAGACTAAATGTTTTATTTTATTTTCCTCTAAGATCTGGAACAAGATAAAGATGTTGGCTCTCGCCACTGCTATTCAACTATACAGAGGCGGCTCTAGATAGGACAATTAAGCAAATATATATATATATATATATATATATATATATATATATATAATATGTACATATTAATAATAAATAAAGGACATCCAGATTGAAAAAGAAGTAAAACTATGTCTACCTGCAAATGATATCTTAAATATAGAAATCCTTAGGAACACACACACAATCAGAATAAATGAGTTCAGAAAGGTTGCAAGATACACAAAATTAAATTGTATTTCTATATAACTAGCAATGAACAATCCAAAAATAAAATTAAGAAAGACAACTCTCTTTATAACAGCATCATAAAGAATAAAAATACTTAGAAATAAATTTAGCAAACTGAAGACTAAAGAAATTTCTGAAAGAAATTATGGAAATTCAATATGGAAAGACATCCCATTCTGTGTTCATGGCTTGGTAAAGACTTAATATTGCCAACATGGCAATACTCCCCAAAATGATCTACAGAAAAAAAACACAGTATCTATCAAAATTCTAGCCAGTTTTCTTTTTGCAGAAATTGGACAAGCTAATCCTAAAATTGATATGAAATTGCAAGGGAACCACAGAGCCGAAACAATCTTGGGAAAGAAGAACAAATATGGAGCTCTCACACTTCCAGATTTCAAAACTTACAAAGCCAGAGTAATCAAGACAATGAAGGACTGGCATAAGAATAAACATATAGATCGGAACAGAACTGAAAGCCCAGAAATAAACCCTCACATTTATGGTCAACATATTTTCAACAAGGATGCCAAGACAAGTTAATGGGGAAAGAACAGTATTTTCAATAAATGGTGCTGGGGCAACTGGATATACACAGGCAAAGGAAATGGGTAGGCTCCTACACCTCACACCGTAAACAAAAAGTAACTCAAAATGGATTATAGGCATTTTACATTGCATAAATGTAGTAAGAGCTATAAAACTCTTTGGAGAAAATAGAGGCTTAAATCTTCTGACCTTGGATTAGGCAATGTTCTCTTCTATGACACCAAAAGCACAAGCAACAAAAGAAAAAATGTCTCCAACACAGAAATCAAGATTTGATAACTGTAACCTCAAAAAAAAGTTGCTCTAGAACAAGTGAGGCAATTGTCTATTTTCACTTCTATTTATTTGAGGGGGAAAAAATAACACTGCAATATATAAAGTATCTTTTAAGAAAAACATAGTTACAAACTTGAACACTTGATATGTTTGTCATAAACAAAGACTAATTATAGTTCCAATGATTTTCTAAGTATTAGGTTAAAATGCACTTTCTCTGATTTCCATCTCAAAACACTTTGTAGGATAAGACAGGGCAAGTACTATGATTTCCTATTTACAAATGTTAACAAAGGGGTCTAGAGAAAAATGAATGACTAGTCACAGTATCATAAAAACTAGGTTACTGCAGTGACACATGTATGGGCAGACATAAGGATGAAAAGAGAATCAGGATACCAGGTTCTGATGTTTACTACACATGTATTTTATGAAAATATTCATATACATATCTATTTACATTTTAGAGACAACAGTGAAATAAAATTTTAAATATAAATTAAAAATGGATAATCTTGAATTGGGCATATACTTTAAGATCATTTTTCTAAAACATCAATGAAAATTTTAGTTTCTTGATATACTGATAACTATTTCATGCTAGACTGATATTCAGTGCTAGTCCCTTGGCTTCACAAAGAACACAATGGAGAGCAGGGCTGAGAAGAGACTGTCTCCACTGCAGTCCCTAGGTTAATAATGCTCTATTTGGCTCTGTCTAGTAAGAGCTATCTACTGTGATGGAAATACTCTATATCTGGGCTATCCAGTGCAGGAGCCACTAACCCCATGTGACTACTGAGCATCTGCAATGTGGCTAGTGTGACTAGGAACTGAATTTCTAAGTTTTACTGAAACTCACCCTTTCTATAGCTTCTTTTTCCTGAGGCGTTACTTGAATGTAGTTCATATGACCACTTCCAGCTTCTGCGATTCCTCCACTGCCACCTCCACTGCCTCCTCCTTGACCACCAGCTTCTTGAACTGGTTCATTTAACATCTGAATAAAATGCTCCTGATGTTGGCTAATTTGCTGCAGTGATTTGAAGGACAGAGAAAAACAAGACATTGATATAAAGTATCTTCAGGAAAATAAGAATTCTAATACAAATAAGAGAGAAAGTAATAACTTTGCAACTGCATTATTTTAGAATGATTCTGGATTATTCAGTCTCTGGAAGGATATGATTTCTTGTACATTAAAGAAGCTTCGTATTTCTGAGGTAAACAGTGAAGAATTAAAAGAATCCAAATTCTCTTTCATAAACACTCCCACCACCCCTGTCATTGTTAAAAAACTACTTGATGTATAAGAAAAAATAGAAGTTATATATATGTATATATATATATATATTTTATCCTCCACACTAGTAGGCAGTAGAATGCTGTAACAGGGGTCCATGATCCCCGGGCCATGGACCGCTACTGGTCTGTGGCCTGTTGGGAACTGGGCTGCACAGCAGGAGGTGAGCGAGCAAGCAGGCGGGCGGGCAAGCGAGCCAAGCTTTAACCGTATTTACAGCCGCTCCCCATTGCCCCCCATCAGCGCCTGAGCTCCGCCTGTCAGATCAGCAGAGGCATTCGATTCTCATGGGAGCGCAAACCCTACTGTGAACTGTGCGCTCCTTATGAGAATCTAATGCCTGATGATCTGAGGTGGAGCTGAGGCGGTGATGCTAGCGCTGGGGAGCGGCTGCAAATACAGATTAGCCTTAGCAGAGAGGTCTGACTGCACAGAGACCATAATAAATCAGTTGCTTGCAGACTCATATCAAAACCCTGTCAGTGAGTGGCAAGTGAAAACAAGCTCAGGGCTCCCACTGGCTCTGCATTATGGTGAGCGGTAGAATTATTTCATTACACATTACAGTGCGATAATAAGGGAAATAAAGTGCACAATAAAGGTAATGCACTTGAATCATCCCCGAACCATCCTCCCCCACCCTGGTCCATGGAAAAACTGTCTTCCACGAAACCAGTCCCTGGTGTCAAAAAGGTTGGGGACTGCTGCTATACAAAACTCAAATATTTCATGACCTGAGCATTAAAATAAGCCCACAGGGCTTCCCTGGTGGCGCAGTGGTTGAGAGTCCGCCTGCCAATGCAGGGAACACGGGTTCGTGCCCCTGTCTGGGAAGATCCCGCATGCCGTGGAGCGGCTAGGCCCATGAACCATGGCTGCTGAGCCTGTGCTCCGCAACGGGAGAGGCCGTAACAGTGAGAGGCCCGCGTACCACAAAAAAATAAATAAATAAAAATAAAATAAGCCCATAGGTATGTTTTCTATGAGGTAGTGCGCCACTAGTAATAAGCTTGGGAAAGAGAGACCTAGACAGTTCAACATTTCTTTTTGCTAGAGTTTCTCAGATTCTTTAATAAAGTGTTTCCCAAACAAATATCTAACCCAATCCCCACCCCCAATTCTCGTTTTATCAGTACATCTATCTATAGCATATTCTACTAAGTGCAGCTTAGAAGAACAGTTTATAGACTTGGTGAAGGAGAAGGGGTGCTCATGGACTTCTACAAAATGTGATATACTCTAAACCCATTTTTGGAAATTAACTGATTAAATAGTCACCTGCAGTAACTGAGGATTTTCTCGACCTATCTGTTGTAGCAATGCTGGAAGCAGGGAAGGATTCTGTTGAATAATTTGTCTCATCTGTTGAAACTGAGGCTGATTCCGTAAAAATTCAAGAGGGTGTCCTAAAATACACATGAACACTTTTAAACAAAAATAGGAATTACATATACAAACATAATCTAGACAGCAAACACTGTCAAGAAAAAATATGATCTGAATTCTCAGATGTATATAAAATGAAGTAAATAATGAAAACATCTTCAAACTGCACCAGCTTGCAAGTCTCATACTGCAGAAATTATTCCTATTAGCCAAGGTAGAGAGTACAGAACACTAAAAAAACAAAGTTTTCCTACAATTGCCCTGGGCACTCAATATTATCAAGTAACACCGAGAACTTGTGCCCCTCGTGCACTCTATCAAAATAAAAAGTATTAAAAGTTGTTCTTGATGCTCAAAAGTTCCTAAGAAAAATATATACCAGGATTAAGAAACGCAAAAAACGTACCTACTTTAATTGCATTCAAAACAATCATGCTTTTGAGGTTACTAAGAGTAATGAGAATTTTTTAGATGTACACTGTCATCTAAATTATTCAAGACAATCATTCAAATTAAAAATGGCCACATCGGGCTTCCCTGGTGGCGCCGTGGTTGAGAGTCCACCTGCCGATGCAGGGGACGCGGGTTCGTGCCCTGGTCCGGGGAGATCCCGCATGCTGCGGAGCGGCTGGGCCCGTGGGCCATGGCCACTGGGCCTGCGTGTCCGGAACCTGTGCTCCGCAATGGGAGAGGCCACAGCGGTGAGAGGCCTGCGTACCGCCAAAAAAAAAAAAAGGCCACATCATATGGTTATTTATTCTTCTTTGTGTAACACCAGTTTTACAGAAGAAGAAAACGAGACTCTCAGAAACTAAGTTACCCAATAACTGCCACTAAATGGGACAGCACCCCAAATCTGAACCAAAGCTGTGGCCTCCTCTTCTATTTCCATGCTGAATCTCAGGAAATGAGAGCCTATCCTCCGGGAGACTGCACACAAAGTGCTTAGGGATTTCTGTCAACCAGAGATGACTGCCATAATTAGAGCTAGGAAATACATAAAAGAATGGTCTCTTCAAAAGTAACAGTTTGAATTACTTTACCAATTTTACAAAGAAATAATGAAAGAGAACATTAAATAATTTCTAGGACTACCACGGGCTCCAGGCTTTGCTTTCTAGTCAAACCTTTGCCAATGGAAGAGTGGGTGCTGTAAAGACACCTGAATTCAAGCTCTGCTTTCACCTCTAGATTCAAGATATTAAACCTCCCAGGTTTTATTTCCTTGGTTCTATAATAACCATTAAGATCCTACTGGCTTTGAAGACATTTACTGGGAGAGAAAGAGACAAGGTGAGAAAACCGTTCCAAACGGCTTCAGAATATAACACTAAATGCAAACTGGAAAGCATCTCTTCCTTAGAATAAGCTAAACAGAATATGCCCTTTACCAAAACTGCAGTAATGATGTTTAATATAAATGAGAATATCTTTTATATCCACTTAGTATAATTTCTTTTGGGCCCTTCTCTAACACTGAATAGAGAATTTAAGAGTTACTGAGATGCTCTGGGAATGAACTTCATCTCAAAAGTATTTTAGATTAAATTATTTTTTACTAAAGATTCAGGACCATTTCCTCCCCACTGAAAGATTCCACTTTACCTCCAGAACTTGTTGTCGTAGTCGTTGCTGTCGTAGTTGCTGCTGCTGCAGCCACTGAAGACTGAGGAGCCCCAGTACTCGCTGCTGGAGGGGGGTCAACCACAGCCTGACTTTCTCTATCTCCGGGAATTCCCTATAACAAAATTTCCAAGCTTTAAAATCGCTCATCATTCAAAGTTAGTTAAACATTACACAGAGTAAGAGACTTATGAATCTATTTAATATCCTTGTCTAATTTCTAAAAGCATCAAACCGATGTCTGTTTCAATTAAATGTAAAGGATCAAGACATATCTGAAATCTTCACATATTCAAATTAGATTAGAAATGGCCTCAATGTGGTATAGATAAACCCATACTACTATAATATACAGCATTGTCCAACAGAACTTTCCATGATGATGTAACAGCTCTATATCTATGCTGTCCAATAAAATACCCATTAGCCCCAAGTAGCTACTGAGAACTTGAAATGTGACTAATGGTACTAAGACACTTAAAATTTTAACTTACTTTTAATTTTCTTAAATTTAAATAGCTACTTGTACTTAATAGTACTCAACAGCTACCCTACTAGACAGTGTACATCTAGGATATAAAGTAAATAATTCTGCAATTAAAAAAATACATCATGAAATGTTTATCCAGCAACACATCTTAACATCTAACACCAAAGTATTGGGCAAGACCCTAAACTTGCATAGAAGTAATGGTGTCTAACATTATAAGGCTAATTATTTACATTTTCAAAGTATCAACACAAATCTTATTAAAATTAGACATATCTGGCTTTTATGTTATATATCACTCTAATTGATTTTTGAACCTCACAGAAACTTTCACCAGCTCAGTGGCAGAAAGGATTGTATTTTTAACCCTAGCCTTAAGATCATCCAAAGAGATTTTGATGCACACATGGCAGTTGTGAAGTGATCACTGGAAAAAGAGTCTAATGGAGACAGAGCAGGTGATGACAGCGGCCAAGTGAGGAGGATGTCCTCTACTGATCCATGGTTCTGAGAGAGTGTCATCCAGAAATGTATCACATACAAAAACTTAAAATTGATTATTCAAAAATTACAAAAAGTAAAGGGAATTCCCTAGCGGTTCAGTGGTTAGGACTCCACACTTTCACTGCCGAAGGCATGGGTTCAATCCCTGGTCAGGTAACTAAGATCCCACAAGATGCATGGCACAGCCAAAAAAAAAAGTAAATAGGTATAAAACAATCTTAAATAATTAAGTATTTAGGTAATGCTTTTTCTAAGTTTGTGGCATTTATCTTCTGAAGTTATTATAACTTAAAACTGCACTAAGATTTTTGGAACACCCCTATTTTGATAAGCGATTTATAAGACTTCTCATATATAACTTATTAAAGTCTTTATGAAATCTTCGTAGATTTTAGAAGGAGAATAAAGGAGAAAATATTGTATTTGAATATGAGATGGTAATAGTAATGTCTTCCATTTCCCAGTAAATCAGAAGCCAATATCATAAACATATGAAGAATGAACGGTAATAAACAGCAGGATAATGGCTGCCTATATTAGAAGTTTATTGTAGGCATTGCAAACAAATGTTTTTTACAATCCACCAATTCAAACCCTTAGATGAGGAGCTATCAAGTGCTAACAAACTATATAGACTGAGGATCCAAAAGCCTCCATCAAATTCTCAAACAAGTTTGTTAAACTAAAAAGTTAATCACCATTGCTACAGGTCTACCTCAAATTCTCATAGTATTTAGCCCTTTATTAGATCATTATTTCTCCTTTCCCATACACTCACCCTCACTTACACAGAAGTGTCAAAAACTAGTAACAGTTAAAGGTAGCCCCTTTTTTCCAGTCTATGAAACAAACAGTAAATATATAAAACTTTAAACTGTTTCATGAACTTATCTCTCATCTATTCATTTGTATTTGATGCTAAATAGCAGCAACTGTGTAAAGAGTGATCCATTTTTTATACCTCAAAATTTCAAATCTATTAGATCAAAATATTTGATATCATTAAATTTATGCAGAATTCCAAATCAGGTATAAATTAAAGCCATTCTATGAAAGGAAAGGCAATATTTTAACATAATATGTATTTTTGGGGGGAGGGGAGGAATGAGCGGCAACCACAAACAGATCCACAGTAACTATCAATCCAGTATGATTCCTCAATTTCAAACAAAATGATAATTAAATGAACTGCCAGCATTTTAAAGACTCTCAAGAGGACAATGGGAAAAAGAATTCAAATGATAAAATGATATGCTAAGAAAAGGTTTTGTGACTCTCATGCAAATAAGTAGGCAAATGACTGGTGGTAGAGAAGCACAGTTATCTGCTCATGACAGGGACTCTCCTGAAACTACGCTCTCAAAAGGAGTTTCTAACAGAAGTACAACTGGAAACAAAGGAATGGATTAAACTTGTGGATGGTATTCCCCAAAGAGTTAGGATCTGAGATGATATTTAAGGTAATTGAGACTTTTGATAATATTCCAACACACCAAGGAATTACACAATAAAATGTTAAGACTAAAAAGTTAATCCAATGTTATTGCAAACTTCTACACTTTGCTTTTGACCCATGTCACATTTGTAAAACAGACATTCATTGTCATAAAATATCATGGGTTTCAGTCCATGCCCACAACAATCTATTTCTCAAAAACCTTCATTAGTAGAAAACAAAACCCAATAATTTATTCAAAATTCCCTCGACTGCTACTGACTATAAATAAGCTAACAATTCAAATGCCAATAGAACCAGTCATAATATCATACATTAAATTAAATGCATGATGCTGCCAGGTAATAGGGAATGGACAGGAAGACAGTGAATTAAAGAGTCTACAACCTAAAACTTTTCCTAAATCTGGGATCTGAGTTGTCCAGATAAACCAGATTACCTGAACTTTTAAGTGAAATCTCCCAGTTTTTAAAAGCTGGCAACTAATTAAGAAATTTACACATAGTACAAAATTTGGCTTGGGCTTCCAACTTGAAACTTTTGCTCTAAATAGCACATCCAGGATTATGCTTGGCAGGCAAAAAAGCTACTAAAATGTTGGATTCAATTAGATTTAAAATCTGCCCCACCCCTACCCCTCTAACACACAGCTGTCATCCTTTGAGGGTACTACTCCAAGTGGATAGCAAATTTTACAACCCATTTAGCCACGTTGTTTTCTAATTGAAAATCCTATCAAAATCTTTTAGAAGAGGTTACATTTTATTAACACAAAATGTTAACACACTAAGAAAAATAAAAGCGTTATGTAAATTATCTAGCATACATCATTATTATCTTCTGAATTGTTACTATCCCTTTAAAATCTCTGTTTCTTTGAGATTTTGTTCTTAAACAACTAGAACAAAGAAAGCAAAATGTTTCTCACCATTAAAAGATACTCCACTGCTCTGTCAGGGTTGTTGAAACTGGCTCTCAGGGCTGCAATTACTTGCTCTCGTTCGTAGCCCATTGACATGATCTCAGTTACCATATTCTCATAAGACTGACCTGTCACTAAAAAAAGGTGTGTGTGGGTGGAAGAAGGGGAAAGAAAAAGAAAATTTAATAAATAAACAATCTCCATGTAATGTGAGTGCATATATGTATACACTGTTTCAGGCACTACAGTGCCAGGAATACAAAGATGAGTAACCGTTATCAACTACAACATATATGTGGTAGGTAGAATAATCCACCCCCTCCCATCCCTGGAAACTATTAAGTAAGTCAGGTTACAAGGCAAAAGGGAATTAAGGTTGCTAATCAGCTGACTTTAAGATAGGGAAATCATCCTGGACTACCTGGGTGGGTCCGATGTAATCTTAAGGGTCCTCAAAAGTAGGAGGGAAGCAGATGAGAGGGTCGGAGAAATAGACGTAAGGAAGAGAGGGACAAAAGCAGGGTCAGAGATGCTATGCTGCCACCTTTGATGACAGAGGAAAGGGATGAGCCAAGGTATGTGGTCAGCCTCTAGAAGTTGGAAAGGACACAGAACAAATTCTCCCCTAGAGTCTCCAGAAAGGAATGCAGCTCTGATTTTAGCCCAGTGAGCTCCATACCAGACTTCTAACCTACAGTACTATAATAAGATAATAAATCTGTTGTTTTATACCACTAAGTTGTGGTACAGAGCAGCAATGGAAAATACAGTATGTTTAATACACGTAATAAAAATATCAAGTACAAGTGTAGCACAAACATAGAAAAGAATTAGCAAGTCAGGGCAGGCAAACTGGAAGAAGAGACAGATGAACTGATTTTTGAGAACAAGTAGCAGGGACACTTCACAAAATCAACTGTGCTGTAATAAGTTGTTTTCCTTGGACACCTTCTGTTATCAAAGCAGAGGGGAAAGGGAGGTTGGAAGCTAGAAAGTTAGAATGTCCTATACCGTATAAAACTGGTACAATTATCCCTGTAAGGCATTTCCCACAGGATCTCTCCAACTCTGACTCACTCTTCATGGAAATGTCAGACAACACTCTGATTTAAAGAAAGCCAACTCTCTCCCACTAAACTTAAAGCTACCACACTTCTTGTCCATCTCCCACCCTTTCCTGCCCACCTAATTATCTTGATCAGCAGTTAACTATGTCCTAGAATGTCATCCTAAAAACAAAAACACGCCTCCCTTGACTGCATCCCATTTCTCTTTCAGGAATTGGTCCATCCGTCTGCTCTCCTCCCTTCACAGCCATAGCTGTCTGTACATGCCGTGTCCACTTCTCACATTCTGCTCACTCCACAACCAATACCAGCATGTGACTTTGGATCTCAAAGATTCCCCCTCAAACATGTCCCACCATTTATCATCTGCCTTCTCCACTTCAATTAGCAGCACCTCTATCCATCCAAGTGTTTGAACCAGAAACCTTGGTGATTTCAATTCCCTTTCCCCTCCTTCTGCATCTAATCCACTAGCATACCTGGTAGGTCCTATCTCTAAAATATACCCCAAACCTATCAAGCTTCCTCTTTCTCCCTGCCTTAACTCAAGACCAGTCCACAACAATCTCTGGTCTAGATTATGCCCTGCTTCCTCTCCTGCCCCCAAGCCTACAATCCATTCTTCAGCCAGTTGCAAAAGTGAGCTTTTAAGAAAGAAAACCTAATCTCATTTTGGGCTCCCAACCTCAACAACCCTGCATGTGCCACACTCCAAACAATCCATTTCTTGCTTCACAAGTCACAGCTTCTGCCCCAGGACCTTCACACACACCAGGCTTCTTTGATGGTCTGTTCCTTTACATGCTCCAGTTCTCAATTTAAATGCTACAGTCTCAGAGAGGTACTGCCTGACTAGCCTAAATATAAGTGCCTTTTGTTCTTCTTTATGGAAGCCATTAATTTTTTAAATATCACTTATCATGATTTGCAATTTATTTTATGTTTCACTCTATTTTCTTTCCCCCATCACAGGTTCAACCTTGCTAGGGACCATGCCATTTTTGCTTTACTGTTTCCCTGATATACAGGTGACAAAATCAGTTGAATAATTTTTTTCTGCAGAATTTTTTCTTATTTCATATAGTATATTACACTAAAACTATAGTATATTACACTAAACTAAACTAAAACCCCAACCCAGTTTCATTGAGAAATAATTGACATACATCACTGTATAACTGTGTAAGTGAAAGACATAGAGCATGATGGCCTGACTTACGTATATTGTGAAATGATTACAACAGGTTCAGCTAACATCCATCTTCTCATATGGATACAACAAAAAGAAAATAATTTTTTCTCCTTGTGACGAGAACTCAGGATTTACTCTCAAAAACTTTCCTATATGCCATACAGCAATGCTAGCTACCTAATCATCATGTTGTACACTACATCCCTAGTATTTATCTTATAACTGGAAGTTTGTACCTTTTGACCATCTTCTTCCAACTTCCTATCCCCCATCCTCTGCCTCTGGAAACCACTTTGAGTTTGATGATTTGCTTTGTTGAAGAATCTACACATAAGTGAGATCCTATAGGAGCTGTCTTTCTGACTTATTTCACTTAGCATAATAACTTCAAGTCCATCCATGTTGTTGCATATGGCAGAAACTCCTCACTTTTTATGGTTGAGTAATACCCCATTATGTGTACACACACACACACACACACACACACACACACACACAACCCCGCTTCTTCATCCATTCATCCATCGATGGACATTTAGGTTTGTTCCATGTCTTGGCTATTGTAAATAATGCTGTTATGAACATGGGGATGCAGGTATTTTTTCAAGTTAGTGCTTTCATTTCCTTTAGATAGATTCCCAGAACTGGAACTGCTAGATCATATGGTAGTTCCATTTTTAATTTTTGAGGAACCACCATGCTGTTTTCCATAGTAGCTGCACCAATTTACAATCCCACCAACAGTTTACAAGGGTTCCCTTTTTCCACATCCTCACCAGCATTTGCTATATCTCGTCTTTTTGATGATGGCCATTTTAACAGGCCCGAAGTGGTATCTCATTGTGGTTTTAATTTGCATTTTCCTAACAACTAGTGATGTTAAGCATCTTTTTATATACTTGTTGGTCTTTTGTATATCTTCTTTGGAGAAATGTTTATTCAAGTACTTTGCCCATTTTAAATTGGTTTGGTTTTTTTTTGCTATTGAGTTGTATGAGTTCTTTATATATCATGGATATTAACCTCTTATTATATACATGGTTTGCAAATATTTTTTCCCATTCCATAAGTTGCCTTTCTACTTTGTTGATGGCAAAATTTTCAATAAAGTTATCTAATAACTATGAAAGCATAGATTAAAAAACTAAGTATCACTGAGCAAATTCAGCATTTGATATCTTGGTTTAGAGTAATGACTTTTCCCTACCTATTCCATAAAGTACTTAAGCTATTTTTATCTTTTAAAATACCCACTGATACAATTCTAGCACAAATCACTCAGGTGCCAATACACTTTCAGTAATCTAGTTCCCAGAAACAGAAAATATTATCAATAATAAACAAAATTAAGAGCTGTGGAGTATCATAACTATACTATTTTAACATAGTGTTTCTCATTTAATTCTTACAGGAACTCTATAAGAAAGGTTTATTTTCCCTTCCTTTTAAAGATTATGAGGCTGAGGCTTAGAAAGATTAACAATTTGATCAACGGCTGTTAAGTCATGGTGCAGAGACACAAACACAAGCTGTCTAGACTCCAGAGCTCCCATGCCTCTCCTTGATGCTATGCGTCCTAAAATCACACTTCTTAGTCAAGTTATAAAAACTCAAAAAGAAATGCCTACACTCAAGTTTGATACTCTTTAGATCCTGAAAGTATGAGGGAAATGACTCCTAGAAAAATTAGGGGCAATGAGCAACATGAGACAGAGTTAATGATGAAGTGATGAAGAAGATGTCATTAAGAATGAGTTTTGGGGGACTTCCCTGGTGGTTAAGAATCCGCCTTCCAACACAGGGGATGTGGGTTCGATCCCTGGTCGGGGAACTAAGATCCCACAGGCCACAGGGCAACTAAGCCCGCATGACGCAACTACTGAGCTCACGCACCACAACTAGAGAGAAGCCCACGCGCTACAACAAGGAGCCTGCACGCCGCAATGAAAGATTCCGCATGCCGCAACTAAGACCCAACACAGCCAAAAATAAATAAATATTAAAAAAAAAAAGTCTTGTACTTATCTTCTAGGTTAGGAGGTGCTGTGAAAGGAACAATGACCTCATTTAGATTTGCCTTTTAGAAACTCCACTGTGGCAGGGAATAGACCAGCTAAAAGAGGGTAACAGAAGAGCATCAGTAAGGTAAGGACATGAACCAAGGCAATTAAGTGGCAGTAGAAACAAATATTCCAGAGACTTTAGGAAGGAGGATCAATAGGACTCCTGGCCTCACTGGGCCAAGAGAGGCAGAGGGTCAAGGTTGATGCCAAAACTTTGGTAGAGAGTGGAAGATGATGCAAGCAAGAAGGGAACAAAGGAGAAGAATCAGATGGGGGAATTAAAAATTAATAAATTTGGAACCTAAGGAGTTTGTGGAGGTTATAGGTTTTCCAGCTGGCAGCTTAAAGAGTGAGTCTGGGAGTCAGAGGGAGATATGTTCTAGAGTTTTAATTTTGAGAACGCTTGTAGTACAGTTAACCCTTGGACAATATGGGTTTGAACTGCATAGATCCACTAATAATCAGATTAAGTCTATTCCTAGTACACTACTACATGATCCATAGTTGGTTGACTCTGCAGAACCGTGGATACAGAGGCCTGACTGTAAAGTTATAGATGGATTTTTGACTACATGGGGTTGGCGCCCCTATCCCGTGTTGTTCAAGTGTCAACTGTATATGGGTGGTATTTGCCATTCCCACGTCTGAACTTTGAACTATGACCTAGAGCAGAACCAAAGAAAACTCATACATTTAAAAGCCAGGTGAGATAGAAAGAATTAACCAGAAAGCCTGAGAAGGAATAGTCAGAGGTACGGTTCAGGAAAAGAGTGGTGTCACAGAAGTCAAAGAAGAAATATTTAAAGAAGCAAGGTATCAACACAAAGACTGGATAAATTAAAGATGAAAGAGTAAAGGGGTCTCGAGACCATACAGTTGAGAACTGCTGTTCTAAGAGATGCAAGGTGTAAAAGGTAAGACACCACGACCAGAGACTAGAGCAGGAGCAACTAGAGCTGTGGACTCCTGGGCTTCCGCCCAGCAGCATCAGTGCATTCCAGCTTAAGCAGCAACGGCAACAGCCACAGCCTCCGACAGCAGCAGGGGCACGTGCTAGCTGGTTTCAGCTCTGAGGCTACAGAGCCCTTTACTCATCTCTGGGTAATCTTGAGCTGTTCCAGCACCTCTGCAACAATCTCCTAAGATTAAGCCTTTTCCTGTTTGAAATAGAGTGATTTCTGTTTTCCTGATTGTTGGACAGTAACTCATATGAAGCAGAGTAATCCCAGAAAACAGTCTCTCAAAGATAGGAATGTGGGTTTGGTACATCCAGGTGATCTTAAGTTGATTAAACAACTATTTTGCCCCTATGTGCTATGGGAAATCAGCCAGCCATTTTCCATGGCAATGAGCGTACCATGGAGTTCAAGTTCAATTAGGTCAGAGGGCCAATCCCATATCTTGTGAGATACTACTGCTGTTGGAACCTTGCTGCTGTAGCAGCTAAACAAGGAATCCAGAAGCCCATACTCTACTGAAGCTGCCATTCCCACCTGTTCCCAGCCTTCTACCTCCCTACCATTTCATGTAGTACAGAAGAGTACCAAAGGGAAGGAATGGGGTTGCCACCCAACAGACCAATAATGAGTACTTATAGCAGGCACTGTACCAGGTATAGTTACAGTGGGAAAATGGGCAAAAAACCCCAAATTGATTTTGACAGATTAGATGTGAAGGGAAGGATGGAAAGACATTATTCAACAGGTAAAACTGAAAGTCGGGATAAAAAGGCACTTTCACTGCAAGTACAATACAAGCAACAAGATGCAGATGGGGACCTATAAGGCTACAAGGTGGAATGAAGGCTGGAGGTGAATAAAGATGAAGATGAAATGTGAGACAGATTTAGTAACATCTTATACTCATTTCAAAGATACTTTGTAATAAACCTGTACACAGATCAAACTTTGTTAAAACCTCATTTAAACCCCACATTTGGAAAATGGAAAACTATCTGCTTTAAGGCAAGAAGTATGCTTAACTCTAACAATACAATTTAAAGGATTCAATATATAAAACATTAACTTACAGAAGTCTTCAGTAACATCAACTGAATTATCTAAATCATTTAGCCGCTTGATTGTAAGCAACCATGAAAATGAACATTTTCGTGATCTAGAAAAATGAAACTTAAACCTCCTCTCTGTCTCTTACAAGGTAATTTACAATGTAGATACTTACCAAGTGCACTTGTTGCATCTTCGAAAAGGTTTGACCGAGAAGAATCACCTGATGTACTGTAAAATGTTTTTAGAAAATCATGTATCAGAAAGTATGTAAAATCTACCTTAAAGTTTAGTAGCTATCCAATTTGTAGAGATTCTTTGATTTTAATTGAATGTAGAAGTCTGGCTACAGTGTTCAAAAAGGCTTCCAGATTAAACCCCAAAGCTTTATCCATAACATTTATGGCATGGGAAGAATTTTCAATTTTAATACTCATTCTGTTCTGCAAATCTATCATTTAAAATGTCCAAAGATATAAAAGAACATCCTTACAGAGAGCTTACCATTTAAGGAATACAAAAAAGATAACATACAACTAATTCCCTGAAAGAATTTACAAGAAAAATTAAATAATCTATAAGTCAAGTCACAGTAAAAGAAATATCAAAAGCTGTATATGATAAACAGCACATGCAGAAACTGCATTAGGCTGGAAAGGCCTGGGAAGTCTTTACATAGTAGAATTTCATTAGGTCTTATAGTTAAGTTCTGAACACAGAAACTGCAAGAAAGCCTTCAGGTCAAGGAACGCAGCATAAACAAGAAGATGCAGAGGCAGGATAGACCCAAGCTGTAACCAAGTTTTAAGCCAGTTTAGAAGGACTAAGTTTTGTTAGGCAATTGCAGAAGATGAGTCTAGAAAACAAAGAAGACACAAACACAATAATGAAGGACCATAAAGAGAAGGCCAAAGAAAAATAAACTGAGGTTTACAAAAGTGGTAAAGACAGCAGTTAGCAGTTTTGAGTAAAATATACACACAACACAATACACACATATACCTCTGGCCCAATTTTAGAAACAAAACACAGTAGACTTCAGCTCTGAGAAAACCCTACAGCATAGTAAGAGTAACGGAAATACCTAAGTTTGAATTCATAAATTACTTTGTAAGCCTCAGTCAGTTCTTCACCAATACAATGAGGTCAACAATGGTACCCATGTACCCCGAAGTGCTGTGGGTAGGGTTACTGCTGGTAAAGTGCTCAGCAAAGTGCCTGGTATCATAACACTCAACATGACTGTTATGATTAAGACAATACTTTGGTATAATTTTTAATGTATCTTCATCAACTAGATAGTAAAATTAACATGTAGAAGGCAAAATTTCAAAAAGAACTATATACTACAGTTCTATACTATATATATAGGAAAACAAATTATCCTGCCTTAGACCTGACCTGTGTCTTGTTGTTGTGTGTTTGAACAATCACTGCATGTCAGCAGAACTACAACTGCCTGAATTTTCCCCAGGGGTGCATAGTATTCCATTTAATTGACCAAATCAAACTATAAAGACATTTTTTTGTTTGGTTTCCAACCTTTAAATTCTTTCTGTAGTCAAATGTATTAATAATCATTCCTTTTAAGACTTTTTTGGGTTAAGATTATTTTCCCATGCTCTCCTCTAGTTTATGGTTTCACTTTTACATTAAATCCCTATCCATCTAAAATTTATTTTTATGAGTGTAAGATGTGATCCATCTTTTTTTTACCTCCAGATGGCTAGACATTTATCCTAATAGCATTTTCCCCACAGTGGTCTGAAATTACATTTTTATCTTATATTAAGTCTCTGTATGTATTTTGTTCTGTTTCTAGACTACTATTTCACCAAGCAGTCTTTCTAGTTAAGAGCCATACTAAATTGTAATCATTACCATGCATAATACATTTTACTATCTGGTAGAATTAGACCCCTTTGTTACTGTTCTTTTATAGAACAATTTGTGCTATTTTTGCACATTGTTTTAAAATTTCTTTTTAAACATTACAGGTAAGACTGAGATACCGTTTAACCACCATTCAATCTTGATTCTGCCTCAACACTCCTCCCCTCCCCATCTGCAGAGGAAACCACTTTATCAGTTAGTGTGTTGTCCCTCTGCTACTGTTTTTCTACACATTAATATGCCACCCACAGAAAATATGCAATGTTGTTATGTGGCTTTTGTTTGGTTTGTGGTTATTGCCTATACTGTTCTGCAATCTGCTATTTTCACTTGATAACAAAGCCTTGAAACCACATTTATTTAATATGCATATATACTGCATACTTTAACTGGCCTGTCGTATTGGATATCAGAGCTCCTCAAACTTTAGGAAGCCTAAAAATTCACCAGGAGAGCTTGTTAAAATACAGATCTCTAGGACCCACGCCCAGAAATTCTTATTTAGAGGTCTAGGGTGGAGCCTAACAATTAATTTCAAACAAACTCCCAGTGATGCTGATGTTGTCTATTCACTACCACACTTGAATAGCACAGTTCTCTTAATACAAATAACATGTCGAGTCATGCCCTTACTAATGGATATTTAGGTTGGTTCCAATTTGTCCTCAATTACAAGCAATACAGTCCTTGTGCACAAGTGCAGTTTCTCTAATGTAGATATCAACAAGTGGAATTTGCACTGCAATATGTGGTTTTTAAAGAACAAAACTGACCGAAAGAAACAAATCCCTAATAATGAAATGTCAGGCCAGGGTGATAAACAAACTTTCTGACACTCCTCAAAATTCATACCAGCGTATCTCCTGATAATTATCTCACTGAGTTCTGTGCTTTATAAGACACTAAATGTTTTATAGCACAAATGAAGAAACTAAGGCACATTTAAGCAGCTGGTTTTCTGAGCTTCCCTCCCTTCCCTTTCTGTGCTATCCTTCTCTGAGGTGTATAATTTGGGGAAATAAGAGTATAGGGTTGGGCTTCCCTGGTGGCACAGTGGATAAGAATCTGCCTGCCAATGCAGGGGACATGGGTTCGAGCCCTGGCCTGGGAAGATCCCACATGCCGCTGGGCAACTAAGCCCGTGCGCCGCAACTACTGAGCCTGCACTCTAGAGCCCGTGAGCCACAACTACTGAGCCCACGTGCCACAACTACTGAAGCCCGCGCACCTAGAGCCTGTGCTCCGCAACAACAGAAGCCACCGCAATGAGAAGCTCACACGCTGCCAACGAAGAGTAGTCCCCGCTCACCACAACTAGAGAAAGCCACACACAGCAACTAAGAACCAAAAGCAGCCAAAAATAAATAAATAAATAAATTTATATTAAAAAAAAAAAGTAAAAGGTTGGTGTACAAAGCCCAAGTAAGTAGGCAACTCTGGAGCCTGCTTTTCTGACCATCAACTCCTTTACGTAATCTCTATGGGTCTGAAAAGATAATCCTGACTCTTGAGAACAGATGAATAAAACTGTACCCCCAAGAAGAAATAAAAAGAATAGAGATAATAAAAAAACTTGAATTGATGATATTAGCACATTAAAATGGATTGATCAATTTGAGAATTCTTACACTATGGAGCTTTTTAAAAGGAGCTTAAAGCAATTAAGAAAATAAGATATACTGTACCAACTCAAGACATATTAAGTTTACAATGTTTAAATGATTTGGAAAACCAATTTGTGAAATTTATAAGTTCCCTCCCATACACAGAAAAGATGTAACAGCCTTTAGATGCAATAGCATAGGCCGACTCTGGGTTGTCTCCCACTAGTTAAGGGTGATTGTATGCAATTCTAGCTGCACATGGGAGAAGTACCAAATTAGGCAACAGTGTTTCAGAATGCCTAAAGCAAAGTACAGCAGGCTGACATAGGGAAAATATTTTACTACCTGAACCTGTGTTCTCTCGGGGAATTAAATCCTTGAAAAGAGGCCCGAAGCAGCAACAAACCAGGTGACTCAAACCCCTCCCAACGTGGCTGACTGACTCAAAGAAACGGCACTCAAAGACAGAACACTAAAATGAAAGATGATGAGAAAGAATTCATGACTAAATTCTTTCTCATCATTGTATTTATCACAGACATCCTTCTATGTCAGTGTTTCCAAATGCTGCATAGTTTTCCATTGTGACTGGTCCTAATTCCAGGACTCTACTGCCACTGAGGTCCTGAGTTGCACCAAAGTCACAAAATACAAACCGCTTGCTTCAGTGCCAATACATACTGGACACAAAGCAACTCAGGCTCTCAGATAAAGAAGAGATTCCCGTGTATGATTTCCAGCCAAGAGAACGGAAGCATTGTTTTGGTTATTTTATTTATCATTGGGGAAAAAAACCTTTGTCACAAACTACTCAATAATCCTAACTGCCAACTTCCCACAAGAACTGTTTTTTGCTCCCCAAGTATCCCAGCACTTTTTCTTCTGTTCTAAAGATCTACATAGGCAAAAACTTAAATTTCTATACAACTTCACAAAGATGTAGATACTTACTCAGCACATACTGTGTGCCATGTGCTATATCATATCTTTTACTTATTTCATTTAATCCTTATAACAACTCTATGAGATAGGTCCTGCTGTCATCCACATTTTACAGATGAGGAAAAATCCAAAGACGTTAATTTCTTTTCTAAGGTTAAGACCTAACAAATGTTAGACCCAAACACAATACTACGTAGCAACTGGAAAAATTTACTGACATGGAAGGATGTTTATGATAGATGTGACAATAGTGAAAGAATATAGGTCAAATATAATAATGATTGGGGGAAAAATGTCAAGTTATTTATAATGTGTCAAGCTATAATATACTCTCAGATTATTTTATAATTCTTCTTCTTTATGGTCATTTGTATTTCCTAACTTTTCTACACCAAATGAATAATGACTTTGACTCCTTTCCCTTCACCCTGGGAGAAAAAAAAAAATGCAGAGTATACAAATTCAGATTACCGAACAGACACAAGCATAGCGCTTTAGTCAGGGTTCAAAGTTTAGAAAAAGTTTAACATAGTAGATAGAAAGTTAGTTTGATCAAAACAGTAATCAAAATAAATACATTCATGAAGCCACTGTTATGAACATATTCCTATACAATTTCCTAGAATCCAGTTCTCACCTGTCAGTTGATGTTGGGCTAGCAGCCACTGGTGTTTCTGCTGGCTTTTCTGCAGGTTTCTCTTGTTTTGTTGCACTAGCAGGTGCAGGTTCAGAAGACGCTGTCGTTGATGCTGGAGTGACAGATGCAGGTGCGGGAGTGGGAGCCAAAGTGGGGGCAGGGGTTGGGGCCTGAACCACAGTTGGTGCTGTGGAGGAACTAACTGTGGTAGTGGTGGCAGAATTTGATTGCTGAGTTGTAGCTGGTGCTGGTGTTGTCACTGCTTTGGGCTAAACACATTACAAATCAAAATAATGCATTATGACAAAACACTGCATTATTACCTGATCTCTGGATGCTACAAACAAACATAACACTAATACAAGTTTGTAACTTGAAAATAATTTTGTAAGGTGACATAATGAGTGAGCAATAGCGGCAATCTGAATCACTATTTATGTTATTCTTTCAAAGCTGATGAGAGCATATATATTAACTATCAACTTCCATTAGCTTTAGCCAACGGTTTCAGTCTTTGGATCATTATGAAAAAGAACCAAAAGAAGCAAATATTTTAAAATGTACAGAACGTGTATCCAGAAAAAGAACCACATAATTCCCCCCCAAAACTTCACAATTAAAGTTTCTTGGTTACAACTTCAAAGTATTTATCATCATTTGAAAGCAACAAAAATAACTTTCTTGAAATGAAAGTATAAACAGAAGTATGATTAATGAACATGCCAGAAAGTCTACTGTATTTTAGAGGAGGGAAGAAAATCCCAATATTGACTACAAGCCAATAGGTGTAAGTACAAAGAGATTAACATAACTTTTGAGATGTATATACAGTTAAACCGACAAATAAAGGCCAAATAAAGTTATAACCGCATGCTCAGCACTTTCTGAACTAGAATCAGAGCCATAAACATTCCCACCAAGCAAAAAGCAATTACATATGGGTAAAAATCATATTATATGAGTTTTATTCTTCTACAGCCTATCAATACTCACTACCTGCTTAGCTCATAACTTACCTAAGGTGAAAAGGTAACTGATTTGATGGAAGATGAGATTAAAATTCAATATAATTTGCCCCAAGTATAAATCAACAAACTGTAAATGCAATGAGTGGATTTGTGCCTTGTTCTATTTGAGCTAGTATAGAGTGTACTGGAAAAAAGTGCCTTGTGCAAGGTAGGGGGATGGGACTTAACTATCCTGCTTAACTCTTAGTTATGTTCTAAATAGTCAACGTTACTATAATACTAAAGGAAATAAGACCATAACAAATACATACCCAAATGTGTGGCTACCACATTTTCCACTATGTACTATGTATGATAAAACTAGACAAGGGAATACTATTCAGCCTTAAAAAGGACAGAAATTCTGGCACATGCTACAATGCGGATGAACCCTGAAGACATTATACTAAGGGTAATAAACAAGTCACAAAAGGACAAATACTGTATGATTCCACTTATACGAGGTGCGAAAAGTAGTCAAATTCATAGAAAGGAGAACAGTGGTGTCAGCGGCTGGGGGGCGGGGGAAATGGGTAGTTACTGTTTAACAGGTACAGAGTTTCAGTTTGGGAAAATGAAAAAAGGTTTAGAAACAGATGGTGGTGATGGCTACACAACAATGTGAATGCATTTAATGCCAATGAACCAAACACTTAAAAATGGTTAAATCTGTAAATTTTGTGTTGTGTACCACAATTTTTGAAAAAACTAGATGAGGCAAAGTTTCCTCATATGATTCTGTTCCTGTGTATTTAAAGTTTAACATTTAATAAGTGCTTAAATATAGCAAAATCAATATGGTTCTTAATAGATTAAAAAAAATTAAGTCCAGTACATATAAACTGTTTAGCTGCTTTTCATTTCTCACTACAAAAATATTCCATAATTAAAATTTACTTGTTCACTAGGGGCAAGACGGGAATAAAGACGCAGACCTACTAGAGAATGGACTTGAGGATACAGGGAGGGGGAAGGGTAAACTGGGACAAAGTGAGAGAGTGGCATGGACATATATACACTACCAAATGTAAAATAGCTAGTGGGAAGCAGCCGCACGGCCCAGGGAGATCACCTCTGTGCTTTGTGACCACCTAGAGGGGTGAGATAGGGAGGGTGGGCGGGAGGGAGACGCAAGAGGGAAGAGATATGGGGATATTTGTATATGTATAACTGATTCACTTTGTTATAAAGCAGAAACTAACACACCATTGTAAAGCAATTGTACTCCAATAAAGATGTTTTTAAAAAATTTACTTGTTCAACTTTGTTTTCTACTGCATATATCAATTACTTTGAGACTTTAAAAGAAACTCACATTTATTCTATCTTCAGTCTTTGACAAACTGGTTTCCAATTACCTATTTAAATTTATTTTGGGTGCTACAAATAACACTGATCTTCTGAGATTATTAGGAGTTTAGAATTTAGGATCATAATTCAGTCCTAAAAGTATCATGAGCACCACCACTCCTCTATTTGTCTTAACTCTCTACTGCATGTTTACGTATCTTTAAACAAGTATATAAATAAAACAAAAATCCTGAAAGAATCCATATTCATTCTCTGCTTTAGAGAAAAACTTTTGACTTTTATTTCAGTCCAATAAATCACAAAAAAGTTCCTGTTAAAAACCTTCTCACAATAATCATTCCATCATTCGCTTAGCTGTCTTTTCCCTTTTTTAGTTTCTAAAAATCTATCCCACTGGCTAAGAAATATCACTGAAATTGTTAATCTATATGTCTTTTTGGCCCTGAAGTATTTGTTAGGTCTAGTACATCAATTAGCAAATCCTTTTAAGGCACTCTTATTAAAAACTACAAAATGAGAAACACTTATTCAATTTCTAAGAATCACATTCTCTAATAATTATACGATTAGTGATTTTACTAATCCAACAATACCTAATAATTTTTAACATGACACTTCACATATCAGTTGTTTTGACATACTTAAAATTATGCTCAAACTACAAATATATGAAACTATTAACTTTATAGTTGACTCAAAGCAAACTGTTAAAATCTTTAATAACAATTAAGTGCATGCCACTATGGATGTGTATAAACTGTTTTCACTTGAAAGTGTAAAGCAAGACTTGGGATCATCTTTTTTTTTTTTTTTTAAACTCACATGCATAAAGATATATACAACGAGGTTGAAACTTACTTTTGTCACCATAACTACCACGAAGTTTTTCTCATCAATTTTGTATTCTTTTAGAGCAGTATCATCATTGAGGATTTTGCCTAGCACATTAAGAAAAAAACATATTACTGAAGGCACCGTAACTTTGTCTTACACTAACTGAGGTTAAAACAATCACCAACATCAATTCTATTAAAACTTTCCCCAAAGAAAAAGATTAACCAGTCAGCCAAGATAAACATAAGTGGATACATGATTAGTTAAGAAGGCATAAATAAATATTTGACTAAAAGATAGCAAACTCATATACTGTATGTAGATATCTCAATCCCAAACATTTCTTTAAAATTATTACTTATAATAAAAAAGACTTGCTGGGTAAGGAAATATTAACTAGGTCCTAAGAAAGAGGAGATCATGAAGACAAATAAAATTCAATTTTGAGATGCTCAAGGATTCCCTACCCCTTCCCCGGAATAACCTATAATCCCTCTTGATGGAAGGAAAAATGAACGAACTGCCTGCTCCCACAAATACTGGATACCTGCAACACAGAAATGTTCCACTGCTATAAAAATAAGATACTCATAGTGTCCTAATACACAGAAATGGTAAGATAATAGAGAACTGAGTAAGGCACACAGACTATGTAAGATTTTAGTCATGCAGAAGGACAAATGTAAGGTCAGGATTCCTTCAGGCTTCCTTTTCCTTGAAATTCGTTTTCCATTTTTAAAACGTTATTGAATCAAAAGGTGCAAGCATTAAGACAAAAGGGAATAGTGTCTCTACTCAGCACAGGATTGAAAAAACAGGCCAAGACTAGGAAGCAGAAATTCTAGTTTTATGTCTGCCATCAACTACATGCATCTCTTCAGGCTTCTGATTCCTCATCACAGGGTTGGTGTTTCCTCTAAACCACCTCAGTTAAGAAAATACTTTAAAATCTCTATGTAGGAAGAAACAAGAATCCATGGGCAACTCAAGATCCACCTTACCAACATCTACAATGACAGTGCTCAGTATTTCTTCTCAAGAACAAAGAAAAGAATTTTCTCCACAAAATTCACATATCAAGTCTATTTTTAACACACATTTTTCTGGTTACTAGTGAGGCTAGTTAATTTACAATTTCCTATTCATATCCTTTGTTGCTTTTTAATTGGGTCATCCTCTCTTTACTGATTTGTAAGAGCTCTTTATATAATCTGAATATTAATCTTTCTTCTGTTGCTTATTTATAGTGTCTTTTGACATATAAGGTCTTCTGTATTCTTCAATTTTGGTATTTTATTTAAAATACAGATAAACTGAAATTTAATTTCACAGGAATGATTCCAAGTACATTAATACACATAATCAGTATAAATGGTTTCATTCCAATAGATTAAAAAAGATGCTCAGCTTGATGGGAAAACTGAAGAAACACATGGACCCCTATCTTGCACCACTCACAAAAATTAACTTGAAATGGATCAAAGACTTAAACATAAGGTCTGATACCATAAAACTCCTGGAAGAAAGTGTAGGGAAGAAAGTCAGAGATTTTGGTCTTGGCAATAATTTTCTGGGCATGATGCCAAAAGTACAAAAAATAAAACAAAAAAAATGGACAAATGGGACTACACCAAACTCAAAAGCACTGCACAGCAAGAAACAAATAACAAAATGAAAAGAATTCCACAGAATGGAACAAACTACAGAATGAGAGAAAATTTTTGAAAACCATATATCAGATATGGGGTTAATATCCAAAATACATAAAGAACTCAGTCAACTCAATAACAAAAAAACAAACAATCTGATTAAAAATCAGCAGAGTAAACCAACATTTCTCCAAAGAGGACATCGAAATAGCCAACAGACAGATGAAAAGATGCCCAACATCACTAAGCATCAGGGAAATGCAAATCAAAACGAGGTATTACCTCACACCTGTTAGAATAGCTATCATCAAGAAGACAAGAAACAAGAGGGGCTGGTGAGGTTGTGGTGAAAAAAAGAATCCTTATACAGTGTTGGTGGGAATGTAAATTGGTCCAACCACTATGGAGTATATGGAAGTTCCTTAAAAAATTAAAAATAGATCTACCATATGATCCAGCAATTCCACTTTTGGGTATATACCCAAAGAAAATGAAAACAGGATTTTGACAAGACATATGCACTCCCATCTCTACAGCAGCACTATTCACAATAGCTAAGATATGGAAACAATCCAAAATGCCCACCAATGGATGAATGAATAAAAAAGACGTGACCCATATACACAATATTATTCACCCATGAGAAAGAAGATATCCTGCCGTCTGTGACAACATGATGAACCTTGAGAACATTATGCTAAGTATGATATCACTTATATGTGGAATCTAAAAACCTAAACTTATAAAAGAAAAGTATTTTATCTTGGTGGTTACCAAGGGTATGGGGCGTGGGGGAGATAAGAGTGATGGTGTTTAAGAGTACGAACTTCTAATGAGTAGTAAATAAGCCACAGAGATCTAATGCACAGTATACTGAACACAGACAATACACTGTACTGCTAATCATGTAATCCGATAAATATCGTTACACTGGCAATCATATTACAATATATAAGTGTATCAGAGTAACACCCTGTACACCTTATACAATGTCACACAAACTAATTCAATAAAAAATTTTTAAATTCAAAAAACAAAACAAAACAAATACAGCCAGTTACATAATACTTACAAAAGATAAAACTAATAAGTAAAACTATCTAACATCACTGGATGGAGAAATATATAAAGCAAATGTGAAAAAACAGAGGACTGAATATTAATAACATTCAAATGACTGTTCATTCTCTGCTTTTATTTGTACAATGTTTCTGACAATCAATTTGTATACACTACAGTTTGTAAGATGGCAATTTCTAAAACTAAAGAATGTCACAGTACACAAGAAAATGGCATATTAATTTCAGCATTTAATGCATACCTGCATAAATTAATTTTTGACCTGCTACAGGAAAGGCATCTTTACCCTTTTCAGATTCAATCTTCTCTTTCAGTGCTCTTACCTATAGGAAAAAATTTTTTGATTTTTGAAAAAGTCTAAACAAATGAAAATCCAGAATCTGAACAAATGATGCAAAATAAAAATTTTATACATACTATTAATGACTCCAAAAACTTCAAAGATCATGTCTTTATAATATTACGTCAGAAAGACCTATTATTAACAACCCATACTACTAGGTAGAAGTATAAACATATCAACTGTTTTACCATCTGTTCCACGTACACAGTTTTTTTAAAAAAGACTTTATCAGTTGACTTTATAAGTCTATTCAAAATAAAGGTTTCAAAAGCAGAAAGTTTTGATTCTCACTATAAAGTTTATGGGCTTATTTCTCACAGAGTAAGAAAGTAAAGAAAAGCTCTCTAATCTAAAAGGTCTAAGAAATAAAGTGGTCTTGTCCACAATAATAAAAAAAAAGTTAAATGTGAATGTTAAAAGGCAAATTATTCACTTTAAAAGTGGCTAATGTTTCATTATAATCACCTGAGGGAGCTTTATAAAGACCAATTAAAATATAATTTCTGAGGGTGGGTCTGGACATCAATATTTCTGAAAAGCTTTACAGTTGGTTTCAAAGTTCAGCCAAACTTGAGAACCACTGTATTACTTCAATGATCTTGAACAGGTAGCTCAGTTTTTCTCAACATCAGTCTCATCTATAAAGAGGGACTGGAATACATGATCTTTATGGTCTTCCAACCCTAAAATTACATGACCACAGGTTCATTATGAAGTATTGATACTTAGAAAAAGAGTGCAATCAATTTCTGAAGTAGGGTGGCATAGGAGTAAAAAAAAAAAAAAGGCAAGGAGACATAATGGAACTAAATTTCACTACTTTAAATGACCAAGAATCAAGGGGGAAAATTCCATTTCCTTCAGTTCCCAGAATTCTTCTAAAAATTGTCTGGGTCTTCCCTGGTGGTGCAGTGGTTGAGAGTCTGCCTGCCGATGCAGGGGACACAGGTTCGTGCCCCGGTCCGGGAAGATCCCACATGCCGTGCAGCGGCTGGGCCCATGAGCCATGGCCGCTGAGCCTGTGCGTCCGGAGCCTGTGCTCCGCAACGGGAGAGGCCACAACAGTGAGAGGCCCGCGTATCGCAAAAAAAAAAAAAAAAAAAAAATTGTCTGAATTGATAGCTCTGAGCTTTAAGTGGAAAACTGTCACGATAGGGACACAAAAGGTAGGGTTCCTCCCCAAATCACATTGCTACTATAAGTAGTAGCTGAAATCCAAAACCAGCTCTTCTGACTCCAAGCTTTAGAGCAGTGTATTTTGCAAATGCCACATAAATCACCCTTGCTATACTGATCTTCCTGAAGTGGGCCAGTAGTATCACTGCTATTCTGATATCCCCAAAGCGGAAATCCATCACAAGAATCTCAACCCGCTATATATATGATTAAGAGTGGGAAAGGAGGACAAACAACAACAACAAAAACCCTCTAGTCATTTTACTAGTAAATAACATCGCTTCAAAAAACCAAAACTGTGATTAAAGAATACTAAAACATAACAATGAGAACTCTACATAACAATACTTATATGATGTGGTTAAAAAAGTAATCATAGACTAACACTAAACATGTTTATTATTAAACAAGAAGGAAAATTAATAAACTAAGCACGCAACTCAAATAGAAATAACAAGACACATAACAAAAGAAAAAAGGCAAATAAAAAATTAAGAGAAATGGTAGAAAATGGTTCTTGTGCCAACAGAAAAATGGACAAATGACAGGGGCAGGCAATTCACAATTATACACCCAATAAAAAGAAAAGCTCAACATCATTAGTAACTAAAAGCACAAATTTTAATGTCAGACATCATTAATCCAATAGACGGTCATACTGGAAAAGACTGTCTTGAACAATTTTTGGTGTTAAGTGTGAAGAGACACACTCTCAGAACAAGGGTATCAAATGATATAATGTTTTGTGGGCAATATGCCAGGACACCTTGACATTTTGGGGGCAGAGTGTGTGTGTGTGTGTGTGTGTGTGTGTGTGTGTGTGTGTGTGTGGATTCAACGCAGCAAAACTACCTTGGGTCATGTGTCAAAGAAAATACGTGAACTTTTGTAGTATTTGAAGTATATCTCAATAAAGCTGAAAAAAATACCTTGTAGTAAACAATCCTGTTTACAACTGCATCAAAAAAAAAGAAAATAAGTGAACCAGACTTTGGAACCAGGTTCCCTGACCTGTCCAAACTTCTGGCTTTGTTCCTTAACCTCAACCCAATGATCTTTACTTCCAATCCACTTAAGTCATCTACTCACAGTCATTCAGGACACAGGCTGAATCTCATCATCCCCAAAATGCTCTTTGAAATGGTAAGTGCCAATCTCCTATTCCCACCAGCTCTCTCAGTAACTGTTCACTACACCTGGTCTTGCATCTCATTACAACTTTGTTTCCTTGAGCCTCTACTTTCATTCACTCTGATCTTTACTGCAAGCTCTATTCAGCTTAGACAATAATGCCACTGCTTCTATCACTTTCTTCCTAACATCACAGACTTGTCTGCCTTTCTGTTGCTCCTACCAGGTAAAACTCCACATCTGGACGAGCACAGTTGAATTTATTTGTCTGTACTCAAAATAAAATTTACTTCAACCACTGTGGTGTCATACTCTTCTAGCTAACACATCTCACCTTTAATGTCTAACCAGCTGCCTATCCACATTTTTATCCAGTCTTCTAAATGTTACTGGAGAAAAAGAACGACACCCCCAATCCTTCTGTTCCCCTGGTTAGCCCTCTCCTCCCTCCTCCAAGAGGTTGTTTGAAACCTGTACTCTCCTCTAAATCTGATTCCCAACACTCCCCCCCAACCCCCTGCAGATGAGGATTTTCTACTTCAAGGTACAGAAGACACCACAGGAACTCACACCCTCAACTTTCTGCTACAAACTGACACATGGTTTTTTGCATCCAGATCCACCTAATCTCAATCTTCTTCCCCACCTAATCTCAATCTTCTCTTCCCTTTGAAGAGAGCTATTCCTCTCTTCAAATCTAATTCCTTTCTCCAGTACCTTGCTAGATTCATTATGTTTCCTACTCCCCCACCCCGCCGAGTTGTATTTTCAACCTCTCCCTCAAAGCCAGTTCATTCCCATTCACACTTAAACAGACCCAATTCTCTATCATCTTAAAAACACACAAAATCCCCCACAGTCTCCTCCACCTCTTAATCTCAAGTAATTTTCAAAAAATTAACTATACATTGTCTTTACTTACTCATAACCCCACACTTATTACTCCAGGGTGCAACACAATGCTGATAAACTGAAGCACAGACTGTGTTCTCATTCTGCAGCTTATTTTCTGCAGTAGCGCTACTCCCACAATTCCATTAAGACTGCCCTCACCAGTACCACTAAATTCAGCAACATCATCATCAGATACTTCTTAGTCCTTCTCTGTAGTATTGACCTCTCTGCCACATTTGACAGTACTAACTCATCTCTCCTTTACGCACTGTTTTCCTTTGGCTTTCATAACACCACACTCTTCTGGTTTTCCTCCTATCTCTTTGTTCACTCCTTTTTGAAATCCTCTTCCTTGGCGAGACCTTTAAGTGTTACTTAGGGCTATGCCCAAGACTGCCTTTTCTTCTACACAGACTTCTAGGATAATCCATTTCATCTACTCCTAGTTTTAAGAACCATTCGTATGTCATGTGTATCTCTAGCCCAGCTCTCTCCTGACTCTCTACTTGACACCTTCACTGGATGTCCCATAGGCATCTCAACCATAATGTAATTGCTGAAAGACGGTTTCTAGACTACTTTGTCTAAGTCTTCCCTAACTCAATCAAATTGAGCACACTTTAAAACAGCTATAAAGAAAGGCCTTCTTTCTGGATGTTGCAAAGAAGGAAAAGGTAGCAACTCCGCACATCGTTTCCCTTAGAAAGGTTATGTCCGGCAGCCAATGTAGTTATGACTCCTCTGTGCTGCACCCCGTGCCAATACTCCCAGTAAGTCATCTCAACAGGATGGATCTAAAACTGAGCACTATGATCCCAGTAAATAACCAGGCTTCTCCAAGGCTAACAAATAAGAAGCAGGAACTAAACTTTCATTTTGCTGCTTATTTCCCCCTAGATAAAGAATGGGAGTTTATCATTGATTCAACTAGAGACAATGCATGGGTAACACTCAAGAAGTCAAATTTTTTCTAGCCACATACTTCTCTCTTACGAAATTGTGCATTTTAAAAGAAAAATATACTCAACATCTAATACTAAACATAGTTGACGTGGTTTTTATTTTTTCCCCAAAAGGAAGATAATCACTATGAAAAAGTGCCAACACAAAAGCAGATCAGTTATCCTTTTTCATCCCATTCCCTTGTGAGGTATTTGTCTCTTCCTTCTCCTATATTCCTCACATTAAATCATTTATCCAGTTGTTCCAACTTACCATCTAACTACCTCCCAATGTGAACACTATATTGCATCCCATGGCACTACCCTAGTTCAGGCCAACCACCATTAAAAGTAGTTCTTTCGGGCTTCCCTGGTGGCGCAGTGGTTGAGAGTCCGCCTGCCGATGCAGGGGACACGGGTTCGTGCCCCGGTCCGGGAGGATCCCACATGCCGCAGAGCAGCTGGGCCCGTGAGCCATGGCCGCTGAGCCTGTGTGTCCGGAGCCTGTGCTCCGCAACGGGAGAGGCCACAACAGTGAGAGGCCCGCGTACCACAAAAAAAAAAAAATTAGTAAGAGCAAATAAGTTTTGGCAATTAAACCATTAGCAAAAGGAAACAGAGACCTAAAGCCAAATATGTTTACAAAAGAATTTCATAGATTTACGCTATGGGCAAAGCTTTTTCCTCTTTGGTTCCTTGGGTGGTATCCTTCCATTTGAGAAACTGGTGCAGGCACCAAGGAGTATTTCCTGAATCTCTTCCATAAAGTCAGTTTCTGCTAATTCTAAAAACAGAATTATGAAGATGTTGGTTGACATCAGTGCAACAGGAAAAATCTCCCCACTGGACCCAAGGAATGAAAAAAATGTGGCACAAGTTTTTTTTTTTTTTTTAACTGAAAGAATAACTAAGACTACAGTATTAATAATATGTGGATAAACAGTAAACAAAGGCAACCAATTCTCAAATTAGGGTTATGATCCAAAAGGCTACTTTTTAAAATATAATTTTAAATACATAATTAATTTCCCCCCACAGAAACTATGGTATTCAGGCTCCTAAACCTACCTATTTACGCCAATTTAATCTCTTCTATTATAAAATATATCCCTAACAGTATGGTTTCAACAATCAAAGCAGACACAGACTTTGAAGACTGAAAAGTAGAAACTCCCAAGTTACTTGTAAATTTTCAAGTTTCTATATAGGCAGAAAATGGATCTAACATACTACCAAGAAGCCACCTACCTCATTCAACCAGAAGTGTGTGGCAGAGAGGGCAGAGGGAGAGACAAATAACAATTTTTATCTACCTGTTGAAGTATCTAGGACCTATTCGTACATATTAGTCATTTGTAGTTGGTCTACTTCCTCTGCTGGAATAGGTATATATAATGTTAAAGGGTTTATAAAGTTCATTCTATTATAAAATTAGCTCTTTGAGACATTACACAAGGAATGTATTTATCCAAACTTATAGGCAACAGACATGGTGTCCTTCAGCAGGATTCACTGTTCTACAGCAGGCTTAAATTTAGCACATTTCTTTCCAAAGGCAACAGAAATTTTATACATTATCTATCAAATAATCTCAATTTCCAAGCTAAAGGCAGAACACTGCTCTCAACACTGAAATTGCTGATTACATCAAGCTAAGAAAATGAGGATATCTCACTTACACAAACCTTGTTCAAAAAAGACAGTGAAAACACTGATCAAGATAACTGTAAACAGGACTTGTTAAAAAACAAATTGCATAGATTTATTTCTGATTTCACAATTCACCAAAAGTTTTACAGATCCATAATCTCATCTGATTTTCAGATCAACTCTACGAGGAAGGCAGGTAAAATATTATTACTCCCATTTTACTCACAAGAAAAGAGATTTAAGTACTATGCTCAAGGGCACAGGGCAACTATAAAGTGGCAGAAAATTCTCCTCTAGTTTAGGAATAGCATGATGTATTTGAAAGAGCAAGATGTTAAAAAAAAAAAGCAAACAGACTCAAGAGCTACTCTTAAGTTCTGATGTAAGGAAGAGGGAGAAATGGAGGAGTAGACAAATGTGGAGACAAGGGAGCGTTTTATTAAGACAAGGAAAATGTTTAGATACTCTAGAAATGGAAAAATTGGGCTTCCCTGGTGGCACAGTGGTTGGGAATCTGCCTGCCAATGCAGGGGGACACGGGTTCAAGCCCTGGTCCGGGAGGATCCCACGTGCTACGGAGCAACTAAGCCCGTGCGCCATAACAGGAGAAGCCACTGCAGTGAGAAGCCCGAGCACCACAGACAAGAGTGGCCCCCTGCTCGCCGCAGCTAGGGAAAGCCCGCGCAGAGCAGCAAAGAGCCAATGCAGAAATAAATTAAATAAATTTAGAAATGGAAAAATCAATGATGTAGAAAAGGAGAACTGATGGAGTGATGTCCTTCATAAACGACAAGAGTTTAGGATGCTGTGGTAAAGTGGGGGTGGATTGGCCTTAGATAGCACCATCCACAATACATAGCTATCTCCACAATAAAAGGCTAGCAGGTAGGGAGTTCCAGTAGGATCTTGTAAAAGTTCTGTCCCGACTGTTTCTATATTTTCAATAAAACCTAAAATCTAGGGTCACTGATTGAAAAGATGAGATTGATGATATGAAATCTGCCTATGACAGTGGAAAAGTGAATAGTGAAATGTATGACTGTCACTACAAGGGCCTGATTACGATTATTGTTCAGGAATTTAAGTGAGACAAGTCAAGGTGCCTATGTGTTCGCCTTCTAGCTGCACAGGTACAAACACAGACTTGAATTTAATCATATTTGGAGTATTTCAAACAAGAATAATGGAGTGAGAGTGGGACCATGTTGTTAATTACTGTCACTAAGAACTCTGTGTATCATATCAAACTCATATAACCGTCAAAACAATCCTGTGAGGTTAGTACTTCCATGGCTGTGTTCTCTTTTTTACAGATAAGGAAACAGGCACAAAATCGGGTAACTTGCCAAAGGTCCCATCACACAGCAAGTACTAAGGCCAGGATTGAAACTTAGGCAGCCTGGCTCAAGAGACATGCTATACCTGACCCTTGCAAGGGAGTGATTATAGTCACTGACTCTATCTCAGCTGGGCACAAGGGGAGGGCCAGTGAAAAGGAGTATGGATGGAATAGACTGTTAAGTCTCATTAGCATTGGAATCAGAGGGAAGTTAAAGTGGGATACTAAACACTGATTACTGTGGATGGGGGTAAGAGCTACAGTTACTGGTTGTGATAAGACCTAGTTACCAGTCATGAGTCTGAATAACTGAGGTAGAGTAGAAGGAAAGATCACTGGATGAGCGATTAAGGAACAGAAGGTCAGAGTATGGGCAAGAACATCATTCACACAGTGAAACTACCAAGGCCATTGCTGTATGACCCCAGGCAAGTTACCAATCATGCTGGTCTCCATTGCTTTTTAAAACATACACTATTACATATTTTCCACAATTCTGGGGTGTGTGTGTGTGTGTGTGTGTGTGTGTGTGTTTTAAATGATGCCTACCATAGGCTGTGACGCTCAGAATTATTGTGATCATTTTCACATGTTTCCCACTCATTCCTCAATCCACTAAATTCTGGCCCTAACACTCCATGGAGACTACTCATTAGGGTCACTAATGACCTCCAAGTTGCCCAAACCAAAAGTCATGTTTCTTGTTTTTATCTTACTTTTGATTTCTCAAGCAGTAGATACATTTGACCTTTTCCTCCTCTTTGAAACTTTTTTCTTCTCTGGATTCTTCCTACCTCAAAGGTTGCTCCTTAACTGACCTCTTCAGTACTCAATCTCCACGTGTTATAGCATCCCAGGCTTCAGCCCTAAGCCCCATCCCACTACATTCTCACCAGGGTTCCTCAATTCCAGTAGCAGAGAAGTTAATTAAACATAAGGGATAATCTAGGCACTTGGACTCAATTTTGCAAGGCATGGGCACTGAAAAAGACTGTGGCAAGATGATCTCATCCAGTCCAATGGACTGAGGTCAAACATATACGCTGCTTATTGTCATGTCTCTAACTCCAACCCAAATGCCCCTTTGGGACGGAAATTCATAGCAAATCTCCTTGTCATTTCCACCTGAATGTTTAATAGGCATCTTAAACTTAAGTCTTGAGTTTCCACCCCAACCCCTAAACCTGCCCCTCTCCCATCCCTCCACATCTCAGGAAAAAACACAAGTATTCACACAAGTTATACAACCAAAACCTATGTTTAATCTTTGATTTCTCAATTTTCCCCACTCCAACGCATCAAAAAATTCTCTCAACTCTATCCTCCCAATCATATCTCAAATCCCTCCACCTCTCTTTGTATCTCCACTCCTACTTCCCTGGTCAAAGCCTTGACCTCTTAAGACTGTTGTGCAAGCCTTCTAAATGGTCTTCCTGCTATCTATTCTCCAAACAGCAAAGTAACCTTTTAAAATCATAAAAGAAATAATTTTTCTCCTCTGCTTAAAAGCCCCCAAAGGCCTCCTATTTTACACTGAAAACCTTCAGTTTATTACAAAGCCCTACAGGCCCTGGCCCCTTGCCTAACTCTAATCCCTTACCTCTCTTCTCCTTTAACTACTAGATCAACAATACAGGCCTTTTTTGATTCCCAAAACACACTCTTAAAGGTCTTTCCCTACAGAAAACACTCTCCCCATCTCTGAGTGCTTACTATTCAGATCTCAGTTTAAATGTCACCTTATTTAGAAAGGCCTTCTGTGACCAATTTAAAAGTAGCCACCCAGTCATACACTATCAAATTACCTCACCCTATTTCAATTCTCTACATAACTCTTACCACTATCTGTTTTTTAAAATTTGCTTTCGACTAATTTATTCCACTATAATGTACACACCATGACAGCAAGACCTGATATTTTTAGTAAGTATTCAACAAACATTAAATAAATCAACATGCAAACACTGAGGGATCACCTACTTGGCAATTCACCAAAAAATGTATTTAATTCATTCAAAAGAAAGATCTTTATTAAATTCCTACTGTGTGCCAAGTATAGAAAGAGCAAAGGTCTGATACAAACCACACCAGGTTTCCCAGGTACTACAGTATTCTGTTTTACCAATATGCCAAGAAACGTTAGTTTTACCTCTGTGATACAGTGTTTTAATATGTTTACTACTTAATGTTTTAATAATCTAGGGAACTTCCATAATAAGGTACTATCTTCAGCACAACTCTGTTAAAATACAATAAGCCACAATGGGAACAATTTGCTAATAAATGATGGCTAGTAAATCCCATGTACAAGACTAGTACTCAAGTAGTATTTTATAGCATAATCACCATTACACAAATATACCACAAAGTGAGGTTAATCCTTTGGAGATTACTGCATAGCATATTAGATATACTGGCTATAGAAATTAAAACTACTGTATCTTCACAATTCTCTTACCAAAAACTTCCAATGTATACACATAACTTTGATGTCACTTATATAATACAATCATATTTCAGCTTATGCATTTAAAGTCTCACCTGAAACTTACTGTTGGTTTTTTCCCCAGTTATTCTGTGAGATGAATTATTATTGTAATAATAAAATCACTGTTCTGTAATGGTTAACACTAAAGGCAGTGCATGGCAATGGTCAAGTAAGTGGTACAAAATGGCAAATGAATGTTAAGAAAGTTTCACTTGTTAAAAAAGAGGCAAGGGAGGACTTTCAACATCCAAACACTAAAGCAAATACAAACACCTTAAAAACAAATCCTCTTGCTTTTTCTACTTTGTGCATCTACTCTATAGCCACTGACGGAGCTAAGACTATGTCAATATGGCTCCCAAGAAGACCCAGACCATGTCCCCCATGTCCCTGTACTCCTCCAGTTCTGCCAGTCAAAGTTCACTGAACATTCACTTGTTGAGCAAATGATTCACTCCCATGATTCCTCTTATATCTCAGTCCTTTCACTCATTTTCGCTCCTGCTCGTCTCAAGCTCACAAGTTTCTATACCGGCCACCTCAAGTTACTTAAGTTCCTTAAGGTTTCTTAGTTCCTTCTAGGTAAAAATAAAACCTTTGAGCGGCCAAAATAGAGATCTTAGAGACCAAAATCTGTTCATTTTATGTGAATCTCCCTAGAAGTCTCAGTAAAATCCTATTTTTTCCCCTTTATTTTAGATCTATTTCTAATATCCTTGGTTATCTAGTTTTCACAAATGACAAACAGGACACTTACAGTCTCCCTCTATTTATGTAATTTTCATTGCTTCTTTTCTTACTGGAATTTTCTCAAATACTGTATCAAAAATAAATATTTAATTAAAAATCACTATAAAGATGGAATTAAAATAGTTCTAACATTTTTCCCATTTTTAAAATTTAAGTCCATTAAAGTAAAAACCCACAAGTCATTTTAATGTAAATGTTCCAGTATATCCAGATTAAGTGTTTTCATTTCTTGTCCCAGCCTAACAATGTTAGCTTTTATATTTACATAAACAGCAACAAAATTATATTTGGACAAACAGCAACAAAAAGCTAAAGAAGCAACTCTCTGTAACAACTGAGCTTTCTGAAAATATACGTCTAGAAGTATGTTTCATATAACTTAAATCCCCTTGGAAATAAACTGGAAAATAGCAAGTACAGTTAAGAATCTATACAAATACAATATTGGCTCTAAGATAAAGAATGCATAAAATGCCTAAAGAGCTATACAAACTTTATAGAACATAAATAATTCAGTGGAGCTGTAGAAAGTCACTGCATAGCTTCAATAAATCCACAGATATTTACCAAAAAAAAAAATCCTTTAGGTTTCAATAATCTTGGAATTAATTGTGAATATAAGCTGGTAAAGTTCCTGCAGCACCAACCGTGTCACTACAAAAATCCAAAGTCAATAACATTTTATGAAAAGTTTTGTCTGAAAACATTAAACAGCTGCATTAACTTTCATCCTTTAACTTCTAAGTATACACCAAGCAGTAAAGGAATACTCAGGAAGAATGATTTTTGTTAGTAATAGCAATCCACAGGGTGTTGTCAATTACTTCTGAGAACACTGAATTTCTCATCTAAAATTGCTATCTCCTGCACCTTTAAGAATTTACCACACAGCATATTTACACATATAATTAAATATCTTGAACTAAAATCATTTAGTCACAATTCCAAAAAGGCTGGGAACTACTTTTTTTAAATAATTAAAGGTGTAGAAAACTTTAGATTAAATGATATAGGTAAAACATAACACTATACCCTCACTCAAAGGTATGGAGTGATTAATAATCGATTCCACTTACTGACCACCAATTAAATAATATTTAATCTTAACATCTTTGCAAAACAGGCACATAGCAAATAAGTTAGAGCCACACATGGGAGCTCAGGATTATTTAATTAACTAACACTAAGGCCCCAGATCTCCACCAAAATTGAATCACCTATTTTTAAAAATACAGATGGGCTGAAAGTTGCTGCTTTAAATAAAGCCTTATGACAACCTCAATGGTGTACAGCATCACAATTCCAGAACACAAGTAAGTTTACACTGAATGGCATTTTTAGATCTTGGCAAAAAGTTGTACTGATTTCAACACAGTGCCTTTTTGCACTCACAAATACACAGGATGACATGAGAATTTAACACGTGAACTTCTGAGGTGTTCAAGAGTTTACAGAAGAGACTCAAAGTTTTTATTTTCTTTTTTTCTCCCCTGAAAGGCTATTACTTGGGGGGTGGGTGCAGAGTTCCGACTCCCACAACTTCAAGACTTCTAACACAGGGAACTCATTAATCTGGAGTTAAGTTTGAGCCTGGATTTGAAGGGCTCTAACCCAACAAACTTCACCACCAAAGAGGGCTCAAAGGGCAATCTACACATGGGTGTGGGTTGGGTGGCGGGAGAACTGCAGCGAAACGATTCAAGATATAGGCAAATAAAAGGGTCACCAATTCTGCGGCGAAGGGGGCAAAGAATGCATTTTCACCACCCCTAACTACTCGCCTCTCACTGTGCAGCAGACGGAATCTGATACTTTTTATTTAAGGCTCATTATCTCCAGTTAGCGCTTCCTAGACCTCAGCGCCTAACCAGGTCCACTCAGGGACAGTGGTGACGCCGACATCTCCCTCCCCAACCCGTGCACCCACCATCGGGGAGCCCGGCTAGACCGCCGAGGCAGCCCTGACCTCCCCTCCCCCTCTGGCCCCTCCGCCGAGAGCGCCCAGGCCGAGGCCTCCCGCGCCCAGCGAGCGTGTACTCCACGCCATCTGCTACCAGGGCTTCGGTGTCCGACCACTGCTTCCCCTTACTCCTGCCACAAAGCCCACAGCCAACTCTGAAGGTCCGGTGGGCCGCTTGCCGCCGGGCCCCCGGGCCCTGCCCGCGCTCGGAGCCCGCAGGCCTCATCCAGCGCCCGGGGCCCAAGACCCCGCTCGCCGGGCCCTCTAGGGTGTACCGGAGGTCTCCCCGCTCGGGCGCGCCGCCGGGCCCCTCCAGAAGCTGAGGCCGGGGCCCCACCGCACCGCCCCAAGCCCAGGCCCGGTGGGCGCCTCGCGCGCCTCCCCTGCCCGGTGCCGGGCTCCGCGCTCCCGCCGCACTCACCGTCTCGTCTGGGTCGATGTCGATCTTGAAGGTCTGCTGCTGTAGGGTCTTCAGGGTGACCAGCATGGTGCCGCCGCGCAGCTCCGCTGCCGGGCCTGCTCCGGGTGCTGGCCGCTGGGCGGGGTCTGTGGCCTGGCGGGGCCCCGGGGTCGCCCGCGCTCCTCGCGCACTAGGGAGGAAAGCGGTGGGGGTGGGGGCTTGTCACATTCGCCCTGCAGAGCGGCCTCTCCCCCAGCCCTGGCCCCGGGCCGCGCCGCTGCCTCCGCGACTGCGGCCTTCCTCGCGAGCACGAGCCACCGTGCTTCCTCACGAGCCCGGCGCCAGCCACTAAGTCTGCAGGAAGCGCCAGGGGCTCTGCGAGATCAGCAGAGAATCCGCTACCTCACCACAGGATGGTAGCCGCCATCATCGTGACTCGCCGAGACGCACCCCCTCCCCCACCCGAAAAACCTGGGGGATGGGGTCGGGCCGGCTGAACGCGCAGGCGTAGGGTGCGGCGAGCCTGTGCGCAGGCGCAGCCAAGAACTCCGCCCCGGAATTGGGGCGGGGCGGCGCGGATTACCGTTTTGGAATGTCGGCGGCCTGGATTGCGCGTGCGCAGGCGCAGTCAGTGGGCGTCTCGGGGTTCTCGGGGCTTCCATGAAGAGTCTGCGGGGCGTTCTCCAGCCCGCCGCGGTTCGGCCTACGTCCAGACTCCGCCCACGTCCAGGCTCCGCCCTGTTGTCTGAGTTGCGCAATCCATAGCCGGGGAAGCGCTACGTGGAGACCAGACTGAGTGGATGCGGAGACCTGGAGCTGGGGAGCTAGAGGGCGGTAGGTCGGGGCGGGGTTTAAGTGAAAGGATTGTGACAGCCACAGTAGTGGGCCGGCGCTTGCAGGGTGCTCGCTGTGTAGCTGAGTCCTTGTGCTGGCGACTGATTCTTTTATTCTGAGAGCACTGACTCCAGCGCTAGACTGCCTTGATGGACCTTGAGCCTAAATACAAGGTCAAGTTATATCACTCCCCCGGGCAGAACTGTCCAGTGGTTCCTCATCTCACCCAGAGTAAAAGTCAAAGTTCTTAGAACTGGATACACAGTCCCTTCCTTTCATATCTTACTCTCACGGCTGGCCCTAGGCATTGTTGGTGGATGTTAGACAAACGCTCTCACCTGAGAGCCTACCTTCGCCCTTGCTGTTTCCGCTCCGAGTCTTCTTTCCCTAGCTACCTGGGTGGCTCGCTGTCTCACCTCCTTCAAATCTTTGCTCAAATGTCGCCTTCTCAGAGAGGTCTACCCTGGATACCCGACTTAAAACAGCAACTTTCCTAGCTTCATTACCCTGGTGTTTTTCCTATAGCATTTATCATCTTCTAATTGCCATATAGTATACATATTTATTAGGTTTATCATCTTTCTCCTTTCAGTAAATCACAGACAAGCTGCACAAAGGCAAGGACTTTGTTGTATCTCCTGATGTACCCCTAGCACGAAGAAACATGTAATGCAGGCACAGTAAATATTTGTGAATGCATAAATATGCTTTCGGTTTCTCATCAGTAAGATGGGGATAATAATAGCATTCAACTTCATTGATTATTGGAGGGGGGTGTTGAATAATGTATGTAAAATCTTAGTACCAGAAACATAGTAAGCATTCCCTAAGTAGATAGCTATTTGTAGTATGCCTATTTACAGATAAGAAAACTGAAGTATAGAGATGATGAGTAATGTACCTGGAGTCACCCACCTGGTAAGTGGCAGGTCCAGAATTTGAACCCAAGCAGAATGACTCCAGAGCCTGTGTTCCTAGGTGCCTGACTATCCTGCCTCTTAATAGGGTTTGACTTAAAGTAGTTCAAGTATAAAGTTACAGTTAGGTCACTAGCTGTGTGACTAATTGCAAATTACCTCTCTGGACCAGCATCCTCACTGATAAAATATCACTGCTTGGTTTTCTGTGGATATAATGCTTCCACGGAACTTTGCTGACCAGCCTCCCTCTCCACTAACCTGGTGTTGCCCCATTCACAGCACGTATCTCCCTGTATTGTAATTCAGTATCTAACCTTCCACCCTCTGTATTCCTGTATATCTACTGCTAGTCACCAGGTGATCTCATCCTGCCCCTTGTTCTGAAATACCTCCAGCCTGGACCTCTCCCCTTAGCTATAGATAGAGTTAGCCAATTGCCTACACAATATCTTCACTTGAAATATAGTAAGCCTCTGAAACTTATCATGGCCAAACAGAACCATTGATTCCCTCTGAACGTCCCCTCCCTCTGAAACCTGCTCCTCTCCCAGTTTTCCCCCATCTTAGTTCATGGCACCACCATCTACCCAGGTGCTCAGACCAAAAATCTAGTCATCATCCCTGATAAATCTCTTCCCTCTCTTCCTCCCCCCACCCCGCCCCTGCCAACCACCACACCTAATCCATTATCAAGTCCTATCAACTTCATTCTCCAAGTTATATCCCCAATTCAGCCATTTCTCCCAATTCTACAACCCTAGGCTAGTGCATCAGTATCTTTCCCCTGCCTCCCAACTGGTCTCTCCACTTCTACTCTTTTTTCAACCTCCCCAGCAGAGTGGTCTTTTTCAAATATAAATCATGTCACATCTACTCTTAATACCTAATTATACTTAAGAATAAAATTCAAACTCTTTACCTGGCCTTGGAGAGCTCACATGATCTTATACTTGCCAAACCCTCTGGCCCCATCTCTTTCCTTCTCTCTCCCTCTCATTCACTGTCATCCCTCGAACAGGCCAAGCTGGTTCTCGTCTCTGGGCCTTTGCAGCTGAGGTTACTTCAGCTTGAAACTCTCTTCCCAGATCTCTAATTGACTATCTCCTTTTCATCATTCAGGGTCCAAGTCATAATTTACTTCCTCACAGAGGACTTCTTCAACAACTTTAATAATATATAATAAACATACATTAACCCTTTAGGCAAGGCACCATTTGAGGCACTTTCCATGGATAATCTCATCTGAGCCCCACAAAACTCCATGTGATAGTACAACAGTACCCTGGTTTAAAGATTTTCATGGCTCTACCTGAAATTATTACTTTTTATTTGCTTGGCTAAATAGTACAGATTGGACAGCCTGTATGCCTCCTCGTCTGATGTAGATGCGTTTGCCAAGAGTCCCACCGTTCACATGACAGATGATAGGACCCCCTCCAACCCCCCAATGCAAAGGCCACCAAGATGAGGGTGCTTACGAGCGAGGCCTTGTAGGATAGGCCTTGGGCTTCTTCAAGAGCTATTGGGCCAAGATAAAAAGACAGGAGGGAGTCATTGATTCCATATACTTGGTAACAAGCCAGGGAATTTTGCTTGCATTTTTGGAAATCAGTCAAGTAATTTCAGGGAAGAAGATGAGCAAGCAGAGATGCAGCAGCTGCTGACTTAGAAAATACCAGGGTAAAAATGCCACACTCCAAGCCATTCATTCATCAGATAGTTCTTGAGACTCTCTCCATGCCAGGAACTGTTCTAGGTGCTGAGGATACAACAAGAAACAAAGTCCCTGTCCTCATGGAGTTTGTATTCTAGTGGAATAATAGATAAACAGATAATAAACTAAAAATCAAAGTTATCAATATTTATAGTATATGTGGTACTGATAAGTGCTTTTTAAAAAAAAAAAAAGAACATGAAGATCAATAGTACAGAGCCGAAATAGTATTGCTGCAGTGAATATGCCCCTCCCCCATCTTCTTACCCCTTTTTCACCCAGCAATTGGCCCCAAGAGGGCTGCCCTGTATGGGCTACCACAATTGGCTTCCTGGGGAGTCCCAGCAGGAGATAGGACTAAGGGAGGAGAATGAAGTTAGGCCATGTATTCCTCTTTGTGGTTGGCAATGCTCTTGATACAAGGTCATTGCTTCTGTATCCTGACCTTCCAGGTGACTCTCTCCTTCCAGGTTCTGGTACCTGCTCCCCACCTTGCCCCTTCATGCCTAGAGAGTCCCTACTTCTCACTCCAGGGTGCTGTACTGTCCTTGTAGTGTCCCTGTATGCTTCCCTACATGATTGTGAAGGGTCCCTTTAATTGAATCTCCATGAACTGAGTGGCTTAAAACAATCGAAACTTATTGTCTCACAGTTCTGGGGGCTAGAAGTCCAAAATTAAGGTGTTGGTAGGGTAGTGCTCTCTCTGACACCTGTCACAGTGAGTTCTTTGTTGCCTCTTCCTAGCTTCTGGTGGTTTGCTGGCGATCATTGGCATCCCTTGGCTTGCTGCATCACCTCAGTCTCTGTCTCCATCGTCATGTGACGTTCAACTCTTGTATGTCTGTCTCTGTGTGTCTCTTCTTATAAGGACACCAGTAGAATAGGAAAAACTCTATTGTTTCTTCTCTACTCACTGCTCAATTACTACTCTTAATATTTACTTCTGATCACCAAATGTGTGGGTTTTTTCCCACACCAAGTAATTCCCCAGTTCTCTGCAGACACCAGCTGGGTGTCCTGCCGTTCAGTTCAGTTCTGACACTACCTGGAGTTAGCACCTGATCACACAAGTTAAGGGCTCAGCCCCACCAGACTGCCCCTACTTCAGATGCCAATTGCAAGTCCTAACTTGTCACCTGTACTTCAGACTGAGCAGCTACCAACTGGGATTTCCACGACCCCCTCCTTGGGTTTGATCGTTTGCTAGAACAGTTCACAGAGCTCAGGGAAACATGTTTACTAGCTTATTATATGATAAAGGATATGATAAAGGACACTGATGACCAACCAGATGAAAAGATATATAGGTTGAGATCTGGAAGGGTCCCAAATGCAGGAGCTTGTGTCCCTGTGGAGTTGGGGTGCCCCACCCTCCTGGCACGTGGATACATTCACCAACCCAGAAGCTTTCCAAAATCTGTACTTTGGGGATTTTTATGAAGGCCTCATCACGCAGGGGTGATCAATTATTTACCTCAGTTTCCAGCCTCTCTCTCTTCTCTGAAGAATGGGGGGTTGGGCTGAAAGTTACAACCTTCTAATCATGGCTTAGTCTTTCTGGTGACCAGCCCCCATCCAGGAGCCCACCAAGAGTCCCCTCATTACAACAAAAGACATTCCTATTACTCAGGAAATTCCAAGGGGTTAGGAGCTCTGTGTCAGACACTGCTATCACTCAGGAAATTATAAGAGTTTTGGAGAGCCCTGTGTCAGGAACCAAGGTCAAAGACCAACTATTAGCAAGAACCAGGGGCAGAGACCAATAGGTATATTTCTTATTATTTCATAGCAGTCATATTGGATTAAGGACCCACCCTACTCCAGTATGACTTAATTTAACTAATTAAGGTAAATCTTTTGGAGGGGCACAGTTCAATCTGTAACAATACCTCGTTTGAATGTGGTATATTTTTCTGCTGAGACTGCCTGATATACGGGTCAATCAAGGAAAGTCTTCCTGATAGTTGATATTAGAGTAGGGAGAAGTGAGGAAGGGAGACATTCAGCTGCTGAGTAGAATTAGAGGGGACTAAGTAGAGGGAACAACGATAATAGCCATAAATGTTCACACTCACATAGCATTTGTTACATGCAGGTGCAAGGCCATGAGGTAGAAGCATCCTTGACATATTGGAGAAATACCCAGGATGTCGGGTGAAGGAGCTGGGACAGCTGTGGGGAGAGAGTAGCTGGTGGCATTAGAGGTGTAAAGGAAGTGGGGCAGTGAGCACAAAGCCACTGTAAAGGCTTTGGCTTTTATTCGGAGTAACTTGGAAAGTCATTAGAAATTTTAAGGTGGAGGAGTGACAGGATCTGACTTAGGCTTTAAAAGGATTACTCTGAGTGCTGCCTGGAGAACTTCTTGGTGTGGGCTGGGGGGACAGCAAGGATGTACGCAAAGAGACCAGTTAGCAGGTTATTGCAGTAATCCATAAGAGACTGGTGACTTGTGTTAATGTGGAAACTTTACAAGTGGTAAGAAGTAGCTGGATTCTCAATTTATTGAAAATAGAGTTTACAGGTTTTGCTGATGCGGTTGATGCGGGATGTGAGAGAAAGAGGCTCACTACACTTGAGTTTCACATTAGGAAACTTCCTTGGAATTCTCTGGTCCTCCTGACTCAAGGGTGTCTGTCCTGACCGACGGTGTTCTGTATGGCACCACCCTATCCAGCAGATATTCTCTGAGCATCTACTCTGTGCCAGGCATTGTGTTGGATATACAGTAATGGATAAAGACTGATTAGGGATCCTATTCAAAAAAGTAGCAGTGTTTGACTTAAGCCCTTCCGAAGGTAAGGCGCATGGCTCCCATCTCCATTGGTTATAAAAGCTATTGGTGATTTATGATGTAAGCTTTATGTTAATAGAACCTCTTTCCAAGCTCGAGATGTTTATAGAGTGGTGCAAACATTTCCTTATTGTAATTAAAGTTTTCAACTCTTTATTAAAAGTATTTCTTTTTGCAATTAAATATACTTTAAAAAACAACTTCAGCCCATAACAATTGAGCTTTGAAAATTTCTTCTGTCTTCTAGCTCTGCCTTCCTTCCTCATTTTCCACCCTGCCTCCCCCACCCCAAGTTTTTCAGCCCTGTGACCTAGTGTTCAGTCACTAGGTCAGTTCAGACACTGAAACGGAGTTGTACAAGACGTTATTTTGGTGGATATCAACTGTGAAGAATACAAGGGAGGAAGCAGAATGCTTCAGAGCACAATGCTGATACGTTTGCTGTGAAAGGAAAGAGAGAAGGAAACATTGGGTAGAGAAAGACTCAGATTGTGACGTAGATCTGACAAAGGGTTAGCCAACCCAACGGGAGTAAATGGTGTGAAGATTCCCTGTTAGAGCAGTCACTTTGGATGAAATTGCCAGACTCTGGTGTCCCTGCCATGGTCAGTGGCTAGAGGCTGCCCAGGAAGAGCTGTCAGCTAACTGGACTCCTCATAGCTAAGTTCTCACACGTAGTTTTTTTCTTGAAGGGCTATCCAGGCAGTGCTGAAATAGGCATCTGCTTGCACCATGTAAACGCGCTTCTCCATACACAGGCAGGAAACAGCTGCTCCAGGGGCCCATTGAGCCTCTCTTACTAAAGGGAAACCTAAATGAAGTAGGACAGTGGGACAAACCCCACGCTGCATACTGGCAGCTGGTCTCGGGGCCACTACTGGTACTCATCATTTCCCTCCTCCACTATCCATCCTAAATGCCCCTTGTTCTCGTCAGTTACCTCTGCTGGTCTTGGTGCATTGCCTAGTGGTGTGACCCAAACCTTTATTCCTGAAGAGGTTGAGCCTTTGGTGTTTGCACTCTTCTCAGGTCTGGGTTGCTGTACTTGTCCATTCATAGTCACAACTGGGCAAGGGAGTAGCAAGAGGCATCCAAGTCAATTCCACATATATTCCTTCTTGTTCTGAGTATAGGTGGTCCTACCTTCTCTCGCTGATAAGGATCAATTGCCCCTCCCAAGTTGATGACTCTTCTTGCTTTTTGGTCTCTTAATATAAGCAACAAAGCTTGTAGTTCAGTGGGACCATTGCGGTGTCCCCTGGCAAAGTACTCCCCCTTTGAGGGCCAAGACTTCTAACACCACAGGTCCCAGAGTTGTGGGGACAGAAAAATCCTCAGTAGGTCACTGGGAGTGGTAAATGAGACTATTCTGCTTCCCTGCCTTGATTCCTGGACCCAATTAGTCTTCCTGCTGGGGACACAGTGCCCTAGACTCTAGAGCCTAGAGGGTACTTTTATTCAGTTTGTAGATTGCACCCTGGAGAATGAGACCCTGTTCTTACACAATATTGCTCCTGAGATGGTGCTTCCTCTGCCCCATCCGCAGATTGTTCTGTCACTCTCTCAGGCTGGCGCTTCGGGGAGGGGGGTATGTGATAAGACCAACATGTCCCATGACCATGGGACCACTCCCAAACCTCCTTCACTGTAAAGTGGGTCTCCTGGTTGGATGCTGTGATAGGTAGGGTTCTGGTCTATGGATCAGGCACTCTGTAAACTCCTGTAGAGTGGTATAGGCTGAAACTCTGCTGGCAGGAAATGTAAACCTGTACTCAGAATAAATGTCTATTCCTGTGAGAATGAATTGATTGGCCTTCCAGCATGCATAGGGCCCAACGAAGTCAACTTGTCACCAAGGGACCAGTTCGTCCCTCAGAGAATAGTACCACATTGGGAATTCGGCAGGTTGGACATTCAGAGGTGATGATGGCTAGATTAGCCTTACCAAGAGTTCATGCCAAGAGGCCATACGTAGTCTCCATCTCTGCCGCCATGGTCGCTCCACTCATCATGTTTCTACTCTTGCTTCCTATAGTCTATTCTAGATACAATAGCCATATTCTTTTAAAACATGGATCTGTTCACTCATGCTTCAAACCCTACCCTGGCTACCCACTTCAATCAGTAAAATCCCAAATCTTTACATTGCCCCCTCCCCCATCCTCTTCTTTACTTTTCGGATGTCATCAGCTACACAGGTTCAATCTGCTCCAGCCGCACTGGCCTCCTAGCTGTCCCTTGAGTTGAACAGGTCCACTCCTGCCTGATCTTTTGTTCTCTCTTCCTGAAATACTCTTCTACAGATATCGGCCCTCTCCTTCACCTCCTCCAACCTTTGCTCAAATTTCACCTTCTCAATGAAACCTGCTCTAACCCCTTAATCACCCTATGTAATATGACAAAATGCCCATTTCCCAGTCCAGCCCTCCCTATACCCCTTACCCTGTTTCCTCCTCTTTTAACACAGTGCATTATTTATTTATTATGTTCCTTCTTTAGTGTTTGTCTCCCCTGCTAGAACACAGGGATCTTTGTCTATTTTACTTACATTCTTTAAGCACCAGGAAGAGTGCCTGAAACAGAAAGAACTAAGCAATGAAAGGAAAATTTAGCCACCCATCAAAAAAAAGCAAAGTAAAGCAAGGTGATATTGTTACATGTTAAAATGAACATTTAAGGCTTAATAACCTCCAATAATATCAAAAAGTATATGGGAAAAATGTTTTTCATAGTTTGCTGGTGATTTTACTATTTGTTACAACCTTTTGGAAAGCCGCTTAGCATATAGGTGGTTCTTAACTTCTGGAATTTCAACTCCTGTACACACTACATGAAACCTCTGAAACTACTTTTCTCAGCTTAGCTGTCTAACTATGATTTGAAAAGTTGATACAATGGTGCAGTCAGCTAGCCACTGGGGCAAAGGCTTAGCATTCACATGTTTTATGTTTAAACAGTATCATTTATGCAACCGAACATTCTTTTTTTTGAATTTTATTTTATTAAATTTTTTATACAGCAGGTTCTTATTAGTTATCTATTTTATACATATTAGTGTGTATACATCAATCCCAATCTCCCAGTTCATCCCACCACTATGCCCCACACCCCCACTTTCCTCCCTTGGTGTCCATACATTTGTTCTCTACATCTGTGTCTCTATTTCTGCCTTGCAAACTGGTTCATCTGTACCATTTTTCTAGATTGCACATATATGTGTTAATAAACAATATTTGTTTTTCCCTTTCTGACTTACTTCACTCTGTATAACAGTCTCTAGGTCTCTGTAGTTTTGATTTGCATTTCTCTAATAATTAGTGATGTTGAGCATCTTTTCATGTGCCTCTTGGCCATCTGTATGTCTTCTTTGGAGAAATGTCTATTTAGGTCTTCTGCCCATTTTTGGATTGGGTTGTTTGTTTTTTGACCTTGAGCTGCGTGAGCTGTTTGTGTATTTTGGAGATTAATCCCTTGTCAGTTGCTTCAATTGCAAATATTTTCTCCCATTCTGAGGGTTGTCTTTTCATCTTGTTTATGGTTTCCTTTGCTGTGAAAAAACTTTTAAGTTTCATTGGGTCCCATTTGTTTATTTTTATTTTCATTATTCTAGGAGGTGGGTCAAAAAAGATCTTGCTGCGATTTATGTCAACGGGTGTTCTGCCTATGTTTTCCTCTACGGGTTTTATAGTGTCTGGCCTTACATTTAGGTCTTTAATCCATTTTGAGTTTATTTTTGTGTATGGTGTTAGGGAGTGTTCTAATTTCATTCTTTTACATGTAGCTGTCCAGTTTTCCCAGCACCACTTATTGAAGAGGCTGTCTTTTCTCCATTGTATATCCTTGCCTCCTTTGTCGTAGATTAGTTGACCACAGGTGTGTGGGTTTAACTCTGGGCTTTCTGTCCTGTCCCATGGATCTATATTTCTGTTTTTGTGCCAGTACCATATTGTCTTGATTACTGTAGATTTGTAGTATAGTCTAAAGTCAGGGAGCCTGATTCCTCCAGGTCCATTTTTTATCCCTCAAGATTGCTTTGACTCTTCGGGGTCTTTTATGTCTCCATACAAATTTTCAGGTTTTTTGTTCTAGTTCTGTAAAAAATGCCATTGGTAATTTGGTAGGGATTGCATTGAATCTGTAGATTGCTTTGGGTAATATAGTCATTTTCACAATATTGATTCTTCCAAAGTAAGAACATGGTATGTCTCTCCGTCTGTTTGTATCATCTTTGATTTCTTTCATCAGTGTCTTACAGTTTTCTGAGTACAGGTTTTTTACCTCCTTTGTAGGTTTATTCCTAGGTATTTTATTCTTTTTGTTGCAATGGTGAATGGGATTGTTTCCTTAATTTCTCTTTCACATCTTTCGTTGGTAGTGTATAGGAATGCAAGAGATTTCTGTGCATTAATTTTGTATCCTGCAACTTTACCAAATTCATCGATTAACTCTAGTAGTTTTCTGGTGACATCTTTAGGATTATCTATGTATCATGTCATCTGCAAACAGTGACAGTTTTACTTCTTTTCCAGTTTCTTTTTTTTTTTTCATTTGAACTGATTTTCTCATTAATTTTGCAAGAGAGAGTCGAAAAATTGTTAGCAACAAGTTGTGAAATAGATCTTTTGCTGAAGTTCAATATGTTTAAATAGTTTGGGTTCTTTTGTTTTTTCCCAGTTCAACATTCTTTTTCTTTCAGCAGGTTTTTCATTACTAGCTAAAGCTGATTTACTTATGATTTATTTCAAGTATACCTGGCTTGTCTTTTGAGCTAAAAAGCATAGCTGGCTTTTTGTTGAAATCACGTTTATGTGTTTATTAGTTTATTGTCATTTTTTTCTCCAGTATTTATTGGGAAGCAGTTATATGCCAGGCCCTACCTATGTCTGATGAGTCTCTGAATCTCTGCCCTCAGGAGGTTACTAAGAGAAATAAACAAGTCCAAGATCTCTGTTATGTGCTGGGATTGAGGTAGATTCCAGGAAGGCAGTAAGGCTTGATTGGCTCTTGATGGGGTAGGAGATGGACACAGGGATCCAGCATCTTTTCAGCTCTCTGTCTGTCTCTGTTTCACAGCTGGTTATCTAATCTATATATTGGTCAAGTGTTTTGAAAATTATATTAGAATTATAATATTATCTTGTCATAAATGAAACTATGAATAAATTAATATAATCCTATGGGCTTCTCTAAAGAAACTTTAGAGCATTTAAAATTTTTTTTTCTACTTTAAATAGAAAGTATGGGTTCCTTTTCCCAGACCCATGTTTATCATTTGTGGTTTTGCAATACATGCAATACATGTGTTTTGCAGAGCTGTTGCACTATATATTAATTAAGAAGAGTCCCAGGACACAAAGTGTTTGAAGCTTAGATAGTTGTCGCACTGATATATCTTTTCTTGCATATTCATTGTTGAGTGAAATTGGTTTTATGGTTTTAGTTCCTACTGGTATTCCCAATCTGTCTCATTTCTTATTAAATCTCCTTACTGCCAGTTCCAAATTATTATAAAGTAGTTGTAACCCATGTTGTAGTTTATGGGCTACATAAAATATGGGCTAAAAATAAAATAAAACCAAAAAAAAAGGGGGCTGTGAATAGGGTGTGCTCCTAAACGTAGCAGAGCTGTACCTCTTGCTCTTCCATGTAGCTTTCATGATGAAACCACTGGCTCTGAGAAAGTTAGGAATGAAGAAGACTCTGCTGGTCAAAGTATAGGTTTTTGGCAGAGGGAAATAATTTGGTTGTGTTGTTGCATTATATGACATTTTAAAAAGGTATCATATTCAGCTACTTATAAAAAGTGATTATAAGCCACTTAAAGAAATATCACCTCTCATATTGGTATAAGAAACAGAGTAAAAACTGACAGCCTGAGACTTTAGTATATACCCATTCAATTTAGGATCTGATGGCACAATAAAAGACTATTTAATAATCTTTAATAGGGAAAAGTGTTAGCAGTAGAATAATTGGTTAGCTATGTAGAAACCATGGTGGGTTGAATTGTGTCTCCCCAAAAGATATGTTTAAGTTCTAACCCCCAGTACTTGTGAATGTTACCATATTGGAAAGAGTCTTTATAGATATAATCCAGTTAAGATGAGGTCATGCTGGATTAGAGTGGACCCTAATCCAGCGACTGGTGACCTGATAAGAAAGAGGAAATTTGGACACAGACACAGACAAAGAGAAGAATGCCGTGTGACAATGGAAGCAGAGATTGGAGCGATGCTGCCATAATCCAAGGAATACCAGGAATTTTTAGCAACCACCAGAAGTTAGGAAGAGACAAGGAAGGATCTTCCCCTAGAGCCTTCAGAGAGAGCATAGCCCTGCCAACGCCTTGATTTCAGATTTCTAGCCTCCAGAATTGTGAGGCAATACATTTCTATTGTTTTAGGCACCCAGTTTGCTGTAATTTGTTACAGTAGCCCTAGGAAACTAATACCAAAACTTCTAGGAACACTAACAACAATTCCAGATGGATTGATTAGTAAATATAAAAAGTCAGACTATGGAAACAAAATAAATAAGGTGCAATATTTATCAAATTTCTGGTTGGCAGCAAATATCCAAGTTTAAAAAAATAGCCATAATGGATTGACTAGATAAAGATTTCATTATCTCATCATGTGGTAACAATGTAAACAGAATAAAAAACATGCAACAAACTGAAAAATATTCCCAACATGTGACAAATTTAATAGCCTTAATATATAAATTACTCATACAAATTAAAAAGAAAAACATTACAATCCAATTAGGCAAAAGCACAAATGGTTTATACAGAAAATTTGCAGGAAAAGTACATTTAGCCAGTAAATAATAATGTGGGCCATTGTTTTTTTTTTAAGATTTTTTTTTTTTGATGTGGACCATTTTTAAAGTCTGTATTGAATTTGTTACAATACTGCTTCTGTTTTATGTTTTGGTGTTTTGGTCGCGAGGCATGTGAGATCTTAGCTCCCCGACCAGGGATCGAAGCTGCACCCTCTACATTGGAAGGCAAAGTCTTAACCACTGGATCGCCATGGAAGTCCCGTGGACCATTGTTTATACAGTGCTTATTATGTGTTCAGGTCCTTTTCTAAATGCCTAATATATTAACTTCTAATCTTCACATCATTATGAGATGACTCTGGTCGAGTTATTTAATCTTTCTGTGCCTTTCAGTTTCCCTCCTCTGTGAACATGTCTGAGAATTACTCCACGAAAGATGCAAAGATGTGAGATTGCTAGGTCAACAGAGAATGTGGATTTTCAATTTAATAGAGCCTACCAAAGTTCTATCGAAATTGCCATGTAGATTCCTATCAACACGGTTTGAGAGTACCAGTTTCCCCTGCCCCCCAGCCAATACTTCATAGGTTCTATACTTTCCTTTTTTGCCAATCTGATGGGCACATCACTCTTGCCTCTCAAGAATTCAAATCCTGTTCATCCTTAAAGGCACATTCTCCTTGAAGATTTCCTTCAACTGCTCAGTAAATCATTTTTCCTTCCTCTCAATTCCCTTATCATTTTATCTACTCATTCAACAAATATTTATTGAGCATTTACTGTATGTTCTAGTCACTGCAGTTAAAGCAATGGATAAATCAGGCAAAAATTTCTGCCTTTATGGAGCTTACATTCTAAGGGGGGAAGGCAGACAATAAAAATAAATAAAGTTAAATTTATAGAATATTAAATAGCGGTAAGAACAAAGAAAGCAGATGTGGGGGGGGTAAGAAGTATCAGAGTGGAAATAGGATTGAAAATTTAAATTTATTTATTTATTTTTGGCTGCATTGGGTCTTCACTGCTGTGCGTGGGTTTTCTCTAGTTGCGGTGAGCGGAGCCTACTCTTTGTTGTGGTGCGTGAGCTTCTCGTTGCAGTGGCTTCTCTTTGCAGAGCACAGGCTCTAGGTGTGCGGGCTTCCTTAGTTGTGGTATATGGACTCAGTAGTTGTGGCTCACGGGCTCTAGAGCGCAGGCTCAGTAGTTGTGGCGCATGGGCTTAGTTGCTCCGCGGCATGTGAGATCTTCCCGGACCAGGGCTCGAACCCATGTCCCCTGCATTGGCAGGCGGATTCTTAACCACTACGCCACCAGGGAAGTCCAGGATTGAAATTTCAGATATCATGTCTGAGGGAAATCCTAGGGGAAGCTTACTTGTGCCTTTCTTATAGCATTTATCACTTTCTATTCTATATGTTTATTTTATTTATTTTATTGTGGCAAAATATACATAACAATTTACCATTTTAATCATTTTAAAATATATAGTTTAGTGACAATAAGTACTTTCCTATTGTTGTGCAACCATTACCACTATTCACCTCCAGAACTTTTCATCATCCCAAACTGAAACTCTGTACCCATTAAACTAGAATTCTCCATTCTGCCCTTGCCCCCCCGACTCCTCCCCCCATCCTCGTCCCTAGCAACCCTTTTACTTTCTGTCTATGAATTTGACTACCCTAGGTACCTCATATAAATGGAACCATACAGTATTTGTCCTTCTGTGTTTGGTCTGTGTTTGGTTTATTTCACTTAGGATAATTTCTTCAACCTTCTTCCATGTTGTAGTATATATCAGAATTTCCTTCCTTTTTAAGTCTGAATAATATTCCATTATATGTATATAGCACATTTTGTTTATCCATTCATCTGCCCATGGACATTTGGGTTGTTTCCACTTTTGTCTGTTGTGAATAATGCTGTGAACATGGGTGTACAAATATCTGTTCAAATCTCTACTTTGAGTCCTTTTGGGTATATAACCAGAAGTGGAATTACTGGATCAAATGGTAATTGTGTGTTTGATTTTTTGAAGAACTGCCATACTGTTTTTCATTGTGGCTGCACCATTTTACATTATTACCAGCAACGTACAAGGGTTCCAACTTCTCCACGTCCTTGCCAAAGCTTCTTTTAAATAATAGCCATCATAATGGATTTGAACTGGTATCACATTGTGGCTTTGAGCTGCATTTCCTTAGTGATTAGTGATGCTGAGCATCTTTTCGTGTGCTTTTTGGCCATTTGTGTATCTTCTTTGGAGAAACAGCTGTTCAAGTCCTTTGCCCATTTTTGAATTGGGTTGTTTGTTTTTTTGTTGTTGAGTTCTAGGTGTTCTCTATATATTCTGGATGTTATTCCCTTATCAGATATATAATCCAGAAATATTTTCTCCTGTGAGTTGCCTTTTTATTTTAATAATAGTGTCTGTTTTAGTCCATGTGGGCTACTATAACAAAATTACCATAAACCAGGTAGTTTGTAAACAACCGAAATTTACTTTTCACCATTCTGGAGGCTGGGGAGTCCAAGATCAAGGTGCCAGCAGCTTCAGTGTCTGGTGAAGGCCCACTACCTGGTTCATAGATGGCAGTCTTCTTGCTGTGTCCTCACATGGCAGAAGGGATGAGGGAGCTCTCTGGAGTTCCTTTTATAAGGGCACTAATCTCATTCATGAGGGCTGTGCCCTCATGACCCAGTCACCTCCCAAAGGCCCCACCTCCTAATACCGTCACCTTGGGGGTTAGGATTTCAACATAGGAGTTTTGAGGGGACACAAACATAGCAGTGTCCTTTGGTGCACAAAATTCTTAATTTTTATGAAGTCCAATTGGCCTATTTTTTCTTTCATAGCTGTTCTTTTGGTGTCATATCCAAGAAATCATTGTCAAACCCAATGTCATGAAGCTTTCCCCAGTTCTAAAAGTTTTATAGTTTTAGAGCTTGTGTTTAGGTCTTTGATCCATTTTGAGTTAATTTTGTATGCGGTGTTAGGTAAGAGTCCAGTTTCATTCTTTTGCACGTGGATATTAGATGTTCATTTTTATTACATTTGCTAATTTTCCAAATCGCAAGAAGGCCTTTTGAGGACAGCACTGTGTCTTATAATTCTTTATATCCCTTACAGTACCAGGCATTTAACAACAGCTTAATGCCCTCTAAAAAAATGCTTTGTTGTTCCTGACTATTGAATTGAATTGAAAATATTAGTCTGTTTGTACCCTAATTGTTAGGACGCAGCACATAATTGGCATTTTTTAAATGTTTATTAAAATAAGAATTAAATATATTCTTATTCCGAGAGATCTCATTGTCAAAGAAAGGTTATTTTTTCAATTAAGTAATATTGAGAGGATTGGAGAATGAGTAGAGTATTGTAAATGTTGTATTACATAATACACATATGTAAAAGGAGGATGACATAAATAGCAAAAAATAATTTGCATAGCCACCTTCAAAACAAATATTTCCACTTTGAAGAAGATGAATTAAAACTAGGAATTCACCATTTTTCTCTCCTTGAAATCTTTTTGAAATAATCTAGTTTTGTTTTGTTTTTTAAATAAGAGCTCTGGAAAACCAGGAAGGTGATGTGATAGTTATATAAAAGTGTTCCCAGTGAAACAGGCACATTGGTACTCAGGTCCTTGTGTAGTTCTCCTCTCATATTGAAGCAGGACTTTAGCCAATAGAATACCAAGAGTGGTACTGGACCATTTTGTATCTAAGCCTTTAAAAGTCCTGGCAGCTTCCTCTTTTACACTTGCAGGGAAGGAAAGAAAAACTTTTTTTCTGTATCCAACTTAGGTCATTGACTGGGGCCCTGCCAATTAAACTGCCTAAAGACAGAGAGAAGAACAAAAGAATTTTATTAACACTTGCATTATGTGTATGCTCAGTGATGAGTTGCTCAAAGGAGTGGCTAGAACTTGGGCTTGTATGGCATCTTAGCAAAGAACAATAAATTTGTAGAGAAGTGACAGGACAAAGGGAGATGGTTTTAGGCTTCCAAGGGTGACAAACTATGGGAAGGTAAATATGTGGGGGAAGCTAATGGAGTGAGGTTGGTTTCTGCAGGTCCATATCGGTGTTGACTTTCCGTCTTTTTCATGGCCATAAAACTTCCCTGGGAGGGGGAGTTATGGCAGCTCTCATTTCTCAGAAGTTTCTGCTTTTTGTCAGGTAAGGGAAGTTCCTGGAAGGTGTCTTTCTGCACTTGTCAATTCTCATTTGCCTCTAGCTCAAAATAATCCTTATGCCAATGGCGTATTTCAGGGTGGCATATTCTGGCCCCTACCCACTCTTGGAAGCTGGCCACCATGTATGAAGTCCAACTACCATGCTGTAGAGAGAGGCCATGTAGAAAGACCTTGGAGGATGAGATACCCCTGAGGATGGAGAGAATGGCCATTTGGAGAAGCGCCAAGGGGCCAGATATGTGAGATCATCTCGGATGTCCCCATGGAGCTTAGCCGTCTGAGTGTAACTGCGCGAGAGACCTAAAATGACACCAGGAGAAGAACTGCTCAGCTGAACCCAGTCAACACATAACGTCATGAGAGATCTTAATAAGTTAATGTTTTAAGCCATGAAATTTTGGGTTGATTGATACTTGGCTATCATTCTAGAAGCTATAAAGCATCTGGAAGTGGACTGACAGTAAACAAACAAACGCAGGTAGACCTCCCTATATGTGTTCCAGGCTCAGAGCAGAGGCAATGCTATCAGGAGCCAGCCCAGAGATGCAAAGAATTGGGGTGGGGTTGTGAACTTAAGGACCTTCACTTTGCTAGGCGAGCTGGCTAAGGGAGGGGTGCGCCACATCCAGCTCCTGGATCAGGCAGTAAGGGGTTTGGTGGCTGCAGTGACCCTTCAGGTTGCCATGGTAAATTGAGCATGTCATGACAAGTCCAGCATATCACCACTGCAGTAACCTCCTGCAATATCTCTAATATCCAAGGACAGAAGCTGGCATGTTTGGCAATTTTTTAACGGTGGCAGGGAGGGCATCAAAGCAAAGAATTTAGAGAACTCCATTTATCTTACTTGAGAGAGTTTCCAAACTGTCTCTAGGGAGGTGCGTAGCTGAAAATATTCCAAGAGCAAAGGTCAAGGCTTACTGAGATTGATCTCACCAAATGAAGCAGGATGTGAAAACAAACAAAAAACACAACAGGAGAGATCATTTAGCCAGTGTAATAATAACAGCTATCACTTAAGTACCATTTACTATGTGCTGAAGGCCACTGCCCCAGTTCACTCACAACCTCATAAAAAACGGTGACAAAAATAAAAAAAAAAAAAATCTCTCCCCCAAAACCTAAAAAAAAAGGGAAAAAAAAAAAAAAAAAAAAAAAAAAAAAAAACGGTGACAAAGAGGACGGCAGTGGTCTGATCCCAGGGTTTTCACTATTAACCACTGGTCCATATAAACAGAATGTGATAAAAGTGACCATTTCAAATCAGTGGGAGAAGAATGGATGTTTCAATAATAGTAAGCTTGTACTGCAGAAATTAGGCCAGTTACAGAAAGGGGTCAGTGCTCCAGCTAACTTCATTCACAAAAAAGAGCATTAAAATGAAGACAGAAATAAACCATGTGCTATGTTAATATCTCTAAGTAATAGAGCATGCTTACAAATTGATAAGAAAATCTCTAATAGGAAATTTGCCAAATGATAGGGACAGGCAATAAACAAATATAAAACACAAGTGGGGCTTCCCTGGTGGCGCAGTGGTTGAGAGTCCGCCTGCCGATGCAGGGGATACCGGTTCGTGCCCCGGTCCGGGAGGATCCTGCATGCCACGGAGCGGCTGGGCCCGTGAACCATGGCCGCTGGGCCTGCGCGTCCGGAGCCTGTGGTCCGCAATGGGAGAGGCCACAACAGTGAGAGGCCCGCAAACTGCAAAAAAAAAAAAAAAAAAAAAAAAAAATTGTAAAAAAAAAAACACAAGTGGTCAATATACACATTAAAAAAAATTACATTTCAACTCAACACAAGAGAAAAGAACACTTGTCCTTTAGATTGGGTTGTTTGTTTTTTTGATATTGAGCTGCATGAACTGTTTGTATATTTTGATTAATCCCTTATTGGTCACTTCATTTGCAAATATTTTCTCCCATTCTGTGGACTGTCTTTTCGTTTCGTTTATAATTTCCTTGCTGTGCAAAAGCTTTTAAGTTTAATTAGGTCCCATTTATTTGTATTTATTTTCATTACTCTAGGAGATGGATCCAAAAAATATTTCTGTGATTTATGTCAAAGAGTGTTCTGCCTATGTTTTCCTCTAAGAGCTTTATAGTATTCAGTCTTACATTTAGGTCTTTAATCCATTTTGAGTTTATTTTTGTGTATGGTGTTAGGGAGTGTTCTAATTTCATTCTTTTACACGTAGCTGTCCAGTTTTCCCAGCACCATTTATTGAAGAGACTGTCTTTTCTCCGTTGTATATCCTTGCCTCCTTTGTCATAGATTAGTTGACCATAGGTGCGTGGGTTTATCTCTGGGCTTTCTGTCCTGTTCCATTGATCTGTATTTCCGTTTTTGTGCCAGTACCATACTGTTTTGATTACTGTAACTTTGTAGTATCGTCTGAAGTCAGAGAGCTTGATTCCCACATCTCCATTTTTCTTTCTCAGGACAGAATTTTTTGAAATAAAATATCAGTACTCACTATTAGCAAAGGTGAAAAGAGGTGGCCATTTTCTTACACTGTTTATAGACAAATGAATTGCAATATTCCTGGAAAGTTAAATGGCAATATGTAAAAACATCTTTAAGGTTTTTATAATTTTTCATATAATAACTCTACTTCTAGATATTAGTTCTAAGGAAATATCAGAAATATGAACTCCCTTTTATAAACAAGATTTATATATCCTCATTAATTACAATAGTAAAAAACTAGAAGGTGGAAATAGCCCAACCGTTGATCACTTAGAAGAATGATTCAACAAATTACATTGTATACATTTGATGGAATTGCTTAATTATTGTAAATCATGATTTTGAAGCATATTTACTAACACAATAAAGTGGCACTTATTCATTTATTTGTTCATTCTGCCAATATGTATTGAATAACTAACACGTGTCAGGCACTGTTATAGGTGCTGTGTTTTCATAATGAACAGAACTCCCTTCTGGAACAACTGCTGTTCTGGAACATACATTCAGTGAGGACAGAAAATAAAAAAGCAAATGTATTATGTCAGGTGGCAATAAATGCCAAGAAGAAAAATAAAATCAGAGCAGAGGAGGGTTAATACCGTTAAAATATGAGAGAATGATACAGTGTTAGGAACTGTTTATATATTATAATCCTGGTTTTGTAAATAAATAAACAACCACCATTACCACCACCATGATAAATATATGTACATAAAAACAGAACAATGACTTGAAGAAAAAAAGAATCAGAACATTCACAATGGTTAGCCCAGGGTAGTAAAATAAGTTGTGGTTTTCATTTTTTTATTTTATTTTTAAAAAATATTTTTTAATTTTTAAAAATATTTTATTTATTTTTGGCTGCTTTGGGTCTTAATTGCCACATGCAGGCTTTCTCTAGTTGCGGTGAGCAGGGGCTACTCTTTGTTGCAGTGTGCAGGCTTCTCATTGCAATGGCTTCTCTTGTGGAGCACAGGCTCTAGGCGTGCAGGCTTCAGTAGTTGCAGCACGCGGTCTCAGTAATTGCAGCATGCGGGCCCTAGAGCACATGGGCTTCAGTAGTTGTGGTATGTGGGCTCAGTAGTTGTGGTGTGCAGGCTCTAGAGTGCGCAGGCTTCAGTAGTTGTGGCATGTGGGCTCAGTAGTTGCAGTGTGCAGGCTCTAGGGCACATGGGCTTCAGTAGTTGTGGCACGTGGGCTCAGTAGTTGTGGCTCGCGGGCTCTAGATCGCAGGCTCCGTGGTCGTGGTGCACGGGCTTAGTTGCTCTGTGGCATGTGGGATCTTCCCGGACCAGGAATTGAACTCAGGTCCCCTGCATTGGCAGGCAGACTCTCAACCACTGCACCACCAGGGAAGTCCCACTTGTGGTTTTTAAATATGTTTTCATTTTTCCAAAATGTCAATAAAGAACTTTTATTTAGCATTAGAAAAGTAAACCACAACACAAATTATTTAAATATTTGTTGAGTTACATTTAAAATGGAAATATTATATTTACATGTTTATTGTTAAGCTTACTGGCTTAGAAGAACACAACACTTGCTAAAACCCATAGAATGTACAACACAGAGTGAACCCTAATTTGTGCCGTGGACTTTGGGTGATAGTGGTATGTCAGTGCAGTTTCATTGCTCATAAAGAGCATACCCTGTGGCACAGAATGTCCACAATGCGAGAGGTTGTGTGTGTGAGAGGACAGGGAATACATGGGAGCTCTCTGCTTTCCACTCAGTTTTGCTGTGAACCTACAACTACTCTAAAAAAATCAAGTCTATTAATTAAAAAAAAAGAACACAGCAACCGTAATAATGTCAGGCATAGGACTTCTTTAAGGAGGGAATTTTTAAATACCCTTTATCTTGGTAAATTTGGCATAAATTTGGCACATATCTGTCCTTCAGTCCAAGAAGTACAGTTTTTCAGTATCATGTGAAACGTTTACCACATTTATAAGGGTATTTATATTTATTTAAATACCAGGTCTGTCAGATTGAGGTACAAAACCAATGCCTATTTATTACCGAATAAGAAAGTTCTGGTCACATGGGCTGGAATACGCGTATTGCTATAAGCAACATATTTTCTTTGTGAAGGAATGGAAAAACACTATATTATCAGAAGGTGGGCTGGAGAGCCTGAAATTAGAGGAATTAGGAACTAGTTTGATGATTTGATTATCTAAAGTGTTTCTCAAAGTATAAGTCCATTGACTACCTCCATCAGTCTCCCCAAGGATGTTCACTAAAATGGAAATTCTTAGACACTAACCTAGATTTACTGTATCAAAATCTCCAGGTATGGACCCAGAGTCTGCATTTTTAACAAACATCCAAGATGATATTTATGTGCATGGAAGTTTGGGAACCAGCAGTACTTGGTTCCAGTGTAACCAGGAAAAAGGGTAGTGGTGCCCCTTTTCTACAATATGGGAGACTTTGCCAATAGGAAATTAACAGGTCAAGGGTGTTGGTAAGACTGACTTTTCACTAAATCTACTGGTAGAGTACTGCTAATTTCAAACTCTGAGACTGCTTTTCTCTGATTCCCTGATCTTAACTTCATTTGATCGCTGTCAAGTCATGGGAGAAAATCATTCTTTTTTCACTTCATATCACTGCCCAGATTTATTATATACTTTTTATATATTTTTATAGAAGTGTAATTGCATACAGTGACAGTGATAATTTGATGAGTTTTGACAACTGCAGATATCCGTGTAACCAGTACTCCAGCTGAGTATGCCATCACCCTAGGAGGTTCACTACGGTCTCTTCCATTCTATCCCTGCCCCTATCTATCCTGGCAACCACTATCATGATTTCTCTCCCCACAGATCAGTTTTGCCTGTTCTATAATTTCATGAAATGATGTATTGACTATGGGATAACTCCATAATTTTTATAAAAGACAGTGACACTCATTTTTCCAAGTTCTTTTAAGAGAAAGCACTCTAGACAACCCTTGGAAAACTCCAACACATTTCATTTTGTGTTGGTAAAGGTGGAATACCTTACTAGAAGTATAAACAGTATGCCGCTGAGGACTTTAGAAACTATTCTTCTGTAATTAGTTAGCTAGTTTTAAGCCTTGAACTAGACATATTTCAACTAAAAGCACTCTGATACTAGGAGAGTATGCAGATGATCCAAATGGAATCAATTCTTCTGATCCGAAACAGTGATACCCCCAATCTCCTGTAAGAATTTGGAGATCAACTTGCTAACATGCTATTGGTAATACTTAGGAAGAAGGAAGAATGTGTGGAGATAGGCAAAAGAATGCCACTTGATCCATAGACTGTGGACCACCAAGTTTGGTCCTGTATTAGCTTTCAAAAGGGATCAGTAACATCTTCCCCAACCTTGGATTTCAACATATTCTTATCCACTTTTGTCTTTGCAGCCCCACAATTGCAGTCTTTTTCAGACCCTAAAAGAGAAATTTGAGAAATAATACATCCTTTCTACCATCCATTACCATAATTCCCTTGTACCTGTAACACATCCTCTGGTCCTTGCCAGTTTTGCATGCTTTGATTCCTCCAGGATTTTAACATTCCTGCTACCATTTGTATGGTTCTCTGTCACTCTGATCACTTGCCTCTGTCTTTTTGAGTGTTCATTCTATATTCTAGTTTAAAGAGCTCTGTACCATCTCTCTAATTTCTTTAAGAATATCCCCACCTCTTTTCCCTTCTTTGGAATTGCCCAAAGTCATGCTTCTGAGCACTTCCTGGTACTGTCTTCTTTTGGAAACTTGTGGAATTATGCCTATTTTAAAAGATATTTTAAGTCTAGCTTCCTTAAGTCCTCTGTATGCATTTTATCCAGCTCATCCTTGTCTTCCCTTGAAGACGACATGGCCACATTCTCCCAGGGTCTCATCCCTTCCACTCTAACAAATGGCTTCTTCCCATTGGTTGGAATCAGTCAGAGCATAGTTATTTTTATTCTTTCCTCTACCTTCTAGGATGTGAAGGCAAGTGAAAAAACTCTGCTTTTATCTGAATGAGATATCCAGAATGTTATCCCCAGCGTGTGTGCTCTGCCAATTTTGTGGCTTTCCCCCATGTGGCTCAGCTCAGTTTCCATAAAAACATCACTTCTGTTCCTCTCTCCTTTCATCTTCATCCAAGTGTTCAGGGATTCCTCTGAATCTATTGTTATTACAGCCTACAATGCTGTTCCATCTCCTCTCAACAGGTCTTTTGTGCACAGCACACTCTTCTATCACTATGTTCCCATGGACCTGTTCCATCCTGCCAACTCTCTTGGTATCTATGAGGTCTTGTTTGTCACCCTGTGCTGTAATCTCAAGGTTACTATGTTCTGTGCATGATATCAGGACATCTGCTGTCTAGTTTGTTTCTGATGTCCTTCCCAATAGTTTTCTCATGGAATCACTCGGCACCTCCCTCACTGTTGAAATTCTTCCCAGGCCTTCCTTCGTGTCATCCATGGAAACCCATTTCAGTTTTATGTAGGTGTTTTTTTCTCCTTTCCCATCTGTTTTCCATTTACAGCCCTTTTGGCCAGATGAGTTGGTCTCTGACTAAACACATTCTTTTCACTCTTTGAAAAATGCTCTCCATTCTTAGTCAAATATCCTTCATTCCTACATTTGAAGCTGTGTCCCTGAAATGAAAATTTGCACCAAGTGTGTACCTGGCCATTCATTTTTTTAAAAAATTATTTAATTATTTACTTATTTAATTTTTGGCTGCATTGGGTCTTTGTTGCCGCGCCTGGGCTTTCTCTAGTTGCGGCGAGCGGGGGCTACTCTTCATTGCAGTGCGCGGGCTTCTCATTGCACTGGCTTCTCTTGTTGCGGAGCATGGGCGCTAGGCATGTGGACTTCAGTAGTTGTGGCACACAGACTTAGTTGCTCTGCGGCATGTGGGATCTTCCCGGACCAGGGCTCAAACCCGTGTCCCCGGCACTGGCAGGCGGATTCTTAACCACTGCCCCACCAAGGAAGTCCCCTGGCCATTCATTTTTCATGTCACATTTTCGTTCTCCACATTTGTGCCCTAAGTCTTCTATGTTCCAAATTTCACAGCATCTTGAGATGCTTCCATCTCTGTTTTGACGGCTTTTCATTTCCCTGTAACTTGGCAGTTGATAGTTTGACCAGCCTCAGCAGGCTCTGCCATATGCCAGATTCATATTCCGTGAAATAACTCCTCTTCCTGCATGACTTAATTGTGTCAATTCATAGATATTACCATATCCCTCGCTCGGAGTCCCCAAATTCCAGCATATGACTTTTCCTCTGTAGCTTTACCATTCGTGTGTCTTACTCCTCTGTGGGAAAGGAATATCAAAGGTGGTGTAGCGTAGTAGAAAGGAGGCTTGCTCTGCTACTTATTACTGGGCAGCTAAAGAGGAGAAATAACTGGGAATTCCCTGGAGGTCCAGTGGTTAGGACTCCATGCTTCCACTGCAGGGGGCACAGTTTTGATCCCTGGTCGGGGAACTAGGATCCTGCATGCTGCACAGCACGGCCAAAAAAAAAACGACAAATAACTAAAATAAGTGAACTTTCCAAGCCTCAGCTTCTTTATCCTTCAAGTAGTGATAGAATAATAACATTACTAGGTTATGATGATGATTTAATAAGATACTTTATATGAGACCACTTTGTATGCTGAAAGGAACACAAATACAGGTCTTAAGAATAATCATTGGGTAATTCAACCTGCAGAGCACATGCAGCAGCCATGAGAGGTTGCTCAATATTTGCTCCAACCCTGTATTAACTCAAATATTGAGTGCCTCCTAGAAGCCAGATTCTCTAAAGAGAAACAGAGGCAGGCACACAAAACTCGGTGGTCGAGTTCTTAGCCAGGAAGAAACTGAATTCAGGAGTACGTCCTTTCCCCAGAGGATTAACATGGGCATTGTGGTAGCCTATGCGCTGCTCACAAACGTCTGTGCCATGCTTTGTTCTTTGGATTTTAACACCATCCTGCACAAGTGTTCCTGAGCATCCCAGAGGTCATCCCAGTGGTGTGCAAGAATCTGCTTATTTTCTAGAACTCCAGGCAGTTTGGACCTCTAGCTCATGCAGGATCCACCCTAAGCTAACTTCATCTGGGAACTGGCCACAGTACCCCTTCTCCACCGTAACCATGATGGGATGGCATGGCTCTCTAGTTAGTTTGTTGGACAACTGTAAGAACAACTAACCATGATAATAGCACCTTCAAGTCTCATGTTTTGAATACCTACCATGTGTCACATAGTCTGCTAGGCTCTCAATATACATCACTGTTTTTCAACCATTTTTTAAAAAATTATTGTTCCCCTAAGGAGCCTTTTTAGACATGTTTTTCTTAATATCCCCTCCATGAAATTTTAATACCAAAGACTTACTGTATTTGTTTAGGCACTATATGTATGTCAGTATTATCTGTGCTTTATATGTAAAAAGAGAGATTTTTTTCACCCTCTCCCCTGAGAACAAATTTTCACCCCCTTGAGGATGATGTTACCTCCCATAGAGAATGCATTTTTTAAATATATATAATAGGTATATATGTGTATATATATGTATTTATTTTTCCCCTTCCTGTAATCATTCCCCAAATAATTTCTAAACTGTTTGCTCAGTCTCTGAAACTGTTGCACAACTATTGACCCCAGGGAAAGAAAGTTGATGTGGAGGTAACAGAAAACACTCCATTTGAGGTAAGCCTGCATTTTCCACGTAGAGCCCAGCCCCCTGGTCAAGCCTGCACAGACTCTAGCTTGATGCAATCCTGTGGTCTCTCTCGACACACACTCATTTCTTTGTGACCTCCTCCCGCAGGATCTTGAATGGGATGCTAGACATTGCTCGTGAGAAACCCGAGGAGGATACTAAAAAGACAGCCACAGTTTTCCTCATGCCTGCCGCCAAGTTTCTTGAGGGCCCAGCTGTTGGGGTAAGATTTTGTAGAATTTTTATTTATTTTTATTATATTTTAGAATTTATATATAATTATATATGAGTTATATATAATTATATGTATAAATTCTAAAATTATATATATGTATAAAAACCTCTGAGAGGGCTTCCCTGGTGGCGCAGTGGTTGAGAGTCCGCCTGCCGATGCAGGGGTCACGGGTTCGTTCCCCGGTCCGGGAGGATCCCACATGCCGCGGAGTGGCTGGGCCCATGAGCCATGGCCGCTGAGCCTGCGCGTCCGGAGCCTGTGCTCCGCAACGGGAGAGGCCACAACAGTGAGAGGCCCACGCACAGCAAAAATAAATAAATAAACCTCTGAGATTTCAGATACCGTCTTAGTTTTCTGTAGTGTCAAAGGGCTAGAAAATTTGGAAATGGGGGAAGGTAGTGGTGGAAGGATGGATGGGTGAAAGAGAGAAGGAGAGAGAGGAGAGGAGAGGAGAGGAGGGAAGACTAGAGGGCTGGGGTTGGGAGGAAAGAGAAAGAAAAGGGGAATGAGGGAAAATGTACTGGAAAGAGCAAGGGTCTTGGAATCAGACAACTAGCTTGTTACTTTGTGACCTTGGGAAAGTTACTTTAACACTCTAGGTCATTAATACTTGCTTTCTAAGATCTGTGTTCCTATGTACAATATCTGGCATATACAAGGTGCTCAACTGTGTAAGCATTATTATTCCACATACACGTATAGGTAATAAAAGGAATTAGAATCAAATAAATTTGCCAGTCAAGTTTTCTCATCTTAGAAAAGGCTTATGCATACCAGTACAAATGGGTACAGCCACAAGGCATTCTGTGACCTCAGGAGCAAAGGCTGATGGAAGAGGAGCCTTTGTGAGTTTCTGAGGGACCCAGTAAATAGCACCCCTTTTCCCCATTCAGTTTTTAAACCAGTGAGAAATAAGACCAAGGAGTTAGCAGATGGAGGCTAATATATGGCCCTCATTATGATCAATGCTACTTTACAGAGCACAGCTTCTATCTTTGAGCAAGTGGGGTTCTTAATACCAAACTCCAGAATTTGACCAACTTGCTCATCAGCCTCAGGCAATACCAGAATATGGCAGACTTCCCCATGTGGAGAGAGATGCCCCCTGTGGGTGGCTTCTAAGAAAAGGAACAGAAGCAGGAGCTAGGCCATGCATGATTTCTTTCTCCTTCTAAACTCACCAACCAGGGAAGTCAGTTCACCTTCCGCAGGGAAGGAATGTGTCAGGAAGCAGAAGAGGCCAGGTGTGGTATGCTAATGATGTCCCTCCACTTGGACAGGATTAATCGGGGGTGGTGAGGGTAGGGGTGGGAGTATGAGCTTCCCACCCTCCAACCAGCTCTCAAAGTCAGTAATGGGGTGTTTGCAGAACTGGGAGAATTAATGAGACTCTACAGCTGGCCTTGGAGTGGGAGGAAGGGACACTGTAGTGTGCTTCAAAATGTTTAACAATTAGCTCTCTAGAAAAAAAACTATGTCCATTTATAAATTTTACTGATGTAAAGGGTATGCAGCACACCATTTATAAATAATAATAAAATATACAATGCTCTTTATTTTTTATTTATTTATTTATTTTTTTTGCGGTACGCGGGCCTCTCACTGTTGTGGCCTCTCCCGTTGCGGAGCACAAGCTCCAGACGCGCAGGCTCAGCGGCCATAGCTCATGGGCCCAGCCGCTCTGCGGCATGTGGGATCTTCCGAGACCAGGGCACGAACCCGTGTCCTCTGCATCGGCAGGCGGACTCTCAGCCACTGCGCCACCAGGGAAGCCCCAATGCTTTTTATTTTAAATTCCATATAGCCAGTTGATTCACACTAAATGTCTTCATTGATTTTTTGCTGAACTCTTGTATCCATAGCCAACCTATGGTTGCAATTCAACTATGATTTGACAAGTGTAGTAATTTCCACCACCCAGATACCAATAGATATAAACAACTCATGAGCATAGAAAATAGTAAAATTTAGTAAGATTATTAAGAAGGGATGAGTTTTGAGTATTTATGGCCTTTGTTTTTAATGTAAGTTAATTTTAAGTTTATACAATTTAATTAAATTAATTAATTTTTTTTTTGCTGTATGCGGGCCTCTCACTGTTGTGGCCTCTCCCACTGCGGAGCACAGGCTCCGGACGCGCAGGCTCAGCGGCCAATTTTAATAATGACAGTGTTTAACAGTACAACTTGTAGAAAGCCTAAAAATGTATCAGTTGGCACACCACCGAGGAATGTCCCACAGTTCTAATTATGTTTTTTACAGGTGTGGCAAATTACAGTTTAATCCCCACTTAAGGAGATATTTGGGTAGCCACCTGGCATGAGAGGTGGGCTGGCTGCAGGGATCTCCAAGCAGGAAGAATGGCATCCACCAGGGGGCAGTGTGCTTCCAGGTGGTCCCTCATAGAGGGAGCCAGACCTCAGCCTGCAGTTACTAGAGGAAGAAGGATAAGGGCCACATCTGGGGGCAGAAGGCTGAGACTCAGGGCTTCTTTCTGGGTATTGACCAGGGGAGCAGTCAGGAAAGCAAAACAGAAGTCCTGAGGTGCCATGGGAGAAGAAGTGAGTGGAGAAGCCTCCTGCTGCCTGTACCCATCTGGCAACAGGGCAGCAAGGCCCATTCCAGACCCCACTCTCTGTGGGGGGTGGAGACTCACCCAGGACAGAGGATGAACTTGGGCTCGGGAGCGTGAGTGGGACAGAACTTAAATTACCCCAAATGGGGCTCAGGGCCTGTAGTTGAGAGGGCCAGGGAGGAGAGACCAATACTAGAAGTGAAGCAGAATTTTCTAGTCAGTTAAACAATTTGGAGCCTTGGAGGACTCAAGCAGGATCACAAAAATCCAGTTTCCAGACTGTTCTCTTTCCTGCACACAGGGTCTGTGGTTGAGTTTTTAAGCAGGATCAAGTTACAAAGCGCCACACACCTATCCACAGGGGCTCTGATATGGTAAGTACTTTATATGTGATTTTTCCTTTTTCCATTTTGTATGCTTGTGGTCAGTTTCTGGAAAGCCCATTTCAGGCTAACTGCATCTTTCAGGAGCTTGGAAGTTCAATGTCTTGGTGACTTAGTTTTTCCTACATAAGATAAATCCTGCCACCTTAACAAAGCAAAAGCAAAATTGGTACCTGGAAAAATTGCATTTTCTTATCAGTTTGGGCAGAATTGTCCCTAAAATGTTATAGATTATTCCAATCATTTATATAAAATAAGTTTTTGTTTGTTTCTCTACACTCACCTGATAGGAGATTCCGTTTGCTTACTTGTTTTGTTTATGAGAGTTTAGCTTCGTATTGAAACTTGAAAGCCAACCATTTCAGAAGAGATGTGCTTGTCTCTTTGCTTGTTTCAGGCATAAATTGCTCCCGGGCCACAGGATAAAAGTCACTTCATAACTGGTGTATGGACCTTAGGTCAATATAAGATCACCAAATTTAGTTTGAGACAATATGTGACTTCATCTTAGATTGCTATTTTTAACAGTTTATGAACACAGTGGTTTACTAGCAAAAACGAGAAAACGGCAAAATTTTGGTGATTAACGTCTATCATAAATTAGTGTTGCAGGAGAAGGGGGAGCGAGAGAATGGTCATGTCCCAAGTCTCGGGCGAGTTCCTGGGACAGGCCACCAAGTGAGGGTCCTTGGTCTCTCATAGGAAGGAATTCAAGAGCGAGCGAAAGTAAAGTGAAAGCAGGTTTATTAGAGACAGACATATTCCACAGGCATAATGCCGGCTGTATCAGAAAGTGATAGCGGCCCCGGGGTATGGAGTTGTTAGTTTTTATGGGCTGGGTAATTTCATATGCTAAGGAGTGGGAGGAATATTCTAACTATTTTGGGGAAGGGGTGGGGACTTCAGAAATCGGGCCACCGCCCACTTTTTGGCCTTTTATGGTCAGCCTCAGAGCTGCCATGGTGCCTGTGGGGGTGTCATTTAGCTGATGTGTTACAACGAGCAGATGCTCAGGCTCAAGGTCTCCTGGAGGTCGAATCTTCTGCCATCTTGGGCCTGGTCGGTTTTTACCAGTCTTTGTCGTATCCCGTTTTTCTCAATGGCTGTGTCATTCTTTTAACGGTTGTGCCTGCCCCCATTCGTTCCTGTGTCATTCGTTCAAGTTGTTAAATAATTTATTACAAAAAGTGTTTAAAGATTATCATGTTTCATACAGAATGAGAAAAAAGATAGCTAAAATTAATAAACAGAGTCACAGAGTGTATACTGTTTTCAAACTTAAACATGTTTTTACAGTGCATAATTTTAAACATGTGCAGGGCTTCCCTGGTGGCGCAGTGTTGAGAGTCCGCCTGCCGATGCAGGGGACACGGGTTCGTGCCCCGGTCCGGGAAGATCCCACATGCTGTGGAGCAGCTGGGCCCGTGAGCCATGGCCGCTGAGGCTGCGCGTCCGGAGCCTGTGCTCCGCAAGGGGAGAGGCCACAGCAGTGAGAGGCCCGCGTACCAAAAAAAAAAAAAAAAAACACGTGCAGATGTAGAGTGTAATGAACCCTCAAATTTTGTTAACTTATTTCATCTATAGCCTTACACCCCCTCAGCATAGCATTTTATCTCTAAACATACAATTAAAAAAAATATACCACTATTACATTTAAAAAATAGTTATAAAAAAATCCATAGTATCTTTCAATAACTGGTCACTGTTCAGATTTCCTCAGTTCTATGCCCACGTATGCATGCTTAGACTTACAAGGACAATACAATACACTGCAATTGGTTAATATTTCTCTTAAGTTTCTTTTAATCTATAGGTTCTTCCATCTATTTTTTAGCACTTTATTTATTAAAGATAACATTTTTCTTTTACTTAATATATCACAAACATTTCCCCATTATTCTTCAAGGCTTCATAATATTCCACTGTGTGGATGTTCCAGAGTTTATTTCCACAATCCTCTATTGTTGGATAATTAATTGTTTCCAATATTTTTCATATATTCAATCTACTGCACTCAACACCTTAGCATACATTTTTGAAGAACTGCTTGATTGTTTCTTTAAGAAAAATTTCTAGTCGAAAGAATCAAACTCTCTCCCATTGCTTTTCCCGGTGGCTTGCTTTACTTCTAAAGTAAAAGTATGGACCTGCTGTTGAATTTGATATAAATTTATACTTTCCAAAAATTGAGGTTTCCTGCAATAAATTTTGAAATCATTTCTTACTGTACTGGTAAGGCTCAGGATTATGTAAACAGGGTCTCTCATTACAGAAAGGTCAGGGAAAGATTTATGGCAAGATGACTACACAGGTGTTCACAGTCAAAGAGCAGGTTAAACTGGAAGGTGTCGTATGTCCTCAATGACCCGTCCCTCTGGCTTGATGAGTCATTTTAGTTTGAATTGAAAATGTCACTCTGTTTTACATGATTGATGAAAAACCCGGAGCATGTAAATAGAATGCCTTGGAAAATGTGTTCATTCCTTCTTTGATGGCTGTGCTGAAACTGTAAGGTTACAAGAAAGTCTAGTTTCCAGGAAGGAATGTGAGCAGTTGAAATTGCCACAGGCTAAGATTCCGCAACTTCCTTTGAAAGCTCTCAGGAATTCAGTGTGGGGTTGGATGAATGAAAAGGGGGTGGGGGTAAAGATAAAACCAGATCAGCCATGAGTCAATAACTATTGAAGTAGGTGGTGGGTACCTGGTGATTCATTCTGCTGTTTTCCCTCATTTGGGATATGTTTGAAAGTGCATGTCTATAATAAAAATTTAGAAAGTTTCTCAGAGTAATATGGCCAATACGTGGCCATGTGCTCCTGCTTGGTTCTTTGGGGCTCCAAGTACAGCCCTTGCAGCAAGCTTGAATGAATAAGATTTCACGATAAATTATTGTAATGGAATGTTTTTAAAGTAATAGCAGTCCTTGGAGAGATTTCAAACTATATTCCATGCAAGTGTGTGCCACCATTCACTTTCATTTCATGAAATAAATGAATCATACAGGAATATTTTACAAGGGAAATTATCATAGCCCCTTGCCAGTGATGCTGGAAGATACTGTCTTATACCCTTTGTTAAGGAGACCACTCTTAAAAAGAAACAAAACAAAAAAAACTTCACAATCAGGAAATTCTACCTTCTGTATAATCTGGTTTATAAATACCTATGGTGTACCAAATTGGGATTCATGAGATAATACTGATTTTTTTTTAAAACTTCTTTAGAAAGTCAGGGATTCCAGAGGCCCTCATACACAGTGGGATATCACCAAGAGTAGCTGTAGGAAATCAGGTGTCTACCATTTTAATTATAGAATTAATTCCAAGTCCTGGTGGAGTAAATTTTGGACATAAAGACTGCTTGCATTAGTTGTACAGATATTTGACCTAAAAGATACCTCCTCATAGTAGGCTAAGGACTAAGTGCTGAAAATGCCAAGTCAAATCACTTAACCAACCTCAGTGGTGATTCTCTGACATACAGAGAGGAGGGAAATTTTGATTTATGAGTCAGAAACCACTAGCAGGCAGCAGATGGTTGATTTTTTGTGTCCCCACACCCTGACAATGAAACTAGAAAGCTATAACCCTTAATGGGCATAACTTAGATCTTGGTTATAAAAGACCTCATTTCATAAAATAATAAAGATTTTATCCCTTCAAGGGATTCCACATTTTATGCATGAGGAAACAAAGGATGAACGAAGCTTATAAACTCAAGGTTAGATTGAAATCATGGTCGGTTCTGATTTGATTCCATTAAGTGACAAAACCTAAAATTCACCGCGGTGACTTGTTTCAGGAAATAAGAGAACATCTTATATTCTCTGTGGAAAAAAATGCATTCTGTTCTATCTGCTCTCAACAACTGTTGTTTCTCACTAATACCAAAGTGCACAATATCATTTCCATTTAGAATGTGTCTAGAACTAAGTTACAATATGGTGGTGAACAGAAGCCAGCTTGTATCAGCTCTGGCTACACGTCTCTTCTGTAACATCACGTGAGTGACCTGAAATCAGACATGGAGGGAGTATTTCCACCACAGATATAGGCAAACACTTCAACCAGGAATTTTTTTTTTTTTTAATTTGGAAAGCCAGTTTGCCAGTATACCACTTGTTAAACTATAGATGCTTAGTAGTCAAGGCTTTAATATTTGTAGTTTCAACCTATTTCCAGGTGACCGTGAGGGCACATTACATTCTGCTAGGGCCCTGATCACGTCCAGAGTCCTAAATATGGTTCTGCATGACCTGCCCCTTGCCTGCTTCTTAAGCTTCGTCTTATGCCACCCTTTTACTTGCTCCCAGCTCTTCAGACCCACAGACACGCTTTCATTCCTTTGAAAACTCCTTGCTCCTTCCCAGCACTTGGCCTTTCTACAGTGTTCTCTGTGCCCCAACCCACTTGCTCCTAGTCAACACTTTCAAGTCCTTCGGCTCATAGCTGAACTTCTGCATTCCCTGACTCCAAGTCTAGGTCAGGTACCAGAGTTGAAAGCTTTCCTTGTACTCTAAACCTTAGTTTTGTAAAACAAACTGCGGTTTGAAACTCTATAATTGTTTGATTCAGGTTCACCTCCTTCACTGGACAGTGACTCCTATGGAAATTGGGTCTGTGTCTGTTTTTCCATTATGAGATTTCCCTACTAACTAGCAGGCATAGGGTCTTTTAAATATATATGCTTAAAAAATAGTCCAAAGATTCAGAAAAATTTAGAGAATAACATAATAAACACCTGTGTACTCATCAATGAGCTTTAACAAATCTCAACATTTTGCCAGAAATGTTTCACATTTTTTTTTAAAGAACAAAAACATTGGTATTCTAATTAAAACCTTTGTGAGGGCTTCCCTGGTGGCGCAGTGGTTGAGAGTCCGCCTGCCAATGCGGGGGACACGGGTTCGTGTCCCGGTCTGGGAAGATCCCACATGCCGCAGAGCGGCTGGGCCCGTGAGCCATGGCCGCTGAGCCTGCGCATCCGGAGCCTGTGCTCCGCAACGGGAGAGGCCACAACAGTGAGAGGCCCGCGTACCACAAAAAAAAAAAAAAAAAAAAAAAACCTTTGTGAATTCCTCTCAATCCCATAGCCTTCCTTTCCACTCTGGAGAAAACCCTTATCATGAAGATGATAAGAACGAGCCATAATTTGCATGGAAAGAGCCCATCTACATGCATATTTAGACAAGACAGTACTCATCTTTGCTGGTATATATGGTGGCTGGAAGTGAGCAAAAGGCCCTTACTAATGAGCATTTATGGATAACATGGTCCTTAGAAGAACTGATGCCCTATTTGGTTCAGGATTTCCCAGTATGTAGTTTGAGTCAATCATTTTATATTGTCCTTTAAAACTCTTATAATTTGTTTAAAGCTGTCTGAGTTCTGACATTAGCTTGATTTTTAGGCACTTTAAGCTTCGTTAACACAAGGTGGAAAGGGAGTGTTGAGTAGTGAAGAGCATGGGCAGCAGAGGCGAAGTCTTTATGAGCTGTGTGATCAGAGAAGTGTGATCCCTGAGCATCATCATGGGCCTCACTGGAAACTGGCTAGAAATGCACATTCCCGGCTCCCACCCCAGACCCACTGAATCAGAAGCTCAAGGGCGGGGTGGGGAGTGGGGGCAGCAGTCTGTTTTAACAAGCCCTCCAGGTGATTCTGTTACACTGATATAGGGCAAGGAATTTAAGCCCTCTAAGCCTCACTTTACTTACCTTTATTTTGCAATAGAAATAATAACAATAATATTGATGACACAAAACCTTTGTGAGGATTAAATATTAGTTAACACTTATTGAGCACTTCTTCTGGTATCAGGCACTATTCTTAGCACTTCCCATATTTTATCTCATTTAGTCCTTAAATTAACTTCATCACAAATAAAAAGAGATTAGAAAAGTACCTGGCACCTAGCAAGCACTCAATAATTGTTAGTATCATACTATTATTGTTACCTTTTTGAGTTGTAAAGATTAAATGAGATGATGGAAGTGCTGAGCACATCTGATATATAACATGTGCTTAAAGGGTATTAACTATTTGCATATAAAAGCATTTGTCTGAGTACACATTATTTACAGGGGTCTTTATAGGAAGTGGAATATAGTCTGAAAAGATAATTGACAGGGAATCTCCCAATGGGAATGAAGACCATAATAGACAAAATGTTATAAATCACATTTCAGCATTTCTTTTTCTCATTTGCCATAAGTCAAGGAAGCCAAAGACAGCTCTTTGAACCAATTGGGAGGGCCAAGAGGGTAATTAACTGCTCTCTAATTAAGCTGGTAATAGCCGCCCTCTATCGGAGAGATTAAAAGCCAGAGAATCACTGCCAGCGAGGACTTTGGAAGACAGGCCACTCTCTGCTCTCCGTGATGACAGCCTTGAAGTTCTCACCCTACAAAATAGCTCAAAGAGAGACTTGGCTCTGTCTGCTGGGGTCCAAGGAAAAGAGGAAAGTGCAGCTGGATGGAAAACAGTTAAAAGTTTGTCAGGAAGTGTTCACTTGTATTTGGGCATTTGCATTTGTTTTAAAATCTTGCTCTGAAGTGTGCCTTCTAAAATTAAAAAGTCACTAGTAATTGCTTTGCAGTTTTATATAAATTGCTATCTATTGGAAAAGGACCAGTGTGCTCTACCTTGTCTGCTGTGAATGGGAAGCCAAGCAATGGAAGCCTTTCCTATTTGCTCTCTCTTCCCCAGCTGAACTGACCACTCCTCCTTGTGTGCCCAAAACATCATTGGCTTGTCGTCTGTTGGCACCTGGTACGCATGGAAGTGCTTGTCTTTTTCTTGGTTTAGACCAGTACTGTCCAGCTACATTTGTGATTTTAAGTTTTCTTAAGCAGTAGACCCTTGACCACAGGGGATTAATCTGTATATAACTTATAGTCGGCCCTCCCTTTTCAAGGTTCCTTGGCATCTGTGGATTCAACCAACAACAGACCATGTAATACTGTTTTACTTACTATTGAAAAAGATCCGTGTATACATGGACCCACCCAGTTCAAACCTGTGTTGTTCAAGGCTCAACTGTAGACACTTTAAAAAAGTAAAAAGGAACAGGTAGAATTAGTTTTAATAATATATTTTTTGAAGCCAATGTATCCTGAATATTATCAATTTGCTATGTATTTAATACATGAATATTAATAGATATTTCACAGGTTTTTGGGGGGTATTAGTTCTTTGAAATCCAGTGTGCATGCTTCATTTACAGCATACCACAATTTGGATTAGCCACGTTTGAGTGCTACATAGCCACATGTGGCAGGGCTCCTGTGTTGGACAGTGTGGGGTATCTAATCAGTATCTAATGTATCGTGTACCCACGGTGCTTTGGGCAGTGCATGAGACATAGTTGCTGTTCCATAAGTGAGCGTGGGAGGCAGAATTCTAAGGCCACCCCCGGTGACCCTTGCCTTTGTATCATCCGTTCCTCTTTGAGTGTGCGCGGAGCATATGAAAATGATGAGACATCAGTCTAGTGGTTAGGGTATGTTATATGGCAAAAGGGAAACTCTCTTGGATGAGCCTGCTCTAATCAGGCGAATCTGTTAGGAGCAGAGTTTTCTCCAACTGGTAGCAAAGGAAGACATCGGAGAGAAACATTCCTGCTGGCCTGGAAGAATACATACAGCTATGTAGTGAACTGCCAGTGGAAAGGAGCAGCCTCTGGAAGCTGAGACAGATCCCCAGACAACAAACTAGCAAGAAAACAGGGACCTCCGTCCTGCAGCCACAAAGAACTGAATTCTACCAAACACTAGTGAGCTTGTAAGAGGACTCTGAGCCCCAGATGAGGACTGCAGCTGACTTTTGATTTTAGCCTTGTGAGACCCTGAGCAGAGAACCTACCCACGCAGTGCCCTGATTTCAGCCCCATAGAACTGTGAACTAAGACAGAAGTGGTGTTTTAAGCCACCAAGTTTGTTGTAATTTGTTACACAGCAATAGAAAACTAATACAGTAAATAAATGTCATAATTCAGCCATCACCATCCAGTTGGGGACATGTGTCTAAACTTGAGGCATAGTCCCTAAGAGGAAATAGTGACTTCTGAACATTAGATTTGAAAATCAAACCAGTGTCATTATGGCAGCGTATTTATCTTAACCATGCCAGGGCATCAGGAGTGCGACATTTGAGTTATTCTCTCTTTCCCAGTGCCGTTCGCATTAGAGGGAGGAGCTAACGGAGAGGCAAAAAAAGACAAAGCCTTTGGAAACAAGTTCGATATACTCATCCTGTAAAGGAGTAATTATTGATTAAGCAGAGACAGATACGAAAAAAAAAAATAATAATCATAGCTCACATCTGCTGGGTTTATACTCTATGCCAGGCGTGTCACCCTTTGTTTCACTACATCTTCACCACAGCCCCAGAGGCAGAAAGTGTTACTAGCTTCATTTTATGGATGTGGAAACTAAGCATAGAGGTAGGAGGAGATTTAGCTGCATAATCAGGCAATAAATGTGATTAGAAAGGAAGCAGAAGAAAGGGTATTCTTGGATGAAGCACTCTTCAGAACAGATTAGCCTGACTTCCAGATGCAGCTCTTTCTCTGGGATGGCAGAGAGCTTTATTTCTTCTCTGTTAACAGTCTCTTTTTATGCCCCTTTCTTCAAACAAGATGCATTTCCCAAGTGGTCCTTGATCTCTGCATTCAGTCTTTCTACTTTCTCCTTTGGAGACATCATTGAATCCTATGACTCCCAAAATTACCTCTGGTCCTGACTTTGAAAGGCACGTCATGGGCCATGCTGTTCTTCTGAGCTCCAACCCTCCAGTCACATTACGTGGATGTCTCACTAACCTCTCGAGTTCAGCTTGTTCACCAAAGTAGAGTTCATCATTCTGGTCTGAAAACCAGCTCTCCTCTCCAATACTCCAACCCTGCCAATAATTCCATAATCACTGACCAGTCCACAAGGCTCCAAACCCCAAAGACTGTTCAACTGCTCTCATCTCCATTCCCTTTAGTCAATCAACTGCTAAAAGTATCTTTCCAGAATGTTTACTCAGCCATTCCTTCTTCATTCTTCAACCTCCTGAACCATTTAGTCCACTGACCTCCTTTACTTCCTTCCTTATCCAGCCTTGGTTCCATGCTGTATCAATTCAGTCACTCTTACCAGAGCCCAAATCCCCTTGCTGCTCTATTTTTCATCATTTCTCTTTGACATAACGTGATCCCAACCATCTTGTTTCTCTTCAACTGGGAGGCTGAGCAGTAGTGAAAAAATTGCACAGAGGGAAGATAAAAGTAGAATAGAATCCTCCGTTCCAGCTTTCACTGAGGCCCGAGGACCAAGGATGCCAAATACTATCAATTCCAAGGCAAATCATTCGGCCCACCTATACATGACTTGTGAAGAAAGTGGGTGGAAACAGGTTTTATGAGTTTTATCTTTCACTTACCTTGAGCTGTGAGTTCTTCCTATGTGACACTCCCTCCCTCCCCATACCTTAGCCATGTGGGAACTTCACAGGCATCTTTGGTAGGTGTCTTTTGAAGCTTGGGGGACACAGACAGGCATTAGATTCATGCCTAGGGAAGAAAGTCTTTTTTTTTTTTTTTTCGGTACGTGGGCCTCTCACTGTTGTGGCCTCTCCCGTTGCGGAGCACAGGCTCCGGATGCGCAGGCTCAGCAGCCATGGCTGACGGGCCCAGCCGCTCAGTGGCATGTGGGATCTTCCCAGACCGGGGCACAAACCCGTGTCCCCTGCATCAGCAGGCGGACTCTCAACCACTGCACCACCAGGGAAGCCCAGGAAGAAAGTCTTTAATGAGGGGCTGACTGAAATGAACTGTGTCAGTACAGCCGAGGGCTGCATTTAGGAAATAACCACATTCTGGTCTATGCCAGGCCAAAGCTGTATTTTTCCAGGGACCAAATGTGAAACCCACAGAAGGAATGTGAGTCTGGGTTGTGTAAAAGGAATTCTGACCCAAAGGACTTCATGCAGTCAATGAGATGTCCTCAGCAAAAAGGGGTTGGAGGTTCTACTAGGTAGACAAGCAGAGAGGGATTGTAGGTGGCTGGTTAGAGGAGAGGCACTGCCTGAGGCAAAGGAATTCCAATTGGAAGGGTCATGCCAGCTTAAAACAGCAGCCAGAACCAGAGGGAAGCTACACCAACTTATATTTGTGTCAGTCAGATAAGGCCTTCCTTCCGCTTACCTTCCTGCTGTCTCTGCTCCCATCTTAGAAGACCTTTTGGTAGCCAAGTGGTGGGAGATCGGAGAGGGGTCGGGAGGAGTAGCACTAATGGGGAAATAGAGGTGAAACCTCATTCCCCACGGTAGGCCCTTTGTTCTAAAGCATATCCAAGCTTGCAATGAAGTTTGGAGTTTTGTTGCAATAGTTCTGGGCGTATTAATTTATAAACTGAAGCTGTGATTTGGGGATGAAGTGACCAGAGGATATTTTATTATCTGAGATGATCAGAGAGTTAGAAGACCTTCCTAATATTTCATCTGAAAGGTAAGGAAGAGCTGGCTCAAAAAAGAGAATTCAAATGGGCAGTTGGGGGTGAAGAATAAAATTGTTTTCTCTTTGCACCCTAGGAATCCATCTTGCTCAGTGAGATCATTCAATTATATCATTGAAATAATCTCAATCCAAAGCTAGGTCGAGACCTTCAAGCCATGGCAATATAGCATTTTCTCTGGTGGACACACCCTCCTATTCTCTGCAAAGTTACCTTGAGCCTCTCGCCCTTCCTTGCTCCCTGAGCTTCACACTGCCCCCTTACTTTCAGAAGATCTTGCTTCAGTCTTTGCAGAAAGAGCAGAATTCATAGAAGGGAGGAAACTCTTCATTTCTTCTGCATCCCCAAATGGAGCTTAGAACTGTACTTAGAGTATTAATTGTTAATTAACACATATATTGTAAATATGTAAAGGATGGTTCCACTATTTGACAATCGTATATTCTCTTAGGCAGGTAAACTCTTTTCTCCATAATCTTATTTTCAGTATTGGTTTGCTTATCATCTCATTTTCATATATTGTAAAAATAAACCTTGAGCTTAATTTGAAATTTAGAAAACTTTTTCTGTTCATACTAAAACTTATGAGACAATCTAAAGTCAAGTTTTAATTTATATGTATTGCATTCTGCAAAATATGTTCACAAGATTACCATTTGTATGGTATTTTATAATATTTGAAATAGGGCATTTCATGCCTTTGCCATTACCCTCAGAGAGCTTTTCTAGTCTCAATTCTCTTATTCCATCTAATTACAATTTCATTTTAAAAGCAGTTGGGAACATATATACCCTGAGCATTTAATGCTACATTTAATGTATCTAGTGAGTTTTTAATTCCAATATAACTAACAAAATAATTGAAAAACTGAGTTGCTAATGGAAGCATGCTTCTCTATACAAGTCATTTACATTATCTAAAGGAATTTTAAGTTCATTATAGAAAATTTGAAAATCACAGGAAAATATAAAGACTAAAATAAAAATCAGCCATAATCACAGCACTACTTCCCCACTCATTCTGGAGATCTTGTAGCCTTTTCTGTTTTTCAAGCTGGGTATAATAATGCACACACATTTCAAAACCCTGCTGTTTTCCCGCTGAACGTTCTATTGAGGCCATTTTTTTTCTGTGCTATTTAATACTATCTAACGATCTAATTTTGGTGACCAAATTATATTCCATCATATTATAATCTGTTATAATTTATTATATTACAATGCATGTTATATGTAATATTAAAATATACAATCTGGTTCTATTATAATTTATTTAATAATTCCCAGCTTGCTTCTTTCTAGAAATAGAAAAATATAGTATATACTTGGCTCCTGACATGTGTTCAGTTTTGATACTTCATCCCACCATCAATAACCTTAACTTAAACTTTGCCAAACTGTAGACTTCATAGTCTGCAAACAATTGTAGTCCTGTTTTAAATTCAGCAAAAATTAAAAAGCCACCAAAGTTTTTAGGTTGCTGAAATTGCAATCTCCTCTCAGGGTCTCTCTTTTCCCCATTTCCTTTACTTCCTAACTCCTTTTACCCAGTTTTTTCCTCTGTTGAATTCTTCATACTCCTTCTTCTGTCTCTCTTCAACGTGAAGTTTATTTTTATTGGATTTTTCCTGCTAAATGCTCATTGTAGAAAGAAGTCAGGTATTGCACATAAGGCTTGTAGGCCTTATGTTTGCTTACATATCATACATTTACCTGCATATCAAGGGTGGAACCATCTAGGGAGAGATTCATATATACCATGTTCATCCCACTGATGAATCAGAACGTTGTCTTTTAAATTTACCCAAATGAGCAGTGGACTTGTCACGTGGTCCCAAATGCTCTAATATACAATAACTAACACACTCTCTTACTGAAGACAGACCTTCAAGGAAAGCCAAATCATAAGCAGAAGTTTGCTCAACAAGAATGAAATCATTAGACATTTAGAATGTTTGGTGGCCACAGGCTGAGGCAGCCTTATGTATGCATCATTATAATTAAGATTAGTTGTGGGGTTAGGCTTGGGCTGAGGGACAGAAATTGTGACTGAGAAAATCATCAAGGAAATGAGCACCATCTTGAAGGGTCTCTTGTGAGATAGCCAGTTGGATGTGTTAAATCCCTCTGCCTTACTGTGCGTGGTGTACCCTTCTATTAGAAACTTCTGCGTTGATGACTTGCTCCTTTCTTCACTCTCTTTCCTTCCTCCTGGTCATCTATGACTCTTGCTTTCTTGGTCCCCCTCCTATGCCTAAGTGTTCTTTCCCGGTCTTTTTTCTGTGCTGACTCTTAGTTCTTGCATCTCTGTAGTGATATGTTTATACAAAGTCTGTCCTGGGCCTTGGGGTAGTCATTAATGTGGCTCCTGATGTCAGCACTCCTCTCTTTCCAGACACGTGGTGGGATGACAAGTACTGCCTTCCTTGTGGTGGGGTGGGGCTGTGTGATGAGTTCTGGCCTTTGAATTATGAGCAGGAGCAATATCTGTCACTTCTGGGCTGCAACAGTCAACTGCCAGTATGAGACCCAGCTTTCCACCTGCTACAGAGACCAGCAATGTTGCGGGTGGGTGATTGTTCATCAGTCCAAATCCCAGAGTGGGGTGACACTGAATAGCATTCCTAGTCAACTCTTGACATAAAGAATGGATGAGAAATAAACCTTTGAGGTATTAAGTCATTGAGATTTGGGGATTATTTGTTCTACAGCATAATCTAGCTCTACCCTGACTGAAATGACCTTCCTTTCTCTTTTTTTTCCTTTAAATTCTTCACCTTAGCCCCTGATGAGTTTATCCAAGATTGTGGCTTTAACTTTATCCTCTAATTAAATGAATTCCAAATCTACTGAACTGAACTGAACTGAATTGATCACCTGAGCCCAGGACCTAGGTTTCTCCTTACCTTGTAACACTCTCAGTGTCCACAGGAACCTCAGCCTGGACGTTCTGCAGGTATCTCAAACTCTCCACGCCCCCAAGCAAACTCATCATCTTCTTTCCTTCAATGACTGCTTCTCCTCTATTGCAAATAACATTATCTTCCATGATTCACTCAGCATCTGAACCTGGGAATGTGCAAATTTCCTCCTCATGAGTGAGGCGGGGCCGGCCTTACCAGTGGAAAGTTCAAAAGGCAGAGAGACCAAAAGCTCAGACACAAAATCCAGGAGCCAGAGGCACAGCAGAGTTGTATCCGTTCAAGTGCCTGGAAATTGTCTTTCTTAAATTCTTCCTAGTATACGAGCGAGGTTCTCATTTTCCTCTTCAGACCGTGTGGGTTGACTTTCTCTTCCATTGGTTTGCTGAAAGCAAAAACAATCATCTTCTCCGTCAGTCACCTAACAATGAGATGATTCTTCTTTTCTTTCCTTTTCTTTTTTCTTTTTTTTTTTAAATTAAAAGGACACAGCAAATTGGCTGCTGCAGGCTCCATAAGCTATGGTGGACTTTCCAAGCATCATCTTCTTGTCTCCACTGCGTAGTTGATGAGGAGCTGGCATTTAGCCCCTGAACGCAGCCAAGAAAGGGAAATCTAGGCTGATGTTCGGATGGTGAGGTAATATCAAATCTATGGTCCCTAAACCCAGTGTCTCCACCCCAGGTTCATTATATGTGTTTTATGCCAATTGCAGATCTGGAAGACTGCCACTCCAGATGTCACCAGGCCATATATTTATTCATCAAACCAGGCCCATGATCCATTTGTTCCTCCAATCACCAGCAAAAAAGGAAAGGGTGATGAAATCAGTCTTTGGCTACATTGCAGGAATCAGGAATATATTTGGGATTGGCTGCCATCGTTGCACTTTAGGTTATAATCACAAGAGGAGGACAGGGAACTGAGAGTAAAGTACTATCCAAAGAACAGAGAGACCAGGGAAACAATCCATGCTGGTTCTTCCCTTTGCTAAGGCAGCTCCTCGTTATCTCTGTAGGTTGAGAACCAAGGCCATTTCTTTGGTAAGAGGGGGCTGGGTGGATACGCCATACCAAACCCTTACAGAGGGAAACACTAATATTTTGTGGGAGCCTCTGCATGAAGTCAAAGCTGCAGAACCAAGCATGTGGAGCGATGTGGGGTGGGATTGAAGGAGAGTCAACCAGGGTCAAGCTGCTAGTGTTCCTATTGAGAAGACGATGCCATTCTTATCCCTACTTCTTTGTGACTAGTTTTCTCTCTCCTATCTGCAGGGTTTTTTTTTGAGATATTGAGTATAGTTCCCTGTGTTATACAGTAGGTCCTTTTGGTTATTGGTAGTTCTATTTTTTTATTTTTATTTTATTTTTGGCTGCGCTGCATGGCTTGTGGGATCTCAGTTCCCTGACCAGGGACTGAACCTGGGCCACGTCAGTGAAAGCCCGGAATCCCAACCATTAGGCCACCAGGGAACTCCCCTCTTGTCTGCAATCTGAAGCTTGAATGGCAATATTTCTGAGAACTACCATGAAGAAGGGGATGGATTTGGTCGGACTGTCTGTTTATTGTGTGATTTATCACACAGTCTCCTTATTTAATTGTGGTGCCTCACTCCGTTGTCAGCTGTGTCTGATGTTCCCAAGTCCAGACACCTCTGCACGACATGTCTGGGGGACAGCGCTGAGGTTCCACTGGGGCAGGGATTGTGGCTGCCTGGCCACAAAGGGCTGGTGAGGGGTTGGAGGGATCGCTCACTCCTTACAAAACTTGCGGTCAGTTGTCCTGCTTTCAAACCCACTCAGCATTTCTTCCTTGGGAGGCACCTGGCATCCTCAAATCCTGAGACTTTCTGGGGATTCTGAGGCATGAACTTGTGTGTTTCTGGTTAAGTCCTCCTCCCGTACCTCCTTTCCTTTCCCTCCTTGGGTTTCCTTTTCCAAAATATTGTGGCTGTCTGTAATCTGCTGTCATCTCCTTTTCTCTTTTCTTTGTTTTTGTAGGTTCATGTTTTCTTTTTCTTTTAATTTTTACTGTCATTTTAGAGGGGTTTGGGAAGGGAAAGGCAAATTTATGTGTATAATCTTTCATGTTTACTGGAAGTCTATTCACTTATTCTTTCTTCCAGTTTTTTTTATGTCTCTCAGAGCACTCTTCAATGTATCTTGAACCCAATAGGTACTTGATACAAATCAAAGCAGTTATAATATGACAAAGTGGCTTCCCTGACCCATGGGGACAAAAGGCAGGGATTAAAATTACCCTGCATGGAGATTTCTGAAAACAGCAGGTAATGCAATATCTACCCAGATTTCTTGTTTTTTGCTCATTCAAAAACTTGTGAACGTCATGCTCAAATTTAGGTACTGGGACGTGGGTAAAATGATTAGAAATCTTAGAGCATCTCCTGGTGAATTTCTTTTGTATTTCTTCATATGACACATGGTAGTTCAATCACTAGTGTAAGTTGAACTTTTGCTATAGTCTGGAGTGAGAGAGGAGTAACTGTCTTTTTATAGTGAGAAAACAGCTGTGCCATCATTGCATACGCTAGGAGAGGGAGGAACATTTGTCAGGGGTTCCTATCTGTCACTGTCAAGAACAGTGAGATGCCGGGGCAACACATTATTCCAGAGGTGCATATTCTTCTGTCAGTTTCCAAGAATTGACTTAGCTTTATCCATGAGGATCCTGATGGAGGGTCTGAAATTTCTCTTCTGACCTGCCAAAGCCTGGCCTTTTACACAGAACATTACACGATGCCAACAGATAGTTTCCAGAGAGGAACTGGGAATTAAGTGGACAGATAGTTTCCAGAGAGGAACTGGGAATTAAGTGGACAGATAGATAGTTTCCAGAGAGGAACTGGGAATTAAGTGGAGCTCTGGTTGCCGATGATTCTTTTTCATGCCTAGCTACCCAAACAAAGAGACTGAGGCAGAAGCCAAATCCGCAAGTGAACACACACAGTGGAATCGGTGCCTGGGAATGTAGGGGCTCTGGCTGATTAAACTCCTGCCAGAGCGCCGGGGGGCAATTTCTCTGCGCCTCCCGTCTTGTATTTTGGCAGCTCTCCCTTCCCTACCCGCACCGTCCCCCTCCCCACATCCTCTGATCCATTTGCACTGTTGTTTGGAAGGAGCCCAATGCACACAGATTGGCAGCGCTGTAATTGGTGCTTTCCTTACCTCTGCCTCTTTTCTCCCTGCATTTGATCATTCTGATAATGACAGTTTATTTTTTCCCCCTTTACCATCGGAAAACAAAAAGAAACTCTTGAAAGAGTCGCGGATTTACATTTCAGTTTTCTGATGTATACTGCTATGGGAAATAAGATTCACATTTTAAAATGTTTTCCCACTTCTGTTCCCCTCGTCCCCCCACCCCCACCCAAACAGTCAACACGGATGGGAAACTTTAATGTTGAGAATTGATTTTTCCCCTCAGAAGGTGTTGTGATTGCAGTGGCAGCATCCTTGAGAGTTGACTTGTCAAAATATTGACCATCTTTTTTAAGACCTTCATCATTGTCATCATAATTGGTGTCTCCGTTTGTTAGACTCTGTTTATGTGCACTTTATTTCAAGTGATATTTCTTAGGATAATATTCACAAGGGTTTGGGGCTCCTGGAATGACAAGTGTTATATAAACTGAAATGCTTACCCCCTGGCAAAAGGTAATCCCCATTGCACACACCACCTGTTTAGGACAGCTCACATTTGCACAGTGTTCTGTAGTTAAGAAGGGATGTTCATGTATATTATTTCATGTAATCCCCCTGATAATGCTGTGAAGAGCACATAAGGGATGGTCAGGCTCCAGGAATCATCCCACCTTGCCACGCCGCCAGGCATGTGTGATTCTGTACCTGGTGTACTGCTAGCTTTTCACAGGTGTTGTCGTGCGGCGCTATAGAAGCTGTGTCCCAGGTGCTTCAGTTCTGGAGAAGGGTTGGATTTATAGAGGCACAAATAAGCACAAAATAATTAGAGGAATTTTTTCATTTTCTCGTGTCTCCTAAGGAGGAGAACAGAGCAGATAATTAACTACAGGATCTCTTTGGCAGACTGGGTAAGAGGGGAAATCTGTGGGTACTGCAAAATTAATAGAATTGATTCCATCACAATTGTATAAACAGTTAAGGATACATATAATTAGGGCACTAGCTATAATACAAATTGAGTATATCGTGTGATTTACCATAGATTAGGATATGACTCGTGAGTGACAATAATGCACTATTTAAGCCGGTGGCAAAAGATTTAAAAGCTTTTTTTTTTTTTTTTACTGGGACACACACAGCCTTTGAACTGAGATTTTATAAGAGAGCATTTCAAGGCAGTAAACAATTCCTCTAGAAGAGCATCCTTCTAGAAAAGAAGACCAAGCAGTACTGTAATAACTGTGGGTGTGATTTGATTCCTTCAGAGGTCTTAACTAGAAGCTTAGTTGTGGAAGGAATGCCTTAAATGCAAAACTGTTAATAAACACAGCTATACATGGCCACATAATGCTGTGGAAAAAAATACAGGCTTTTGGGAAGAGCACAGGCCTTGGACAAGCTCGAACTGAGCTTGACTCCTAGATCCTCCATGGACCAATTATACAACCTTGGGCAAACCTTGATTTCTGTGAGCCTCTGTTTCTCCATGTGAATATCCATGGATTAAAAACGCCTCTTTTATAAAATAGTTGTGAGGATCAAGTGGGATAAAGCAGGCAGCGTGCCTAGCATGGAGAAGCAGCTCCACAAAAGGTGGCCATTCTTCTTGTGGTTTGATGTCCCTCCCCTTCTCCAGGGAACTTAAGCACCTTTGGGTCAGAGACTCAGTTCAGCTCCTTTTTTTGTTCCTTTGAAACCCCACATTACAAAGTTCCTCAGAAAGGCTTTAATTGGGCTGCAGTTAGTCTTTATTCATCACAGCCTTGCTTCCAACTCACATCCTGCTTTATCAATTGGCTCTAATGGACGAGTTGTAGGAAGGACTGTTTAAAAAGCACAGTATTGGCTGATAACATAACAGCTGACACTTGGTCCAGAATCTGTTTTGTTTAAATGATTGTACATAGGAATCAACTTTTCATTTCCCATGCGACAAAGGAAAAAGGATTATAGCTTACACACTGTAAATCACTTAAATATCCTTCGCCTACGGGTTCTGGAATCATATTTAAGGAATGTGGGGGGAACGAATGCACTTTCCGGAATCTGAAGTGAGACTCACACTTGCCCTGCATTCCTTTTTCTTTCCATTACACTCTCCATGGGACCTGGTGAAGGGACCGGTGTCTAGAGGTGTCGACTGACCATCGTCCTTCCACACACGAAGCCTCTCACATAAATAGACTCAGAAGAAGGAGCTGTAACAGATTTGAGAGTGAGCTAGTATATTGGTCGAAGACTTCTTGTTGGAAAACAGAAATCTGAACAAGTCAGCTCAGGCAGAATAGGAAATTTATTGGCTCAGATGATTTGGAAATTCAGGGATGATGCTGATTTTAGATGCCAGGTTATCAACCCCAATGAAAAAGAGGTATTCTGATTACTCTGGCAGAAAAGTCTTGGGGAGGACTCCACTTAGATTTGCCTTGCTGGACTAGTAAAGAAAATTGCACTATTGCATACACATTCTATCACATACTACAGAAATCATGTGGTGACTGGTATTACTTCTATTTTATTTTCTGCTTTTGTCTTCCTTTCTCTCCTTTTTTGTGGCCTGGGTATAGATCCTTAAATCTCCTTAAATATGTTATATGCTTTCTATTTCTACTTCACTAATCATCGCTCTGCTTATATCACATGCCCATCTTTGAACCGTTCACCATGACCGGAAGGATGAGCATATTCATTGGTCAGCCTGGGCTGCATGACCACTCTTGAGTTGAGGGTAGGGTGGCATCACTATTCACAGTTGCGTTAGGACCACATGGCCAGGGGAGGATGCAGGGTAGACAGACAACGTGTGTCTACTATACCCATCCCTGTGTTATGCCTTTTCTACTGAGAAATGTGATTGTTATGGCTAAACTGATTCCCTCTGGCTAATTCCTTTCCTCTTCTGCCAGCTGGTCAGAATCTTTTCATGATTCTCCGTCGATAAAAGGCAACAGTTAAACCCTTAAATGTTCTTGAGAAGTTACATTATTTCATAGCCTTATACAAATTTAACAGTGAGAAAATCCCCATTTCCATTAAATTTTCCCAGGCAGAATTTCTAAATCTTGTGTCATCTTCTTAGGTCTTATAGACAGTGTTTTCTTTCCTGCCTTTTTCTAGTTCAGGATTCCAAATGGAGCTGATGTGAAAGATATAGTGTAGGATATTGGTAAAAAAATATATGAATTTCTGGGTCAACTGACTTGTGTTCAAATTCCACTTCAACCACTAGACCAGCAGTGGTTGGGGAAATGCAAATAAAAATGCTAGTTTTTTCATTTATTGTATTGGCAAAATTTAAAAATGTTGATGTAATATACACCTGTTTTTTTTCCTGCCTTGCATCAGTTCCTTCTGTTCTATGGCAACAGTACCACATATATTTTGCATCCAGCCCTATCTGAATCCAGATCTACTCCTGGACTGCTCAGTTAGATGAGCCAATCAATTCCCTTTTTAGTTTAAACCACTTTGGGTCAGTTATCTATTACTTGAAACTGAATTGCAATTCGCATAATTGAGAATTTCCGTTTCTTGTGAAGGTATGGGGAAAGTATTGGCCAGGCATCTGGTAGCAGATTGACTCTACGGGACCCCTTTCTGCAATGCCGGTTGTATCAGGAGCGACTATAGCTTTTTCCAGGAAGCCTCCTGTAAGTCTTCTGTAGAGACTGTAGAAAGCCGTCACGCTGAAGGCTGTCTGATGAATGGGACTAACGTCGGACGAGAGTGGATCTGAGCCATGCAAGAGATGTACCGTATCACTGTGTGTGTGCCATTGCACATCCTCGAGGTTTCTCAGCCCACGTTTTACTCCAGCTGGTGTTGTAGCAACTAGCTTTGTGCAAACATTCTGACAGCGCCTCACTTCAGCTGCATCGTGTCTTCCTGCCCTGGGACTTCTCTAATGCTGCGCCGTGAGATGGCTATGGAAACCCACTCAGGCACGTGGAACCCGAAAGGGCGGGGGAGTTAGAGCCAACGGGCATCTCTTTTCTAATGGGGGATGAGAGCTGGTGGATAAATGAGGCATATTCTACATGGCTTCTCAGAGGGTCTTACTGGGTCAAGCCCTAGTAACTCAGAGTGACCAACTTGATAATATCCTCTGGTATTGCCATTCCCTCTTGGCCTCACTTTTCTGGATCATTTCCCAAATAAACTGCTCACACACAAGACCTTGTCTCAGGCTCTATTTTTGAAGGAGAACCCAGAATCACCACAATTCTAATGAGAGTCCTAAATTTAATTCAAGTTTCCTCAGGTCTTACCTGCATAAATAGGTACAGTGGAGCTCAGCATGGGTAATGACCAAAATTTTTTGTCTTTGCCCCAAACTGCATGAGGCTACAGACACTGATCTCAAATTCTTTTTCTCTGGCTTACATAATCAATGTGCACCAATGGAAAAGCCCCTCAGTGGCCATATTCCAGTAATGTCACTGATCCCAGGGCATTGGGTGACAGCACTGTCTGTTCTCCAAGTGATACCCAAGGTGCAGACTCCAACTCTGTAGCTCCCAAGTGGCTCTGCACTCCCTTGGATCTTCTCTATGTTGGATCCAAACAGCAATGAAGAGAAGATCCTTCTTCCCATCTGGGCTACACTTAATTCCCCGGGTCTAATACACTGGGAGCAATATTCTCATGTCTCCTTTTGTTTCTGCCTGCAGCCCTGAGAGATCTAACCAGACCCATAGTTCATGGGCTGGGCCAGGGAGTGATGTACAAGGAGGATCCCAAGTCTTTCATCTTCATTGCTCTTGGACCCTTTTCAAACCTCCACTCGCTATTTTCAAATAACCCCATAATTCAGAAAGCCCCTTCCTCAGTGGTTGTTCAGTTATGGCCCGTCCCCTTCTTTGACTCATCTGGATGGTCTGAAACTCAGCAGTGGATATATCTTAGGCACAAATGGGAGTCCTGCCACTTTTCCTCCCACCATATTATCCTGAGAAAATGAACTTCACAGTGAAAACACCAACATTTAAATAGAGTGGAACATGAACAAAATCCTCCTTGTTATAGACCGTGGTTCCAAAGGTGACTTAAGGATTTCCAGGCCTCACTAGCCTCTGATTACCAAAGAAGGTCATATTTCCTTTTATGATCTAAAGTAAAATGACCCTAAGTCCTCATCCTTTGAAGATCCTTCCTCTGCTGAGTTTTTCTACCAACTGAATTCTGGGCGTCAAGAGGACACTCACATGCTCTACATATCTGTTCTCTGGTCGTGTTTGTCAGCCATTCACCCCTGAGGTGACCTGCTTCTCTGGGATGCCTTGATCTCTGTATAGATTTGCAAGAGCCGAAGGGGCCTATGAACTGGATTTAATCAATTTGGTAACACAGCTCATTTTTTTTTAATATATGTGAAAGAATACATGGTAACCCAAAAAAGTTTGAGATGGGGGACAATTTTCTACTCTCATGTAACTCACCACTGTGTTATACTGAAAGCAAGTCTCAGACCACAACTGCCACACAGCAGACGTTCCCTAACAAGCAGGCACAAAGCAGCTCACACTGTCATTCTGGAAGCTTGAGGAAGTCACAGCCTCTGTCTGGCCTTTTGGATGGTCTGATGAACACCTTGCATAAACTTCTGTTCACTGGAGACAAAAGCCAAGACCGCAGAGGCAGGATTCTGTCACCCTTTCCGTCGATATCCAACAACAAGGACATTCCACATCGATGGCCACACACCGGTGATGCATATGGAACCTTTAGCAATTAAGTCTTCCAAGGGTTGTAGGCTGCCCAGCTCTCTGGATTCTGACACGCTGCTCGTGTAGAGAGGGTAGAGATATTTAAACTAGTCCACATATTAAGAACACTTTTTTTTTTAACATTCTTAGAAACATCTTTACTATAAATGTTCTTTTTTTCTACGTTTCTAAATTGAAATATATTTGACAAAAAATCCTTTTAACTTCACTAAAAGGAGCCCATTTCTGGTATCTGTTATGCTGATCAACAGGACACCATTTTCCACAATAAAAACCAATTTTTTACATTCCATGTGCAAATTAACAAAGCTGTGTATGACTATTGATTGAGATACAGACAGCAGGGGCACTGGTGGATGGACTTTATATCAGAATGCTAGTTGACTGCCCCAGCTACCCATAGAGTTAAAACTGAAACTAACTGGCACATATATAAAATCTCCCTATCTATGTTGAAGTGTTTTAAAGTAAAATGCTGTCATCATTGTAGGTCCCCAAACCTCAAAGTCTAAGGCACCCAATCTCTTGGATTCCACAGATTGACCACTGGACCCAATAGTTGGATGTTTTTCAAACTGCAAATTGTGACCCATTAACAGGTCCTAATATGAATTCAGTGGGACATGACCAACATCAAAAACAATGACAAAGCATATATAGAAATATCAGCATTATGCATAATAAGGACAGGTGTTGCTTTATGAAACTTATTTGTTAGATTTGTGGCATATGTTCACTGGAATACTATGTAAAATATAAAATATCTTTTTAAATGTCTTTTTTTTCTAATCAGAAAAGTTGAAAACACTCAAATAGTTGAAAATACATTTCACAAGGTTGGTGTTAATTTACTCTTTAAATACCAGTGGTCCTGCTCTAGATTCACATTTAGGCAAAACATTTCTCACCCTCTTCAAGGGCATGGTTCTGGCTGAAGATACCCACTTACATCACTGGACAGAATACTTGGCATCTGGATCTGCAGCATCAGCATTCAGATTTATGGTGACTTCACTGCGGTGGCCAAGGACGATGGGTGGGGACTTGCTTTATATTTATATAACCACGGAACCAATCCTGGTAATTTTCCAAAAACAAAAGGAATCGGTTCCAGAAATTCTGAGAGCTTTCTCAGCCTCCCCCAAACTAGAAGCTGCCAGCAACCTCCCAATGGCAGTTCCAGCAAAGAAAAAAGAGACTGTCTTTCCTAGGTACCGGCATCATGCCTGCCTCACAGATAGTCTGTATTCTGAACACATACCCTAAACCAGATGTTTTCCTTTATATCAAATAAATTGAAAAGAATGGTTGAAGCTTTTCTGATGATTGCATTGCCTCCTTCTCTGCTTGCAAATGGTAACTAGTGTAGAGGGGAAAATCTGTCATCGGCAACCGAGTTCTGTCAAGTGTTTTTAAGGACTTTCTTAGAGAAAGGTAGCACTACCCCAAGGAGCGACTTTTAGCTTTCGACAGCATTTCTATTAGCTAAGTCATGAATGCTCCAAGGTCCTGCATAAGAAGTGAAAAGTGGAGTTTGCAGGGATGCATATATGTCTACATGATTCTCTGAACTTAGTAATACGACAAAAATTTACAGTATTGGCTGCTAATATTAAAATACAAATATATGTATATATGTGCATTAAAGATAGTTGGAGAACATGATGTGTTAAAAGGGATGAATGAAAAGCCAGTTTGTTCTACTGGTGGGATAGTCCAATGGAAGGATATACAATCAGTTTACTGAGAGGAAAACATGCCTAATAATGAGTGGAAACTGCTGAGAGAAGGAGCTCCCCAAGGATGACACATAGTCAGAGAAACCAGAGGGAAAGGAATTTGTGATTGCTGGAGCAGAAGTGTGGGAGTCAAATGATCTATGGGGTGTAGATTATTTGAATCTGGGTTAGGGTGTACGCAAAGGCACTTGTCTGAGAGAAGCAGAAATAATGCAATTTACGATGAAGGAGCCTGTGAACCAGTGACACAGGAAGTGACTCAGAGGGTAGCGGGGATGAGTCATGTCAAGCTGTGGTTCCAGAACTGAGGGGAGAGCTTGAAAGTACTAATGAAGCACTTCACACTTAGGGCAGTGGGTGGGTAATGGGAGTCCTCATTGAGCGCATCGCTGCAGTGTGAGAAATAACCTATTGAAAAGCCCAGTCTCCTGTTCCAGCAAACAAAATAGTCTAGTTCTTCCAAAGACCTCACAACTGACACCTTTTTTTTTTTCAAAATCAGGAAAATGTAAGAAACATCTGTCTTTTATAGTTTGCAGTTTTTGATGTCTGCCTTCATAAAAAATGAAAGTGAAGTTCCAAAATTAAGTACATAACGTACAGTGTGCAGCAAATAATGCAACACATTTCCTTAGAAATGTGTTTATCCTTAGACATGTGTGGTCCACCCCTGTTGTGCTGGATGCTGAGTGAGTAAGGTGGAGGGCAGGGAAATAGTGTCAAGAGGCGTGTTAATAGAGGTCAGGGGCAGCCCTAGGCACCGGACCGTCTGCCTTCACATCCAGCTCTGTACTTTCATCCACTGGAAATCTAGGGCAGGGCCACCTGGAGTTTAATTATTTAAATTGGCTGACCTATGCAGGCTCCCAACCCCCATGTGATTTCTCAGATCTCTGCTAGTTTTATCTAAGATGCATAGAGATTAAGAATATAGGCTGTGGTCCTGGGCTGGGCCCAAATTCTGACTCTGCCCCTTAGCAGCTGTGAGACCTTGGGGCAGTTAAGCAACCTTTCTATGCCTCAGTGTCTTCAGCTGTGAAATGGGAATAATGACAGTACGTACCCCATTTTAGGGTGTTTGTGAGTCTAGAGTTATTCATGAGGACACACTAAGTCCTCATTAGTTATTATTATTATACTGAAGAGATGCAGTATAGTTCAGGGGTTCAAGCAAGGAGTCAGAGCCAGACTGTTCAGATCTGAATCCTGGCTGTGTGGCCTTAGGCAAGTTCGTCACTTTCTCTGTTGCTTGTTTTCTCATTTGTAAAACAAGGCTAATAAGTATACCTACTTCACAGGAGCTGAGCAAGAATTACATGAATTAATATGTTTAAAGTTCCTAGAAGAGTGCCTGGTGTATCATACATAAATGTTTGGCACTATTGTGATTTTATGTATTTATTTATTTATCTCCAGCTAGCTCTGGGCCTGGCCCATCCTAGGTATTCATTAAGAGGCTATTGAAAACATGAATGAATGAGTACATGTAGTCTAATTCAATGGCCTGCAGTATGGATATTGGCTGTCTGTAACATTCCAAATTTGCCAGATGCACTTGGACTTGTCTGCATCACACACACCTTTAGATGGAATATAAACATTGTCTCCAGCTTCCTCTCCCATTCTGCCCTGTGGTGCTCAGTGCTAAAAGGGAGAGGCTGTTTGACATGGGGCCATGACAGCCTCGGGGAGCATCTCTCCGTTTCTCCATCGGTGCACTAGGGAGTCATTACAACATCCCCAAAGTCCGGAAATCCAAGGACACAAATTAATTATAGACACAAGTCAAATTACTCTCCATCCCTTTCTCCGTGAATATTTCTGGTGGAGAGCAGTCCCCGCTGTCATTTGCTGGGGAAGTGGGCAGTCCCCAAGAGCAGCCAAGCTCCCCATTAAGCCAGAGCCCATCTATCTGCTGCCTGGGTGGCAGTGGCAGTTCCACCCCTTCATAAACATCAAGACAGGAAATAATGGAATGTTTAGTCTGAGTAATACATTAAGGAGATCAATTAGGCCCACATGCAACTTTCTAAGATTTTAATTACAGTACTTAGGGTACCACACTAGAGCAGTTTGTCAGGAACTTAATTTGTTAATGAATAACAACTGACACAGTGAATTAGTTGGGATTGTAATTAGCTTTTGCTAGCCATCCATTGGAACCCTGATCAAAAGCCAGTGAGCGAAAGAGGGAGAAATCAGCTGTAAATGATAACCTCGACAGCTCTGTCTGGGGTGTCTCCCTGATGCTGGCGTACCCAGAGGGGCCTGGCTAAGCCCATGGGCAGATTTTAACTCAAGTGAGGTCAAGGAGCAGCATCTGCCTCACCCACGAGCTTGTTAGAAATGCAGACTCTTGGGCCCCCACCCCAGACCGATCCAACCTACATTTTAAGACACCCAGGTGACCTATGAGCGTATATATATTTTTAATAAATTTATTTATTGCTTCATTGGGTCTTTGTTGCTGTGCGCAGGCTTCCTCTAGTTGCTGCGAGCAGGGGCTAATCTTGGTTCCAGTGCTCGGGCTTCTCGTTGCGGTGGCTTCTCTCGTTGCGGAGAACGGGCTCTAGGTGCACGGGCTCAGTAGTTGTGGCACGTGGGCTCTAGAGCACAGGCTCAGTAGTTGTGGCACATGGGCTTAGTTGCTCCGCAGCACGTGGGATCTTCCCGGACCAGGGCTCAAACCCATGTCCCCTGCATTGGCAGGCGGTTCTTAACCACTGCGCCACCAGGGAAGTCCTTGTGAGCCTATTGAAGTTTGAGAAGCACTGTCAGAGTACAAAGAGCACAGGTTCAAAATCAAACAGATCTTACTGTAACTCCTGACACTAACGCACTCACTAGAGATGTATCCTTGGGCAATTGCTAAGTCACTTTGAGCCTTTGTGTCCTTATCTGTAAGTTGGACCTACTAATACCTGTACTGCAGGGTCCTTGTACTGACTAGCAATAGCATGTGTGTGTGCCTAGCACACAGCAGGTGAACAATGAATGAGGGCGTGGGAGAAACTCAGCAAGGTTTCCTGAGGCCTGGGCCTGACTACACATTGTCCTCTGACCTGGGTCACTTATGTGAGTCACACCTTCATCTCTCCAATCTTCCCATTCCACAATGGGGAAGGACTAGGAGAAAAGAGATAAAATATTACAAATAAGTTAAAAGAATAGAGAAAATATTTTAAAGATAAAATAATGAAAATAGTAAAATTAGCCAAAGAGTATGCTAGACTTAGGTTAAATTGGTTTTGTTTTTTTGAGGTGGCCAAACGACCAAATAAGAAAACGTGGATTGGTAATATGAAACACCTGGGAGAGTGAAGAGCCCAGATTGTTCTCTGTCTTCCCACAGGAGGGAGAATCCTGAGGAAGGAGGTAGCCATGAACAATCCTCCCAAGATGGGGTTCATGCAGCAATTTGGAGAGCTGAGATCCATAGTTGAGGATCAGTGTTTTAGGAAACACCTTTGACACACTATACACAATGGATATGTTCTTGATAGAGCATGCAAACTTAACAATATGTACGTCAAAGCAATTTCCTCGTTAGAAAATTTCCCTCTAAGCTTCCTCACCCGGCTCAAGAGAGTGTTAGAAGGAGCCCTTACCTAATCTGATTATTAGACCATGTGCTCAAACTCAAGGATTACCTCTGTGTCGTGGCTCATACAGAAGATGGCAATATTCTTACAGCACATTGTGGGTAGACTGAAGGGGTTCCAGGGGCACCTATGTGGGACAAGGTGAAAAAAAATCATTTCTTTTTACGTCATGGAATTACAAGAAAAATTTTAAATTGAGAACGATATTGGATATTAGGTTTGCATAAAAACATCCAAATTGAGCATTGTCAATTTTCAAAATGAGAAAATAAATGAATTTGCTTCTAGAAATGTAACTTTTTAATATCAAGTTTGATGCTTGAAATGGCTGAACTCAATTCCTGATCAAAAGTCTTTAATAACGATCTCTTCAAATTTTGGTTATTCACCATCAATGAGAAACTTTGCATGAGGAGGTCATAAAAAGTTATTTAACCATTGTTTTACAACTGTCTCAAAATTTGTAGTACTTGAAATTATATTTAGGGACTATAGCAGCCCATCCTTTTATTGACAAACAATATTGAAATTTCTTGTGATAACGCAAATGTTTTGAAATATAATAGAACTTTTTCATATCTAGTGCTTCCAAATATTAATGTGCAAAGCTCTCACACATCACGAGAGCAGTCATCATTGACGGGACACATCAATTACAAATGGGCAGAAGTTCCAAATGTATGGGAAGGCCGCCACCAGGAGCTCAACCTTCCTGGTCTACCTTCTCTCAACATGGACACATGGCACCCTGGGCTATGCACCGTGCTCCTTGGGCACCAGGAATACAAACTCCCCCAGAAGCTCCATGGGCCACTTGTCCACGATGGGCAGTCTGGGCTCCATGCTTAGTTGCTGGCATGACCATCCACGTCGAAGGGCTCCTGCTTAGCTCTGCTCAGAATGTTGAGGCTGACCATTTATGCTCAGTGGTGCTCAGTACACTTCTGCCTGTAGGGACTGTGGGATGTACAGACAGGTCCTGCTTATCTGGAACCTCCCTCTGTAGAGCCCCAAATAAGGCTGCTCATGACCAGAGTTGACCTGTCTGGGGTTTCCTGCAGCCCCCAAAGGCTTGGGGGTTTAAGGCCTTGTGGCACATCTGGAACCCATTCATGGCACCGCAGCTTGGCCCACTGGGAAGCTCTGGATTACTCAGGGGCAGGGACCAAGCCATCCTCTTTCTCTTTTACTTCTTGAATCTATGCATGATAGGCTCTCCTGCACCTTCCTCTTTTACTTCCTACTCCAAGGATTGGTTGAATGATTGGGGTCTTTCTCTACTGTGTTGGAGGAGACTTGGCCATCTCCAGTTGGATTTAATTTCTCCCCAATGACAGCCTGACCTTGTCTACTGTTCTCGTCCCATAAGAAGATGCCTGGAATACTCAGCACTAGGTTTGGGATCAAATGTGGTTCTTTTAGTGCTTTGACTAGCTCCACTTCCTCTGGTAGTTGTGGTTCACTGTGGTTTTTCTTTGCACGGCAGTGATTAACATCCTACCCTTGGGTTTGGGGAACAGAAGAGGCAGAGATTCATGAGTGGGAAGCAAGGGGCTTCAGGCCTCACCTGCATTCTTTGTTCTCTTACAAGGGCTTTGCTTTGGAGCATCAAGCACTTAGATAGCTATAAATAAATTCTATAGTTTCTTACCAATTTGGTCACTGAAAATTAAACAGGATGTTGTATTGGAAGTTTCAATTGATGCAATACCATACAATGTAAAGGAGAGTCTAGGCCATGTGCAGAAATTACAGAGAAGTTGGAAAACACAGCTCACCAAACCCCCAGCCATATCAAGGATATAATAAGGTTTGAAGAGTGGAAAGTTAGAGAAATTTATGAGGATTTCCCTGGAGAGTTGTGGCTGTGCGGTGAGTCCTCCTACCCCATCCAAGGAAAAGGGTTGAAGGGAGCTTCCCCCCTCATCTTGTCAAGGGAGAGGAGTTTCATTGGGACCAGAGAGCAGTTAGGGAAACACACAGGCCTGTTGTCTGGTCCCACACCACTGTGCCACCCAGGATGTCAGAGGATGAAGCCTGGGCTATTAGCTGATGTAGCAGCAAAGCAAAGGAGAACTGCTCCTGCTTGGGGATTGGTCTTCACTCCTAGATCTTGGGCAAAGACAAGATGGTTTATCTGGCAACTCTGGGTGGGGTCATCTGGTGTGCTGTCCAATAGAGTCACCAAGGTGAGAGAAGTGCCCTTCAGTAGAGGCTAAGTCGAAGTCGTGCTTCTGGATTCCTAGAGGTAGAGGAGAGAGTGAGCAATGGTAGACCAGAGGGCTTTTGCCTGGGTCAAGGGCATGGCCCGTGAGAGCTCATCAGTGAACTGCCCCAGAAAACAACTTTAATATCAGTCCATCTCCAGGGCCTAACCTGCTTATGATAGGCAGGTAAAACATTCCTGCCACTCTTACTTTTTTTCCTACCCCCTATCCCCACCTGATCTTTCCCTAACCCAACCTTGAGGGGATCAGAAACTGCCGTTGACAAGCTGGGGGAGGGGAGTCTTGGCAGGGGGAGGAGCTACCACACTCCTTCCCCTTCCTCCAGTCCCCGCCCTTCCTGGGAAGTAGGGGAAAGTCTTTCCTTCAAATGAGGAGGCAGCTTTGATTAGTATTACAGGAGGCTGGTCTTTGTAATCACAGGGTTTATACTGTGTTTGCAGCTCAAAGTGGTTGTCAAACTTTTGATCAGAAATTGATCCAAATATCACGAGATTGCCTGAGTTTTTAGCCCACTGAATACAATTTGAAGGGAAACAGAAATAAAGTTGCCATCGGATAACATTCCATGAGTGGATTGAAGGCGTATCATACATAAATGTTTGGCACTATTATGATTTTATATATTTATGTGTTTATTTACTTATCTCCAGCTAGCCCTGGACCTGGCCCATCCAAGATGCCACTTACCATTCCTTATAGCATGATTCCGGGCAGGGAGCTCTGTAGGGATCAAGAGTGCATTGGAGCAAATCTAGCGTGAACCTTCAATGTAGAGTCACAGAATGTCAGGCTTGGAAGGAAGGCTTGAAGTCATCTATTCTAAATGACCTCCTGCTATTTTGAGCCCCTCTGCCATACCCCTGCCCAGTGCTCATCCCACCTGTGTTTGAACGTCTGCAGAAATAAGAGGATGTGCATCCTCTCAAGACAGTCCATCCCATTTTGTAACAGCACTTCTCATTTTGTTGTTTCTTTTGCTGCACAGAAGTTTTATAGTGTGATGTAGATTTTTGCTTTTGTTGCCTTTGCTTTTGGAGTCAAATCCAAAAAATCACTGCCAAGACAAATGTCAAGGAGCTTCTCCCCTATGTTTTCTTGAGGAGTTTTATGGTTTCAGGTCTTATGTTTTAAGTCTGTAATCCATTTCAAGTTGATTTTTGTGAGTGGTGTAAGGTAGGGGTCCAATTTCAGTCTTCATGTGATTATCCAGTCTTCCTAGCACCATTTGTTGACAGGATTATCCTTTCCCCATTGAGTATTCTTGGCTCCCTTGTCAAATAGTAGTTGATCATATACGCAAAGGTTTATTTCTGGGCTGTTGGATCTGTTCCATTGGTCTGTGTATCTATTTTTATGCCTGTACCATACTACTTTAATTACTATACCTTTGTGATATAGTTTGAAATCAGTAAGTGTGATGTGGACGTTTAGGAGACATTGATTATGGAGGCCTGATGTTCTGAGCCTTGGATCATGGGTATTTACTCAGGTCTCTGGGAAATTTCCCTGGGTCCCCAAACCTCTGCTCCCATATTGGTGCTCACCTCACACTGTATGGGGATTTTTCTATATGTCTGTGAGCACCTTGAGGGCAGGGATCATCTTGTTCGTTGTTAAATTCACCAAGCTCAGTATTTGAAGAGAAACGGGTACCAATAAATTATTTCCCTTTCCCATCACTGCCAAATCTGTAGCCTTTGCTGGGCCCACTTCCAGCTGTTCCCATTCAGTCTTATCAGGAGAACTCTGGTCCTTTGAATAGATCGATTATCCTTTCTTTGCTGCAAGCTTCATTCCTAGGTTTGTCTCTCCAGTTCTAAAAACACTTTGATGTTTTTAAACTGTACTGAAAAGAGGAAGAAAATGACTTTCTAAGGTCAGGTATTTGGGCTCTGGGTCAACTGGGAAAGAAACAGATGAGTTCTGATATATCATATGAAACTCTGTCCATAAAAATCAAACCGTCCTGTTTCTGATATTTCTGCCTCATTCAATGACATTGTTTTCTTTGGAAAAATAGAATATTTATTATTCAGACTCTGGGCAGAGGAGTGAAATGGCCTGGATCTATAGATAAGGGGCAATTTACTGCTGGCTAGCTGCCGCCCTTGCCATCTAACAAATATAGGTTTAAATGAAAGCATCATAGGCCCACTGCTACCTCTGTTCCAGAAGAGAAGTATTTATTTTGAGCCACAGTTTTTCCTCTCTTTAATGCCGTTTTTGAAAAATGATGTGTACTTTCGTCTCACTATGTGCTTCTCCTGTCCCTCCTACCCAGCCTCTCTGCCTTAGGAGATAAACCACTCACTAGGTGGTTCTCTTGACCCCGGGTTTTCCCTCCATCCTTTTCAATTCAACCCTCACACCACGTATTTCCCAAAGTTCAGCTCTGGTCTCCAGGTCAAGAGCTCTCATGGCTCACCAAACAAGGGCCAAACACTTGAGCATGGCCTTGTCGGCCCTCTGCCTTTTGTTCCTTCCTGTTGTGTTCTTTCTGCTCCAGCCAGTTTCACCAGCAGCTGCTGTGAGAACGTACCCTCCTTTTCTAGAGCACCCCGTTTCTTCCCTTTGAACGTGTCTTCTCTCTAATTCCACATGCTCTGCTCTCCTCATCTTCCGAAGCCCAGACTGGCATTACCTTTTCCTTGCAGATTTCCCCGGTCTCTCTTGCTGAAAGTGGGATGTCTCTCTTCACAGGGTTGTTGAAAGGATTGAACAAGATTATGCCCAGAAGTAGAATGGCGGTTGCCAGGGGCCGAGGGGAAGGGAAAACGGGCAGTTGTTCCTAATGCACAAAAGGTTTCAGTTATGCAAGGTGAATAACTTGTAGAGATCTGCTGGACAACCTTGTGCCCGTAGTCAGCAACACTGCTGTACACCTGAAGATTTGTTAAAAGGGTAGATCTCACATTAAGTGTTGTTACCACAATGAAATGAAAAGATGATGCACATGGATATGCAAAGTAAAACGCTTAGCAAATACTAGACACACAGTATTCTTTTTTCCTTTCTACACTTTTTAATTCTTTGAATTCCAAGAGTATTTATTTCTTCTAGGGCAGCAAAGCTATTCTTCTTTACCTTGTATCATAGTTATGTGGGTGTATATCTTAATTGTTATATATCACAGTGAGAGAAAAAAAGGCACAGATTTTGATGTCTGACATCTATTTGTTTCTTTTTTTTTCTTTTTCTTTCCCTTTTGCGGTACGTGGGCCTCTCACTGCTGTGGCCTCTCCCGTTGCGGAGCGCAGGCTCCGGGCACGCAGGCTCAGCGGCCGTGGCTCACGGGCCCAGCCGCTCCGCGGCATGTGGGATCCTCCCGGATTGGGCACGAACCCGTGTCCCCCGCATCAGCAGGTGGACTCTCAACCACTGCGCCACCAGGGGAGCCCCTGACATCTGTTTTTGAGAGCTACCTCCAAAGCTCAGTAGCTGCGTGGTCTTGAATAAGTTGCTCAGTTTCTTTAAGACTCAGTTTTATTATCTGTTAGAAAAAGAAAAAAAAAAGAAAAATAGCAACTATCTCTCTGGTCCTGTGGATGGATTAAATGTGACAATACATGTAAAAATGGTGACAGATAACATGGCAGCAGCTCAGAGTCTTACTGTGGTTTCTTTTCTTCTTTGAGGGCAATGACCACAATGTCTACATGTTTATAACCCTAAGGCACAGAGCATGTAGCCTTGTGCATAGTCACGGCTCAGTAAATGCTTCCTGAATGAATGAATGAATAAGTGAGTGAAAGGAAAGAAGCAAAGAAGGGAGGAGGAAAGAGAAAAGATATGAAAGGGTTAGCTTACTTATATCTTCTTTGTAATACAAAAGTTACGATGGTTTCAACTCAAAGACAAGTATCTCCAAAGAGAGTAGGGATATTTCCTCTTTGTCCTAATCCTGTGCAACATTTTTAGTGACAGCAGCAATCTTTATATTTGGAAGGGAGAGCTGTTTAAAGTTTCCTAACTTTTGGAAGCCAATAGTTGATATACCAGCAGTGCCACGTCTGTTAAAGAAAAAAAGTATTCTGACATTTGTTAAAATGGTAAGGAAGACTTTATTCAAGTCTTGTACAGTAAGGGTGAACTCTATTGCAATAGAGGAGAAAGATCAAGCTCAACTTTGAATACAAGAACAAATGGGGATTGATAGCCAAGGAGCAGAATGAAGGGGTCAGTGGGTAAAAAATTACTAAGAAGAGACATCAAGGGTAGGGGAACTCTTGCTAAACTGACCTATTAGGATTCTTGCTAAAGGAAGGCCAAGAACTTAGACATCAAAGGTGGGGAATGGGGAACTTTATCAGATACCAAGGGTGGGGGTATCTGAGTGATCAGATATCAAGGGTGGGGGGAATCTCGGTAAACTGACTTAGCAGGATTCTTACTAAGACTGGGTAGGCAGACTGAAGACAGGATGGGGGCCAAGATCAAGGCCTAGTTGAGAACAGGGCTCTGAGGAGCCTGGCTAAGGTTGACCACTATGCCATCATCAAGTTCCCCCTCACCACTGAGTCAGCCGTGAAGAAAATAGAAGACAACAACACAGTGGTGTTCATTGTGGATGTCAAGGCCAACAAGCACCAAATTAAACAGGCTGTGAAGAAGCCCTATGATATTGACCTGGCTAAGGTCAACACCCTGATCAGGCCTGATGGAGAGAAGAAGGGATATGTTCGACTGGCTCCTGACTATGACGCTTTGGATGTTGCCCACAAAATTGGGATCATCTAAACTGAGTCCAGCTGGCCAATTCTAAATATAAAAGTTTTTGCTAAAAAAAAAAAAAAAAAAAAAAAGGAAGCCTGGGGAAAGCCGTCTGCCCTACTCCCGCTGAGGAAAGCAGGAGTGGGGCAGGTGTGCTGCCCTAGAAGTCATGAAAGTTTGGCAAAATGTTATAAACATTCCTGTCTCTGGGTTTTCATTTGTGAGAGGGACATGACACCACTTTTCATCCCAACTATCTTAGTGGGTATGTTAGTTGCCTGTGGCTACTGTAACAAATTGCCACAAACATGCTGATTAAAAACAACAGTAATGTACTCTCTCACAGTTCTGTAGGTCTGAAGTCTGAAATTTGTGTCACTGGGGCAAAATCAAAGTCAGTAGGGCCACACTCCTTCTGAAGGCCCTGGGGGAGAATCTGTTCCCTGGCTCTTCCAGTATCTGCTGCCTGCTGGCATTCCTGGGCTTGTGGCCACATTATTCCAATCTCTGCCTCCATCTTCACATGGCCTTGTCTTCTTTGGTCTGTTTCTAATGTTTCTCTGCTTCCCTCTTATATGAATACATACTGTATTAGTCTGCTTGGGCTGCCATACAAAATATCGTAGGCTGTGTGGCTTAAACAACAGAAATGTATGGCTCATAGTTTTGGAGGCTGGAAAGTGCAAAATTAAGGTGATGGCCAATTTTGTTCCTGGTTAGAGTTCTCTTTCTGGCTTGCATACAGCCACCTTCTCTCTGTGTCATCACATTTTTTGGGGGGGTAGGGAGAGAAAGCTCTTCCTCTTTTATAAGGCCACCAATCCTCTCAGATTAGGGCCCCACCCTCATGACCTCATTTAACCTTAATTACCTCTTAAAAGTCCTGTCTCCAAATATAGTCACATTGGAGGCTGGGGCTTCAACATATGAATTTTAGGGGTATACAATTCAGTCCATAGTACATGTGATTGCATTTAGGATAATCCAAGATGATCTACCCGTCTCAAGATACTTAGTCTAATCACATCCATAGAAACCCTTTTTCTAAATAAGGCAGTATTTACAGGTACCAGGATCAAGGACCTTGTGTCTTTGGGTGGCCACTATTCAGCCTACCGCTGGTCAGCCAAATGGGTCATAAGAGCCTGGATTTATAAAAGGCTTGGAGGTCCTTCAAGGTTTTAATGGAATCCAGAGCATTATAGATTTATTCACAATAAAATAATCCTCAAGATTATTTCAAAGTTTGATCATTCTAGAGTTTTGTTGCATTGAAGTTTGTGGTGTACATAGTGACTGGGAACTTTCACTTGGCCTTTAGTCCTTTCCACTTGGAAGTTTAATAAGTAATAAAATTTAACAGAATCATCGTTTTCCTCCCACCAGACTTATTCATCTCCTATCCCTCCACAGTCAGCCAACGGCAATGCATCCATCCAACAGCTCAAGCCAAAAGCCTAGGAGAGCTCCATTCCTCTCTTTTCCCCGTCTTTTAAATCCAATTCTGATTTTTAGCAAACAGTGTGGCATGGGACCCACCAATCAGAACAGAGTCAGGCAGTAGAGCTGTCCAAGGGGGTCTCTACCATGCCAGGCATTGATATTTTAGTTTTTGGTTTTAGGGGAAGTCTGAGGGTGTTAGGGTGTTGAAGTGGGGCACCACTTGGGGGCTTTTGGCAGTGACTGTTTACCAACTAGTATAGAATATTTCAATATTTTGGTCGCTGGGTGGGCTCTCTAGGGACTTAGCAGTGAAACAGCAGCCCTTCCCGTATCCAAATTATCAAGTCCGGTTGCCTCTACATCCAAAACATGTCTTAAATCCAGCTACTTCTGTCCACTTCAATGGCTTCTACTCTAGAACTGGGCAACATCTTCTCTTTTTCTTCTTCTTTTTTTTTTTTTGTGCTCTATACTTCACTCCATATTATATAAAACCCCAACACAATAATCCTTTGCAATTGTTTCCAGACTCAGATGGGCCAGAGGGTGGGAGGAGGGAGGAGAGCAGCAAAGCTGGGAAGCCGGTGATCAAGGGGCAGCTCGGGATGCAGTGCGTGGGCACCATCTTCTCTTGCCTGAACTTCTGCAGTAGGCCCCTAGGGTTTCCCTGCTCCCAAACATGCACCCCCTATAGTCCATTCTCCAAACAATAGCCAGAATGATCTTTTAAGAATATAAATTGTATCATGTAATCCTGCTGAAAGTGAATTCCCTTGTACGTAGCACACTATGCAAACTTCTTATCCTGACCTAGGAGGACCTCATTGTTCAGCCTTTGCCCCTCTCCTCTAACCTTATCTCCTCTACTATCTTTCGCTCTCCCAGTAGGCTTCTTCCCATATCTTTTTTTCCTCCCCTCATGACCTTGGCACTGGCGATTCTTTCTTGAATGCTATTCCTGCCTAGATCTTTGCATGGCTGTCTCCTCATTCAGGGTCCAAGTCAAGAGTCAGCTGTCACCCTTCTCCACTTGTTGTAATAAAATTAGATTTGTGCAATGCCTTTTGTTTATTCGCTCAAACTTTTATTGAGTTTTATCACTATGACCTTGGCACTCTGCTAGGTACCAAGGATACAAGAACGAATAAGACCAAATTGTTTTCCTCAAGGGCCTCAGCTGAGTAAAAAAGCCAGAAAAATAATTTCAAAGACCTCAAGTTATTTACGGTACAATGCAAAAATGAGCTGTAATGGAAGTCTTGCAGGAGCACAGACAAGGACGTAACTATTAATAACTGTGCCTGGGGGAATCAAGGAAGGTTTTAGAGAGTAACTGACTTTACCTGGATAATTACAGTGGAGAATCCTTATTTTAGAGTGAATGAAACTGAACTAAATTATATTGTTCAATTTAAGACCTAAGATTAATCTGTGTTTGGTAAATATTTAAACAGGAGGTATTCCTGATTCTCATACACAATTTTAGTGGGCATTAAGTATAAGCAGAGTAGATTTCTTTACTCTTTTGGTCCATAAGGGGGAAAAGTGCTTCTTGTTTAGCTGACTTTAAACAAAGATTGATGGAGCAAGTAATATTAGGAGTGGAGACCTTTGAATTGTTGGAGCTCTAGCTTTTCCAGTTGAAATGAGGTGAGTGGAAAGTCATGGTCACACAGCTGACCTGTTTTTTTATCTCTGAAATAAACTTGATCAAGTGGATCCCTTAACCCCTGGGTAAAGGACATTCCAAACTATCCTTTGCATTTCCCAGAAAGGTGGATGTCTCTTCCGTTTTTTCCAGCTTTATTGAGGTATAACTGACACATAACATGTTGTAAGTTTAAGGTATACAATGTGACGATTTGATACACTTATATATTGCAAAATGGTTACTACAATTAGGTTACTTAACACATCTATAAACTCACATAATTAGGGGTGTGTGTGTGTGTGTGTGTGTGTGTGTGTGTGTGGTGAGAACATTTAAGATCTCCTCTTAGCAACTTTTAAGTATATAATACAGTATTGTTAGGTATAATCACCATGCTATGCATTACATTCCCAAAACTTACTCATCTTGTAACTGGAAGTTTGTACCCTTTGACAGACATCTCCCCATTTTGAGCACCCCCCAGCCCTGGCAACCACCACTCTATTGTGTTTCTATGAGTTTGGCTTTTTAAAATTCCACATATAAGTGAGATCATACAGTATTTGTCTTTGTCTGACTCATCTCACTTAGCATAATGCCCTTAAGGTCCATCCATGTTGTTGCAAATGGCAGAATTTCCTTCTTTTTCATGGCTGAGTAATATTCGTGTGTGTACGTGTGTGTGTGTGTGTGTGACATTTTATTTATCCATTTATCCATTGATGGATGCCTAGGTTGTTTCCATGTCTTGGCAATTGTGAATAATACTGCAATGAACACGGAAGTGCAGGCATCTCTTTGTGATAGTGATTTTATTTTATTGGGCATATTTCCTAAACAATCTTTGTAGAGATAGGAGAAAAGAGAAAATGTCCAAACTCACAATTTTCACTTCAAATTTACTGTAACTATCACAAGCACATGGTTTTTTCTTATTCTTTTCCTTCCTAATAGTCATCAGAATTTGTAATTACATATTAATTTTTGGATTTTTTGTTGAACATCTGTGTCTCTGCTGTATTGAAAACTCCATGAGGGAGGACATTTCTATGGTCCACTGCTGGATCTCCAGACTGAGAACCTAGCATATAGTTGGCACTCAAAACATATTTATTCAAAAGATGAATAAATGAATAATCCTGATAATTTGAGTAAAAGCCTAAAAGAAGATAATTGGAGAATTCACACAAATTAAAGGATAATTGGGGTCATAGGGACACCTCCTCGGGAAAATCAACCTGTCGTAGTTCATAGAGATACTTCAATTGGATGTGAATTCCGGGTCCCCAACCATTCTGATATTTTCTGCCAAAGGGATAATTTAAATTGGACTCATGGGGCAGGAGGTGCTCAAAATTGTAGATAATGAAAATACCATTTATTTGCTCACTTAGCAAGTATTCTTTGCTTCTAATAGAAGGGGAGAAGGGCTTTTCATTCTTATATCTAACAGAAAATATTAATATTTGTTGAATATACTCAAGAAGAATATTCTTTAGGGTTAACTGAAGTAAATGGGTAAAGTTGGTATAGTTTGGGAATACATCATTTAAAAAGCAGTTTCAATTTGGTGACTAGGTCACTGAGCAAATAGGCTTCTTTTTACTCCCTTGGGTATCACGCTCTATCTGCCTTTGGTGAAAGAGGCTTTCAATGTCTCTGCCATTGAAAAAGGGGAATGATTCGCCTTTATGATTCACTCAATAAAGTCTCCTGGCAAGTCTGACCCATGGTCTCCCATCCTGGTGTTATGAAGTGACTTGATGTAGTCTGATTGTGTACAAGTCTTAGGCTCATTTCGATAGAAAATGAGAGCTGAAAAGTGTTTCTTGGTGTGATAGGTAGATGCCCCCCCAAGATTCCTGCTCCCTGGTGGATAAGCCCTGTACCATTCCCCCTCCCCTCTACTCCCCCCTCCATCTAAGTGGGACCTGTACATATGTTGGAATGTCACTCCCATGATTAGGTTACTAATGAGTCAAAAGACACATTATCCTGGGTGGGCCTGATCTAATCAGGTGAACTCATCAGAGAAGGTAAAACATCAGGGAGCTCATACAGCATCACAATCATGTTGTGAACTGCCTATGGAGGGGACCCATGTGGCTAAGATGTGGGAGTGACCTCTCAAAGCTGAAAGTGACCCCAGGGCAGCAGCCAATAGCCAACAAGAACAACAGGACCTCAGTCCTGCAACTAGGAGGAACCAAATTCTGCTAACAATCTGAATGAGCTTGGCAAACCCCCAAGCTGCAGGTGAGAATGTAGCCCCAGCTGACACCTTGAGTTCAGCCTTGTGAGAGCCTGAGAAGAGGACCCAGCTAGCCATCCGGACTCCAGTCCCGGGGAAACTATGAAATAATATATCTCTCCTATTTTTAAGCCTCTAAATTTATGGTGATTTATTATGCAGTAACATAGAATAGAAAAAGAATGCATTTGATTCATTGCAACAAGGGGGACAGAACAAAATGGGGAATCTTGGAGGGTCTCAGTAAGAAGGTTATGGAAGGGCTTGTCCTAGAATCTGGGTTTATGTTGGGTGATTTGGGTGAGAGTTCAAGAAGCATGGTTTTGCTCTGGTTTGGGTGCTATCAGAAAGAAGGAGGGGCTATTCTGTGGTTGAGTAGCCTAGTAAGTTTTATCTCTGAGGTGAGAAGAACATAGTGGGGCTAAAGCCGGAATGGATGAAGAGGCCCCAGTCACTCCATTAGCAGGGAAAGTGGGATGCTTGGCCATTTTTTGTGGTTTGGACGGCACTCCTATCTTTGTGCTCAGACACGGTTCCAGAGTGGCCTTTTTTTTTTTTTTTGTTTTTTCCCACTGCACCATAGTGGCTCCATATAAAGAATAATTTTTTTTTTTTTAAACACAATAATCCTGTGTTCCTGGCCAATCTCTCTGTTTTTTTTTTTTTTTTTTTTTTTTTTTTTTTTTTTTTTTGTCTCACCCACCACAGTCAGAGTGGCCCTGTTTGTGTTCAGCAGGAGAACAGCACGGGTTTCCTGTTAGAGCCAGGCTACCTCTGAGCTGACAGCCATCAGGGCTGCCCTGGGGTGGGTGGGTGAGTTAGATACTTCTTCAACTTCACTAATACATTTGGGGTTTTTTAAGATATGGCAATGTTAGTTAACTAATTAATTTTTTGGAAGGGAGTGGAAAGGTCTTTATATGATAATTTTTTACAGCCTTATTCAGGTATAATTGATGTACAAAAAACTGCACATATCTGCACATATTTAATGTATACAATTTGGTGCGTTGGACATATGCAAATTCTGCTAGATGTACATACATTTACTAACTAAATGCTTATAAGCAAGCTGTTACACCTCCTGCCCCGCCACCAAAATCATATGATCTGTTCTGTAAGCTTAAGGAAGTCTGCTCTTAGGTGCTCAATCAACACTTTGCATCAAAGGTTCATTTGATGTAAAGGCAGTGCTCCTGTCACCCATACAGCTGGCATTAGGCAGAATCTTTGAGAATTCATTGCTGAACATGGAACCACTTAAGAGATTTAGCTCAGGGAAATATATCCCTAATATATGCCTAACGTAATATCCCTAATATAATATCCCTAAAATTAAAGGTTATCGGCCTCACTGGATTCTCCTACCCTATTCATGCAAAGTGTCTCTAAAATATTATTAGTCAATACATATATATTCTATAACTATAATTTCACCAGTGAGAGCCGATTTGTAATACTCATGTTATTTCATAAAACTCATTTTTGATGTCCAGTATGCTAATTTGCAAAGCACTTTTTTTGTGTGTGTGCGGTACGTGGGCCTCTCACCGCCGCGGCCTCTCCTGTTGCGGAGCACAGGCTCCGGACATGCAGGCTCAGCGGCCATGGCTCACGGGCCCAGCCGCTCCGCAGCATGTGGGATCTTCCCAGACCAGGGCTCGAACCCGTGTCCCCTGCATCAGCAGGTGGACTCTCAACCACTGCACCACCAGGGAAGCCCAAAGCACTTGTTTTTGATTGATAGGCTACTCTTGAAGAATGAGTATCTGGATTAGAATGCCATTTGACCACCCCCGAACTTTGCACACTTCAGTATACTATCAGTTTCTGGGCTAGAGCTTGGTCCAGTGGTTCTCATCCTTGACCACCTATTGGTGTCACCTGGAGGAAATTTTAAAACCATTGTTGCTGATGCTGCACCTGCAGACCAAGTATATCAGACTCGCTGGAGGTGGCATCCAGGCACTGGTGTTTTTAAAGATGCCCAGGTGACTTCAGCACGCAGCCCAGGTCAAGAACTGCTGGCTTAATCCAAAAATGTAATAACACCACACTGTCTGTGCTGAGGTATTTTAAAGTAAATTATGGGTATCTTAGAACATGGCTGCCCATTAGAATTACCTGGGGAACATTAAAAAAAAAAAAGATGCTTGGACCTAACCCCAGACCAATTAAATCATAATCTATGGGTGAGGGGCCTGAGCACTGCTATCATAAACATTTCCAAGTGACTCTAACTGCAACTAGGTGCAGGTCCGTTGTGATGGAAGATGCATAACAACTGCAGGCAGCGGAACGTAGGAGCCTCACGAGGAGAAAAGCTTCCGAGGCCCTCCCACTTGTGTGATTCGAGGGGCACTGCCCATGGTTCTCAGGGGCCGCTTTAGCTCCCTGAAGCCTCCCAGGCTCTGGGCATCAGGGGAACCCGGCAGTCTCCAGATGCCAACTCCCCTTCTCTCCCGAAGGCTCCCAGACCCAGTTCACGTCCTTTCATCCCAGACCTCCTGTAAAGTCATGAACCCATGTCTGCCCCACTCACCCCTACTCAGGCTACGTGAAGTCCTCATCCTCCTTGTGGGCAGGGAACGAGGTCACCTGGATTTTCTCCTGCTGACTATGGCAGCAACTCTGTAGATGTCTCTACCTGACCTGGAACGTGGGAGGTCGGGGTGTAAAGATCACCATCCCGTCATTGTTCCTTTACATCCTGTGCACTGAGGCCCTTCGAATGGACCCCATCTGTCTGCGGTCTATAAGAGGATGACCAAAGGTGGCGTCCTAGGCATTGGCAGCACCTCTAGAACTGCCCCAGCCTCCTCTTGTTTGCTCATTTCTCCTTTTCTCAAGTCCTCTTAGGTTTGTTCCCTTTCCCAGCCACCGCTTTTTTTTTTTTGCCTGTCAAGGCAGAGAGAGGGAGCCAGCTCTCTGGTGTCTCTTCTTATAAATGCACAAATCCCATTGGATTCGGGCCCCACTTTACAACCTCATTTGACCTTAATTACTTCTTTACTCCAAATAAGTCACATTGGGGGTTAGGGCATCAACATACGAATGTTGGGGGGATAGAATTCAGTCCATAGCATTCTCAAAGACCACTTTTGGGAAAGAGGAGATGTTCACAATGTTCAATGTTCATTGAAGCCACAAAACTGTATATGGTATGATTCAGATATTGTCTAAAAAAACAAATTAGAAGAACATATATGTGTCTAAAGGAAGCCAAGAAGACTTTATATAGCATGTTAAAAAATGGAAATAAAGTTGCTTTTAACTTTCTTTATACTTTCTATAAAAAAGTTTTCCCTCTTCTTTTTTGTATTTCAGAATTTCAAAAGGTAAACATACAATACTTTTTAGAAAGAAAATTGTAGTTTAAAAATACAGGCTCTGGTTAGATTGCTGCCATACCAGGAGAGAATGGGTATGACACCAGTTAGGGAGATGAAGCCTAGATTGGGGGTAACTGGAAAAGAACAAATGACAAGGGAATCTATGACATTTGTGTCAACCTGAGTTGGATATTCCTTGTCTAATTTGGTAAATTGAGCCTTGCTGACTATGCGAATGGGTAGTGGTTAAGCACCGAGGATCAGGAACTGACCACCATGGCTGGAGTTCCAGCCCTTCGGCTTGCTGGCCAGCTGTCGTTGGGCAGGCTTCTCTCTGTCTCAGTTGTATGTGAGAGAGGAATGATGGTAACGCCTGCCACATTGCTCATTGTGAGGTTAGAGTGAGTTATTACATGAAAGGCCTTAGGAAAGTTATTGCCAAGTAGAAAGGTGTCCAATAAATCAGCTATTGTTGTTATTGTTATCTTTCTTCTAGGAATTCCTGGCTTTGCTCCTTAGGCAATGCTTAGAAATTAATTTTGCACCGTGGCTTTGGACAACATTCCCTCTGTTTGGAAGGGGTGTGTTACTTGTTAGACTCATTAGATTTGACAAACAAAAACACAGGACACCTAGGTAAATCTGAATTTCAGATAAACAACAAATCATTGTTTTAGTCTAAATGTGTTCAGATATTGCCTTGGGAATACTTATGCTAAAAAATTATTCATTGTTTATCTGAAATTCAAATTTAACTGGGTGTCCCGTATTTTATCTAGAATCCTAATTATTATAGATATGACAACAACACTGAAAAATGCAACGATGAAGCTTTCTTAATCAGAGCCAGTTAAGCCAAGCCCACCCCTGCTGAACTCCTGGTTCTGGCAATGCCTTTACAGTGAGGAGCGTGTGAAATAACCTGTCTGTTGGCTCTAGCTTGGCCTGTGGTACATGGTACATGCATAATAAATCTGGCAGGAGAACCTGCCCTTCACTAGCCTTGTGACTTTACGGAAATTACATAATCTCTTTAAGTTCAATGTCCTTAAATGCAAAACGGGGCTAGTAGTAAGAAGACCTGCTTCATTGTGAGAATTAAATAAAATGAGATAATTCCAGCCCATGGGAAGTGTGGCTTCCGGGGATGAATGTGACAATGTGAGGGTTGATTTCAGAGCACAGCAGCAGGGTGCTGGGTGGATGGATGCCAGTCCCGCAGTGGAGAAGTGGGAAGTGCATTCTCAGGGCTGCCACAGTTGTATATCCCCATGATCTTTCTTGCCTGGAGAAGCAGTAAAGACAGCAGGCAACTGGTCTGCACTTCACTTCCCCCACTCCAATCTGGCATGAGCGCATCGAATTGGCAGAACCTAATTTGTATGGCAAACCCTAGCTGCAAGCGAGCCATGGATCTGTAATGTCTATTTCCAGCCTCCTCTGAATGGGAAGGCGCACCAGGAGTGGGAATGGATGCTGAGGGCATTGGATGCTGCTCAACCCAACAAAATATCATGAAGTATAGGTTGCTGTAAAGGTAGCTGTCCGGATCAAGAGTGAGTTATCCAACTTCTGTTCTCAAGGACTCAGCATCATCTCTCTTACTGCTAGGGTACTCTTTGTGTTTGAGACCAACCTTGATTCTTCTCTTCCCCCACCTTCTACCTTCTTCTTCCCTAGGGGCCAGTCTCAATCATGACCCCCATTCTAGGGTACAAGCCTTGGTTATTGGTTGTCAGACTTCCCAGGGTTACCTTCCTGAATTTCTAAGCATTGCCTCTCCTGAATCCCTTGTCTTTGTGTTCTACTGTCAAATAACTATCCTCTGCTCTTTGAAGTCTACTCTTTACCTACAGATTGCACTTCTTCTTATCACCTGGAGCCCATCCGTGCTGGTCTCACCAATCTCTTGACATCCCAGATGAACCCGGTTCAATTTGCCACCCCCATGGTTTTCCCCATCCTGCTATGGTTAAGGGTTACAAGAGAGAAAAAGTCCTCAGGGACCAAATCCAAGCCATGGGAATTTAAAGCCGCACAAAGCATGAGCCCACTATAGGCTGCGTGTTCCGGGGTATCTGGAGCAACAATAGCATCTCAGCTCCTGGGTCCACACTGTCAGCCAATCACTCTGCATATTAAACTGATCCTGAACTCCTTAGGACCAGCGGCCACACCATTTGTTAAAATCACAATGCATCCCTCTGCTGCCAAAGATGGAACTGTAATTTCCCCCTCCTCCCAAAATAAATACTTTGCATGTTTCTGAAAAATTTTAGCAATTAGCTTGTACCATCACCTCTAATTAGCCACTGGCAAACACAGTTGAGGTAATAAAGCTTACCAAAGGGGAAGCATGAATAGGCCCCAGATTCTAAATCTACTGGGGAAGTGACCCTGATGAATCGTTTAATAGTCACTGTAATGTAATTTTTACAGATTTGTCGTACACGCACCACAGAGAACATATTAAGTGGGTTTGAGCCATGAGAGTCTTAATGATTAATTTGCCATATACTCCTGAAAATCTCATTTTTTGACAAACAATACACATATACTCTTTTTCTTATCAATAAAACTATCAAGAAAATCCACTTTTCTCTCCATCTCACTAATGACTCCCTCTAACTCTCATGAATATCTAGGGATTGGTCTTTTTTTTGTTTTTTAATTATATCTAAATTCCCATGGAAGTTAGTCAGACATAGCTATTTACTCTTATGTATTTGATTTCAATTGTTGGCAATTGCTTTTTAATCTTTTTTATTGGCTAGTCCACAGTGACATCATGGGGAAGATTATTGTTATTCCTTTTTATTTACAGAGTAAACGCTCCTGCTGGGTTAAGCGACATGCTCTGAGACCTCTACAAGGGGGGTCTAGATTAGAGCCCAGCCTTCAGATTCTCAACATGTCTTGTGCAGAAAGACGGGAAGCAGAAAATCACTACTGTGAATGCAAAACCCGACCAGGAGTAGGGAGCCCTGCCTCTGAGAAAGACTACCATATCTCTGAAACTCAGTTTCCAGATCCATAAAATTGGCTCGTCATGGGACATTGTTGTGAGGCTCCAATAAAATAGTGGATATAGAAAGATTTTGGGGTTGTACACACCTAAGGGATTGCAGTGTCACCAGAAGGAGAAGCTTCCTTTTCCCTGTCCCCTTCTCCTGTAGGGTGAGTGGTGGCATGGTCTCTGGGCAGTCTGAGTTGGGGGATCATTGCCCAAGGCTATCTGCTGCTGGACACACAGTTGGCCATGATGAGGACGCCACTGCCTTTCTCCATCTGGCTCAGATACCAGAGCACTCAGCTTTCTTCAAAGCGAAGGCATATTGGCTCTCAGTGAACATTCAAGCAGGTCTTTACCAAGCAGGGGTTTCTGGTGATTACTTCAACATCTTACAGAGAGTGGGGCAGGAGTAGGTGGGTTTGGAGAGCAGGTCTCAGTCTGGCTGCATTGCCCCCTCCTATCACAGAAGGGATGAAGCCTCGCTGCCTAGGAGGCTGGGATGAGGATGAGGGTGTGCTCACATGGAGGCTATCCAGGCTGTGGACCTTCCCTCCGCTTCTAGCAAATCTCTCCCTTTAACTCACGACTTGTTGCAATGATCCTCCTTGCTTCCCTCTTCACCGTGCTGCTTCCTAAAGAAATAATCAGTCCCTTTTCCATCTTTCCTGATGTCTGGCACATTTTACGTGGTCCTGAAAAATTTCCATCATTAGCTTGTACCATCACTTCTAATTGGCCACTGGCAAACACAGTTGAGTTAATGAATGTCAATGGCCAGGTTCTCCTCTAGCCCAGGTAGCACTTTTGTTCAAATCAGAAAAAGGAGCCACGTTTGAGCTGGGCACACTGCTTGGGATGTAGGCAGTCCCTTTGCCCGGAAGGAAAAAGGTGTCCCTTTCTTCCAGTGGGTGCAGTACTGACAAGGCACATGGTTTGACCTGCAGAGAGTGGGCTGTATTTCAGTACCCCCTAGCCAAGGGCTTTTGTGCAGTGCACACATTGGACAACCATACATGGAGGCCCTATCAATGGCTTTTATGCTGCTATACAGCTGGGGCTGAGAGAGTGTGGGCTCTTTGTCAGAGTCAGGTTGCTTTCCTTGCCCCTCACAACACACAGGAGGGGGAAGTGTGCTTGGATTATATTAATAGAAGTGTAGTGGGTTGAATCGTGACCCCCAAAAAGATAGGTCCAAGTTCTAATCCATGGAACCTGTGAATATGGCCTTATTTGGGAAAAAAAGTTCTTTCAGATGTAGTTATAACTTAAGGATCTTGAGATGAGATCATCCTGGATTGCCTGGGGGGAGGGGCAAGCTTAACCCAATGATAGCTGTCCTTATAAGAGTAAGGCAGAGGGAGCCTTACTGTGTATGGAGAAACACAGGAAGACGGCCGTGTGAGGATGGAGATTGGGGTTATGTGGCTACACATCAAGGAACATCAGGTGACACCAATAGCTACCAGAAGCAGGAAGAGGCAAGGAACGGACCCCCCCACCCCCCTCCCCCCAGAGACTCCAGAGGAGTACAGCTCTGCCACTGCATTGATTTCTAACTTCTGGGCTCCAGAACAGTGAGAGAGTGGATTTCTGTTATTTGAAGCCACCGAGATTGTGGTCGTTTGTTGGCAGCCCTAGGAAGCTAATACAGGGGTGAGGGTGGGGATTGAAGGGGAGACTCGACAAGGGTTTTCCTTTCCAAGCTGTGACTGGTTCTCTCCTGCAGTATCGGAAACCAAGCACATTTTACCCTGCGTGGACTTCTTTCCTTCCTTCTGAACCCGGCTGGCTGCAGCTTTATAAAAGAAATTATTTCTCACTATAACATAACCATCTTGAAAACTCGCACTGCTTTTATTGGGTTAAACAACAGAAAAGGCTTAACTCCTGCTTGTCTTAATTTTTTACAAGAAATTAATATTTCTCCTACTGACATACTCTCTTATAGACTCATGTCACGGCCTTATTTTGCTTTAGAAAAAAGTGTTTTCCATCCCTGGCCTAAGTTATATCCAAACCACCTTCCTTTAACTTGCCCTTGGCAGTGAGAGAGAGGAATCTCAATCCATCCTCTGCCCATTTGTAAGCACTTGTAACCCATTATTTCCCCTCCAGGCTGTGGGGTGCTCAAAAGCCTGCCCTGAGTATTATTAAGTTCCATGCCATCCGACATCGTACGTGGCATGTGGCAGAAGCGCAGGAAATTCCTGTCACTTGACTATTTTGTTCTCTGAATCCTTTCCTAGCTGGTTTTTCTCCTCCTGCTTCTTAAATATTGAAGTCGCTAGGCTTCTGTCCTTGGTTCATTCCCAGAGAGTTCATGGATGACCCCAATAACTAAAATTAAAATAAAACCAAAAAGAGCACCGTGGATGTCATTACCAACTCCTTTTTCACACCCAGCATCCAGCATTCCATCTATCGAGAAGTTCTGCCGATTCCCTCTTCTGAATAAGCATTAAATCAGTTCTCTTCTCTCTACCGCCATGGTTGCTGCCATATGCCAGAAACTTATCATTCCTTCTCTTTTGCGTAGACTGCCCATTTCTAATCTTAACCTTTCCAGTGGATCCTTTACATTGCTCCAGAGTGATTGTTCTAACATGCAAATATGACTACATTCCTTCCTTGATTAAAAGATGCCAGTGTCTCCCTGAGCTCCATAAGATCAAATCCCAGCTCTCTTAGACTAGCACATGGGACCTTCCTGACCTGCCCCTATCCAACAGTTTGGCTTCATCTGTCCCTCTTGCCTATCTCGGATCCCACATTCCTGTCTCCGTGAACCAGTCCTGTTCCCTCTATGACCAGTCCCTTGGATCTACATGTCCTTCCCTCTGTCTGCTGCCCTCCCATCCTCCTCTACCTGGTGCCTCCTGCCAGACCTTCCAAAGTCAGCCTGCAGGTTGCCTCCATGACCCTGTTAAGCTGGGTGCGACACCTCCATCGTGCCACGCCAGCAACATGTTTACCACCCTCAGGGTGCTCACATACCTGCTGGTCTCCATCGCTGGAGAGTGAGCAACCCAAGTGCAGGGTAAGTTTAGTCCCCTTTATCTTCTCTCTCCACAGCACTTGGCACAGTGTAGGTGCTTGTACTGGGTTGAATAGTGTCTGCCGCCCCCCACCAAATTCATGTCCACCTGGAACCTCAGAATGTGACTTTATTTGAAAATAAAGTCTTTGCTGATGTAATTAGTTGAGGTCATACTGTATTAGGGTGGGTCTCTAATTCATATGATCAGTGTCCTTATCAGAAGAAGAAAGAACACACAGAGACACAGAAACACACAGAGAAGATGGCCATGTGATAGCAGAGGTAGAGGTTAGAGTGGTGCAGCTATAAGCCAAGGATCACCAAGGATTGCTGGCATCCACCAGCTGCTAGGAGACCTTCCCTAGAACCTTTTAAGGGAGTGTGGCCCTGCTGACATCTTGATTTTTGACTTCTGGCATCCAGAACTGTGAGGGAATAAAGTTCTATGGTTTTTAGCCACCTAGTTTGTGGTACTTTGTTTCAGCAGCCCCAGGAGGCTGATACAGCGCCCAGCATGTTTGGTTGGGGCTCAGTGAATAATCTAACCCCTCCTCCTTCCTCACAGCCATTGGGAAAGACCTCTGGCAACTCCGGGTTGGAAATGTCCTGGTAGCCTTCTGGTCGGTATGTTAGTTAAGTAGAACAGTGCTGTGAGCTTAGGACTCCAAATGGATCCCATGTTTGTTAGACTGATTATCAGAGATTTTTTTTTTTTCTCATGACCCGACTGCAAGTTTAGCTGGATCTTGGTGCTAAAAAATGTCACCTCTGCCCTGAGCAAAGCTTTTGTGCAAGGCTCTGCTGGGGCACCTAAAAGGACCTTGATTTGGGATATCATTGAGTTCACAGAGTAAGCCACATGCCTGTTTTTGCCCCTGCTTGCTAATAAATGAGAGTCTAGGTGGCACAATTCTACCCGACACTGCTTTCATTATAACATAGAGACCTGCAGCCCAGAGACCTCGTGCGTGTACGCGCTGAATGACAAAATTGGCTCAGGTCAGTTCTAACCAAGAAGGTCGTAGAAAGAACTCCAGTTTCTGAACAAGACAAATTTGGACTACAATCCCAGCTCCATCACTGACTGCCTGAATTACCTATGATGTGGCTTCAGAGGGTGGTAACAACAGTCCGAGCCACCTTGTCGGGTTATTGCTATAATTGAGATCAACCGTGTGAAAGGCTTCAGGTGTCGCAAATGTTCCCCGTGATCCAGCGACGTGTATGCAGTGGCACAGCTAAGGGGCAACGTGTCGTCTGGGGTCTCAGCTCTGGGGACAAGCTCTTTCCCCTGAAATAGAGACAGCAGCCTCTAATGAGGGTCTGGAGCCTTAATTAGGAATCTGGTATGTACCACCTTATGCACTCCCATATACATTTTCTACTTTTATCCTCACAAGATCCTTTTATTAAAAAAATTCTTATCCTCATTAAAAGTCTAAGTTAGTTTTGGAAATGAAGCTCAAAAAAGGGGGGTACAGCACCTCACAACACTTGAGAGCAACGGTTCTCAACCCTGGCTGCATGTGAGAGCTTTGAAAAGTCCCCATGCCCTGGCCACCCCGCAGACCAGTGAAACCAGCACTTCTGGCACTGGGACCCAGGCAACAGGACTTTATAAAACTCCCTGGGTGGCTCCAAAATGCAGCCGAGTTTGAAGATCTGTGCTCTTAGAGTTTACAAGTCACTTTCCCCCAAATGAAGTGATTTGAACCTTTACTCCCCGTAAGGACAGCAGAGTAGATTTCACTGTCCTCACTCTGAAGATGGGAAAACCAAGGCTCAGAAACAATTCTAGCAGGACCTGGACTGTAAATCAGATTTCCTGCGTCCGCTCCGATGTCCCGTCCCTGTGGTGGGGGAGAGGCCGTGCCATGTCGCCAACCTCACAGCCTCCCTTTCCGGGCAAGTCTGCGCCTGAGAGAGGGCCAGCTTGGGTTGGTGGAGTAGTTTACCGCTAACGAGCCAGAGCCAGCCTCCTGAGAGCCCTGGTCTCGCCTGCAGTTCCTGGGTTCCCTGCAGCACAGAGCAGAGGCCAAGGCGTTTCCCCCCGGGGCCCGTCAGATCCATTTCATTCCCGCCTCTGTTCTTCCATCTGTCTTGTCCCAGGGTGTGTAGGGCGGGCTTGTGTCTGCCAAACGCCTCAGAGGCTCTGGGATGGAGACAGCGGCATGAGCTAAGTGTTCACGCCACGGGACAAGCTGGGCTTTTCCACAGGTCATCTCTCCCGCTGCCCCCAGGGTCTCATGCCCCACATGGTTCCCAGGGGGCCACCAGCAATTAACACACAGCTCTCGAAACCAGAAGACTCTGACAGCCCCACAAATCAGCCCTCGGTTCCTCCCCACCAACACCTCCTCCCCCAGTTCCTGGCAGGACAGTGCTATCCAGTCATCTTTAGCAGTGGAACCAGAAAACCCCAATGCAGTGGAAGAAAACAGAGGCCTCTCTTTCTGGTTACTGATGTGATTTCAATAAAAAGCCCTGCTCGAGCAGGAAGAAGCAGTTCTTCTGCTGTGTCCCTCACAAAAGCTGACCTCTTCCTTGGTGGTATTTGGTAAGCCCTGAATCAAGCTGGGGTTATTTCCCCACCATCGCCATTGTCATAGCAACAGCTTTGATTAATGCGGTGGCCCATTAGAGGGGTAATGTCATCCCTAATCAGAAACACCTCAAGTATCTCTCTTTGCATTTTGGTAAATGGCATAATCACATTACGGTTCGATGTGTCTGGGAGCTGATTGCTGTCGCGAAATATCTGCCTGATTTTTTCCAGGTTAAGGGGTGTCAGGGGGCCCGAGACGCAGCTCATCACTGTGCATTGTTGGGAGTGTTTGGAGAGAAGACAGAGGCCACAGAGACCACCTAGGATGTGCTGTCCTACCCTTCCTTCTGGGTAGACAGGAGTGCTCTGAGCTGGTGGTCTGTTTGCAGGGGGTGTGTCCCTGAAGGAGGTGGGCTGAGAGTCAGAGAGAGGTGGTCTTTACTGTTGGAGTTAAGTGTAAAGAAAACAGAGGCATGGATGCAAAGAACAGGCAGGTGGCTGAGTTGGGCTTGGCTGTTCCTGGCCCTTGTCCATGGAGCTTATGATGGACATTCAGCCTCGGGTCATGCCCCGGGGCTGGAAAACTGGCAGGAGAGCCCCACTCTGGCCTGAAGATAGGAAACGACAGGAGTGACGCGCACTGCAAAGGCACTTAACAAGCGTGGACTTGGCTGGTCCTAAGAGCATTTGGCTGCTGGCAGGCCTCGCTTTGCTGAAGAATCTGCTGACACTTCCCACTCAAGGGTGATTCTTGCTGCACCCTGGAGAGAGGGAGACTCCCCCACCACTCTCCTTTTGCTAGCAGGGAAACCAAGGCAAGAAGAGGTGACATCTCTCATCCCGGGATGTATGTAGCAGATCAGTGCTAGGTTCCACCTCTCAAGGGGCCCTTCTGACACACGGCCTCTCTGCCTTCCAGCCCAGCTGCTCTTGTCTCTGCAAGTCTGTGTGTGGCAGTAACAGTAAATGGTCGCCACCAATATTGAAAGACTAAGAGGAAGACCTGAGGAAACATGCATGGAGCCGCCAGAGGCTACTTTTAGATGCTCTGGGGAGGTTTTAAAACAGGGCTTAACACAGTCAACTATTTATGACTTTTCGAATGCAGAGCAGAAGTAGGAGGCAGCACTTAGCTTCTCCAAGGCCAGGAAGTAAAATCCTCTCGGAGGCATGAACCCACTTTGGGGTCATTAAATTAGTGTCTCCTGGACGACATTTAATATCTAGCATGGTGTTTTCATTTTTGGCCACAACACTAGTTTTTCTTCTTAGTGTTGGAAACTATAGCAAGAGTAGTTGAGGAAATTGAGTCAGGGAGTGAGAACTATCTCAGAGTCTCAGGGTTGGTGTGTGGCCAAGCACTGGTGGAAGCAAAATTCTTGCCAGTTAGGCCAAAGTTCACTTCAGAGGGTCCAGCTGAATGTCCCCGGGTAGATTTGGGGTGTGGAAAGTTCCTCAGGGTGTCCCAACCCAATAAACGGACAAGGCATCATGACACCATGAATCTACCAAGCTCCATCTTCCATCTTTCTTTGCTCCAAGCCCGCTTTCCACCTGGAAGAGTCAATATTTTTCCCAAGGAGAGGTTGGATTAGACATGTTAAAGGTCACAGGCTCACTACCTGCCCTAAAACCTCACAGTCTGATGTTGCATTTTGAATAGTACAGAATGATAGTACAGGCTGGAATGTACCTCAGCTCTGGGGAAACTAGTAGCGTTTTCCCAACTGCTCTCTAAAGCATTATGGTGTCTTCCCAGCAGCCAAGACCTTGACCGTCTCTTCCTTTAAACTCAGGTGATCAGGGACTTAGAAATTAAAAGAAATCAAGGATGTAGAGCTTTGACCCCACACAGCCAATAGGTTTAAACTAAACCCGCAAGAGACCGACATTTGTCTGAACAGAAACCCACAGAGAAATGAATTAGCATTACGGTCAGAGCTTCCATCTGACCCCTGGGGGCATCCTCACCACAGAAGCCACCTGTGCTGCCTGCCCCCCTCCCTGCTGGCTCAGCCTCATGCTGGTCCCTGGGCCGATCCTGACAGAGGCAAGATACGTATTAATAATCTCCATCCCTTGGCCCAGTCTGCGAGGCTTCCCTGACCTGGGATTCAGTGGTCCACCCTCTGTTACTGTATCTCTCTGCCCTTTCTTCTGTTTCTGGTGGCAACCACATCCAGCGCCTGGCATTCCAGAGGTGAGCTCCCCATAGCCAAGCAGGTATAATGGACCATATGGATCTTCTACTTGACGCCCACTCTCCCCCGACTCTTCAGCTTTGGCAGTGCCACCATTTTATAGCTCCTCTTGGCCACTCTGGCATTGACCACGCTTGGAATTCAGCTCCCTCTCCAGGACCAGTGGCTCTCGTAGATTCTGTTTCTGCTGACAGCTGCCTCCTCCAGTCCTAGCTGCTCTTCCCTAAGCACATGTGCAGCATCCTTGTTACCACCTTCCATGGCACTTGAGTATTAACTTGTCCTTCTCCACCAGACAGTGAGCTCCAGGAGAGCAGAAATCTCATTGGTTTTTCTTCTCCTTGTATCCCCAGCACCCAGCACAACACAGCAATATTTAATACATATTTTATGAACAAAAGCATAAACATAAAAATAATATCCCATTCCTGTGGAGGGAAGTGATCATTCACTTGATTTTGCTGATACGCATCCATCTCTGTTCCTTTGAACTGAAAGAGCAAGTACAGAATTCAGCCCTGGCAGAATTTTGTCACTTCTGAAAAGACAGTCTTTTTTACAAAGACTGTGCTCATTACAGAAGAGGTATCAGAGTAGACGTGTGTCCCCTTTGTTTGCTTTGTAATTACAGTTGACCCTTGAACAACATGGGGTCAGGAGCACCAACCCCACACACAGTTGAAAATCCACGTATAGCTTTTGACTTCCTCAAGACTCAACTACTAAAAACTCAACTACTGTGTATGTTGACTGATAGCATACACAGTTAAGTTACGTATTTTGTATGTTATATGTCTTATATACTGTACTCTTACAATAAAGTAAGCTAGAGAAAAGAAAATGTTGTTAAGAGCATCGTAAGGAAGAGAAAATACGCTCACAGCACTGCACTGTAGTTATCAGTACCATACGTTTATGTTGTCTCCTGATAAGATGAATCAGCTGTCAGTACGGACATCAGCGTCGTCTTATAGCATACAGAACGCTGTAGATCTTGCATGTATGACTAACACTTGACATCAGAAATGAAAAGATAATATGAAAAAGAAATTGATATTTACGTACAGATGTAACGATTCAGGCACTGACAATGAAGAAGCAGCGATATGACTGCTTTATGGTAGCCTAGTGCAGTTGACATGATTGCTTCGTGGTAGCTAAGCCTTTGCTCTAATGGATGAATCATTATAAGGTCTTACGGCCTACAGTATTACAGTCATATTCATAATACACTATTGGAAACACTGTGACATTTTTAAAAAATGACTCACCTGTGATGATAGGCTGATACGCAGTTTCTTTAATTACCAGAGAGGCATATTGTACGGTAATGTAATTACTTGAAAGCAAAGTTATGAGAAAACTAGCACATTATTAATTTTATATTAAATATCATTCACTTTACACTTATGTAAGGATAGATTAGTATCTACATATGTTTTATGCATTCATGACATACTTAACTTTTTCTTAATTTTTTCGATATTTCTAAGGCTACGTGGTTTGTCTGTGAGTTTTTTCAAGTTGTCGCAGATCTCCAAAAAGTTTTCCAGTGTATTTATTGAAAATAATCTGCATGTAGGTGAACTTGTGCAGCTCAAACCTGTGTTATTCAAGAGTCAACTGTACGCTTAATTGCTCACCATTCTGCTAATTAATCAAGTCTTTAGTTGCCTTAAATAAAGAAATAATTATTTCCCAATGTTGAGTTGGAGGGGAAATGACACTTGATTATTGATGATGAGGTGGCTCTGGTCACTTATTGCCTATGTATCTTTGAGTGAGTCACAAAGTATCTTTAAGCCTTAGTTTCCTCACCTGGAAATTGTGGTGGTTGAACTCAGTAATCACTAATTTTTCTCCCATGCTTATTGTTCTGTTAACCCATAATTCTGTTTCACTAATGTGAGTCCCATAGCGTGCCCTTTCTGTCTTGTGTTTTGGCCAAATCAGAACTTCAAGGTTGAAGCCTTTGCACAACTCTCAGCTTGCACAACTGTTGCCACCAGGTGGCAGGAGCGTGCCACAGTCTTGTCCCAAGCACAAAGAACGTGAGCATCTTACCAGGGGCGGAATTAAGATAGTGGCTTTCTAAGCTGGCAGGCCAGAGTCTTTGAGTTCTTGAAATAGCAAAACATTTTGTTTATGAAAACATTTAGTCTTATGCGAAACAACAGTATCAGGGTTAGCAATGACCATACCTAGGAATGCCCAGGGACCCAGATTTCTGTGGTTCAGAATTTTGAGGGCGTGGTAGCTTGACTCCCAGTGGTCTCTCCACCCCTCCTTTTATCTGAGTGAGCCAGTGGAAGCCCAGCAGCAATCACAGTATTCACAGTATTCCATGAGGAGAATCATGTGCTGAACCAGACTTGATGGAGTTTATCCTGTTCCTGTTCTTTCCTGTCTCCTTCCAGGAAAGAGATAAGGGGTGAGCCCAGGCAAAGTTGGGACAGCTCCTAAAGTCCTTTCAAAAAAACCCAAAAAACAAAAATGATTTGCCTAATTACAATAAAATTTTACTTAAATACAAACCCAGCAAGACAAATTCCTTTTCCCCTCCAATCTCCCCAGCTCCACCTTTCCCATGGTTAATTTTATGTGTCAATCTGACTGGGCCGTGGAGCCGCTAGATATTTGATCAAACATTGTCTGCAAGGGTGTTTTTGGATGAGATTCACATTTATATCCATAGACTGACTAAAGCAGATTGCCCTTTGTAATGTGGATGGGCCTTATCCAATCAGTTGAAGCCTCGAACAGAACAAAAAGACTGACTCTCCCTTGAATATGAGAAAATTCTTCTTGCTTAACTGCTTTCAAACAGCGACATCGGCTTTCTTCCTGCCTTTGGGCTTGAACTGAAACAATGGCTCTTCCTAGATCTTGAGCCTGCCAGGCTTCATACTGGAGGTAAACCATCAACTCTCCAGGGTCTCCAGCTTGGAAATTCACCCTGCAGATCTTGGGACTTGTCAGACTGCATTATCATGTGAGATGATTACTTGTAATAAATCTCTTTTATATATATATTCATATATATAGTATACTATACATATGTATTATATTCACATGTGTATATATATGCATCTATTTATCTATCTAGCTACCGATCTATCTTTCCTACTGGTCTGTTTCTCTGGAGAGCTGTGATGAATACACTCCCTAGCGGGCCATTCATCATTTGGTTGTGTACACACATGTGTACTGGACACCTGTTTTGTGCCAGGCCCTGTACTAGGCCTCAGGAATAGGGAGGTAAACAAGCCGAGCCTGTTTCTTGCCCTCCGGTTGCTTCCAATCTGCTGAGGGAGGTAAACAGTCAAATGCTCACACAAATGTAAACGCAGCTCGAGCAAAGTCCACTGAGAGGAGGAGTTGTTGACAGAGTCTGGGAGGAGTGGGGAGGAGAGGCTTGAGTTGCTCCCTAAAGGAGTTGACTCCCAAGCCATGGCATGACAGGCAAGGCAATGGCAGCAACACAGATGTGGTACCACTTGGCATGTCACTGGCCCCATCTGCAACCTGCTTCTTGCCTTGATCACCTGCTCCTCCCCTCACCTGGTCCCGTGCTGAACTCAGAAGGCACCATGTGAACTCTGATTGCCTTCTTTTGTCTTTTTGTTTTTGAGGTTACTAGTCTTGGGCTGTTGTTTAAGGATCCCCTGCTCCTTCTTTCTTGTCCTGGCTAGTGCTCTAATTGTAGTAGTAAGAGCTAGCTTAACAAGAGGGGCATCAGTGGTAAAGACAGGCTCAGGAGAATCCAGGACAAGAACCCAAGTTCCGCCAGGTTTCATGGGGATTTGAATGGGGATATTGTTGCACAAAAAGGCTACCCCTTGATGGCTTCATGGCCTCACTTTAGACAGCTCTGCTGCCCTCTGTGTATAACCTCTAGTCTCACCTGTCTGCTGATCAGTTTCTTCCTGCCTTCAGAAGCAGGTGGTCCATATTGGTCCAGTTACCTCTACAGTGGGGTAACTCTTGATAATCCTTCTGACTTTCATTGTCAGTTGAGGTTGGTCTATGTGAATTTCAACTCAACATCCTGAAATAGGAATATAATTGGTCTAACATATCTTCTTTGAGCAAGGCCACACAAGTCATGGGCTCCTGGACTATAAGGTCCCATTGGGGGCTGGTGTCCACCCTTATTTTGTGCCACTTGGTACAGAGTCTGATTATGTCTGTGTAACAGGGACCTGCGGTAGGAAGGATGGGCAGGCTAGGTGCCCTGGCACATAGCTCGTCCAATTTCTACTACTCTGGCTTAGTTCCTAATTTCTCTTTTTTCTTCTTATCATCAGTAGCTCTGGAATTGATCCAGATTCCTCTATTCTCTTGTCTGTAATCAAGTCTTTACTCTCCTTCATCACCAAGTACCTAGTATCTAACACATAATAGATTCTCAATAAAAATTTGTTGTATTGGATTCCACCAGTCAAAGACCTTTGGGAGCATATCTATAGTTAAACAAATGTAAGTTTACTGCCATAAGGGAGAGCTCTTGGTGCCTTGGTAAGAGAGCATTGGAGGGGTTTGTTAAAGGATGTGGGTGATTCTAAGGAAGGACTAGAGAAACAGGAAGTAGCTTTGTATTGGATGCTATTAGAAAGAGGGGAAATTCAGCAAATTGGCGTTTCAGAAATCCTTGCTCAGGAATTAGAAAGAACAAAACGGGGCCAGAGATGTCACTGGTAAGAAAGCAACAATCTCTCGGAAGTCATTTTTTCAGCTCCAGTGTGGCCTTGCCTCTGTTTGGTTAGAAACACTATACATCACAGTCTAACTGACGGTAAGGTTGATTTCCACTTTTTCAGTTAAATGGAAAAAATAACAATGCATATTTAACTTTACCCAAATACAGAAGCAATGGCAGTGGGTTACAGGTAAGACTGAGATGCCATTGTTAGACCAGCCAAAGTGGCCCTTCATGTTATCTGTGTTCAGGTGCTTGCTTTTTACGGACTTTGAGCAAAACTGGCCTTTAGTATAACGATGTAACCTAGACTCATCTGAGGTTCCATCTACTATTCGGAAATAAATGGTGATGTCTATTGTCCATTATTGGCATTTTCACCCCTCTTTATTTTGATCGCTCATTCAAGGATACTCTGTAGTTGACCATTGTTCCTCTTCAGATGTGGTCCCACACATTCCAAATATCATCTGCTTGGAGCTAAGAACAATGGGTCTATTACTTCCTGAGTTTGCAACACCAAGCTCACACTGACTCACATTTTTTTTAGCAGTCACATTACCCATCTGTTCACATGAGTTCTTCTTAAGTAAGAGCACCCTGGCCTGGCATGTATGCAATTGGTTTTTGGAATCTGAAGAGAAAACTCATTTATCCTTACTCACAACACCTTAGTCATTTTCACTCAACATTCTAGACAGTTAGGAAAAATACCCATCATACTATCCCTGGCTATCCCTCTGACTTTTTAGTCATTTGCTATTTGGTTAACGTTTCTTCTCTGTAATGCACTCATAAGACTGACCAAAAGTTGAACAGGAGGCTTGGAAGAACAGAATTCCTCCAGCTTCAGGAAATCATCAACAACACTCTTTTTTTTTTTTAATTAATAAATAAATATATTTTATTTATTTATTTATTTTTGGCTGCCTTGGGTCTTTGTTGCTATGTGCGGGCTTTCTCTAGTTGCAGTGAGCAGGGGCTACTCTTCGTTGCGGTGCTCGGGCTTCTCATTGTTGTGGCTTCTCTTGTTGCGGAGCACAGGCTCTAGGCGTGCAGGCTAGTAGCTGTGGCACGTGGGCTCAGTAGTTGTGGCTCACAGGCTCTAGAGCGCAGGCTCAGTAGTCCTGGCGCACGGGCTTAGTTGCTCCGCGGCATGTGGGATCTTCCCAGACCAGGGCTCGAACCCATTAGCAGGCGGATTCTTAACCACTGCGCCACCAGGGATGCCCTCTAGGCAGTTTTAAAATTTGTTTGTTTCTTGTTTATTTGTTTTATAAAGCATTGCTCATTTAATCCTCACAGGAGTCATCTGTGGTGGGTAGTAACTCCCTTTTGCAAAAGAGAACTTGAGGCTCAGAGGGGCTAACATCTTTGTCTAAGCATACACCTTGTAGAAAGTGCTCAGCCTTAGGGATATAGAAGTATCAGACATGTGCCCATTCTACAGGAAAATCAGCCCTTGCAGGCAAGTAAACGTGATTGCTAATCACCTTAAGCTTGGAGAGGACAGAGGACTGCATTTAATTCAGTCTCGTGGGGGTGGAGGGAAGAAGGCGGAGGCTTCTAAGAGGATGAGGTGGGTGAGAATGGAAGGTCAAGTCCAAGGGGGAAGGATAGTCTAGGCAGAGAGGACAGCATGCAACTGTGGTGTCATTAGGAGACAACAGAGCATTTTATTTCTGTTAGAGGGAAGGTGATGCCAGGATCAGCAGGATAGAGGGCTGGAGGGGTCGGCGGGGTCTGGCCGCCGGAGGTTTCTTTATGCCAGGCTGGAGTTGGGACTTCATCTTGAGTGGAATGGGGGGCTAGTGAAGATTTTAAATTGGAGGATGGCAGGACTGGATTTGCACAGTAGAAAGATAATTTTGGCGCTGAGGTGAAGACTTGATTAAAGGTGAGAGATGGGAAGCCCTTGCAAAATCCAGCAGTGATACTAGTCTGAACCAGGCAGTGGCGAGAGTAATGGGGCAAAGAAGACTGACTCAAGACACAGAAGGGAGAGCACGGAAGACTTGGGGACCTCTTAGATGTGGGGATTTGGGAGAAGGGAGAGTTGAGGAGGACTCTAGGACAGTGGCTTGAATCACTGGTTAGATAGGTCAAGAACAGAGTTAGGGAAACTAGGAAGGTAAACAGGTTAGGTGGGGAGAGAATGGGATAAAGGTGCTGAGCCCAGTTTGGACATGCTTAATTATTAAATGTTTCTGTGGCAATTGAGAACTTCCTAGTAGACAACCGAATATTAGTGTTTACTTAAAATTGCCCTCCACTGTCATCTGAAATTATCTTATTTGATCATCGGCTGCAGGTTTTTTTCTTCATTCTTATCTGCTCACCCAACTGTGTGCGCCATGAGAACTGGAACCTTCATGTGTTTTGCTCATGGATGTACTTCCACGGCCTGGTACACCTTTGGTGAACAAATGAACAGCACGCAGAAAGCATGGAATGAGATTACTTGGGGGAGGGAGGGACCATATCTTATTCCTCTTTGTACTTCGATGCCTGGTAGAGAGTGGGTGCTCAATCACCCCGCTCCCAGGTGTATCCCCAAGAGAGCTGAAAAGGGGTGTTCAAAGACTTGTACAACAATGTCCCTAGGAGCATTATTCATATTATCTATTTATTTAATAGGTAAAAGGTAGGCGGAAACACCCCAAATGTCCATCAGCTGGTAAGTAGGTAAACAAAATGTGGCATATCCATACAATGGGGTATTATTCAGCCATCAGGGGAATGAAGTACTGATACCTGCCACAACGTGGCTCAACCTTCAAAGCTTTATGCAAAGTGAAAGAAGCCAGGCACGAAAAAGCCACACAATGTATGATGCCATTTATATAAAATGCCCATTTATATAAATGCACTTATATAAAATGATAGATTAAATCCATAGAGACAGAAAGCAGATTAATGGTTACAGGGAACTGAAGAAGTAGGGGGTAGAGATTGCTTAATGGATACAGGTTTCTCTGCTCGGTGGTAAACATGCTTCGGAATTAGATAGTAGTGATGACTGTCCAGTGCTGTGAATGTGATGGAAGGCGCTGATTGTACACTTTAAAATGGTTACAGTGGTGAATTTTATGTTGTGTAGATTTAACTTCGATTAAAAATATAGAATGGATCTGCCAGTGAAGGATAACTGGACTCTAAAACCCACAGGGCTGCTACTTCTAACTCACCTACAGACGAACCTGAGAACCATATAAAGCCATACTGAGGCATGAATCTACCAAACAGGTGTATTATTCGAGTTGTCAGTTCACTACCCATAGGATTCTTGATGGATTCCTTCAGACTGGGCACTCATCTCTACTGTATGGAAACGACTCCATTCCTAGGTAGATCTTTGTAGAAATACTTATTGCACGAAGCAGGAAGGTGACCTGCTTAGGGTAACTGCAGCGCTACTACTGAATGTGGCAATGTTTATTTAGTGACAAGGAACCACCTCCTCGTCTGTCCACCCTCAAGCCATGGGCTTGCGACAGCCAGCACTTTGAAGGGGTTGTCCTTCCACAGTTTTGGGGGGAAGAGGACCCAACATGAGGTCTCTGGGGGATAAAAAAAAGCCACAGCAGAAGGACCGGAAGCTGTGATGTGAGCTCCACATACTCTGGGGGCAGACCCTCTGGCAGGCAACTCCGCAGGAGCCCTGAAAAGGCTGCAGGAATGATGCCTCTTCTTATTTTTAGCTGTGAATGGACCTCTAGTGGCAGCTGCTGGGATTAACCTGCTCTCTCCAGAGCCCAGGCAGTGTGCCCCCTCTGTGAATGGGGGTTATTCCTTTCTCTCGGAGCATTACTGGTTGCAGCCAGTCCAACAGAAGAACAAAACATCCTCAGCAATGGTAAACCTCCTGCGAGTCCGGTTGGGCTAAACATGCTCTTTAAAATCTCTGAGCCAGTTTTCTTTATTGCCCATCCTCTCTGTAGCTGAACCATGACCGTGAAGTTGCCCCATGCTGACAGTCATAAGCCTTCATTTCTGCTGGGCACTGGGAAGAAGCCCAAAGGCAGGATCCCTTTTATGTGAAAGGAGTTTGGACGTGAGGCACACTTGACTTTTTACCAAAGAAAAGAATGCCTGTAAACAGTGACATTTGAACTGGAATTAGGTTCAAGCCTCAACGTAATTCCTACTTTCTTATTGGACAATCTTTCTCAAACTTGTGCCAAGCAATGTCATATGGTCTCATCCAAGGAGGCTGCTCTGACTGCCTCTTCCTCTCCAGACAGGTGGTCCTGCCCTGCTTTGTGTTCACACTTCTGTTTTGGTACTTCTTGTACTGAGGTCATTCATTCATTCAACAAGTATTTATTGACCTACGTTGAGTTTGGCCCTGTTCTAGGTGTTAGGGATAAGGTAGTGAGTATAAAAGGCAACGTGTTGGGACTCATGGGGAGATAACAAATAAGTATATAACAAAATAAATATATGTGTGTGTGTGTGTGTGCACACGTGCGTGTATATATATAGAGAGAGAGGGAGAGAGAGGAGTGTGAAGTTGGGTAAGAGAGACAGGGAGTGCAGTGGGTAGGTGGAGATTAGTTTTCTTAATAGGGTGCTTAGGGACGGGCTCTCCGATTACCTGACATTTGAACAGAGATCTGAGGGACTGATGGAGCAAACCATGCAGAGGATATTGGGCAAAGGAAGGATATGCTGGATATATTTATATATGTATAT
>NW_020174037.1:2937862-2945947 GCF_003031525.2 Neophocaena asiaeorientalis asiaeorientalis | reverse complement strand
TATATTTTAACAGGATGACTCTGGCTTCTAGGGGGAGACCAGAATGAGAAGCAGCACGGGGAAGCAGAGAGAGAGGCAGGAGTCTGTTGCTGGAATCCAGGCGGAGATGAGAGTGGCTCCACCAGGGTGGATGCAGGGAATATGATAAAATGTTGGACACATCTTGAAGGGAGACCTCACAGGATTGGCTGATGGGCTGGAAGGAGGCAAGCATGACTCCGAGTTTGGCTGCTTGGAAGAATGGAGTTGCCATTTCCAAAATGGGCAAACACGTGGGAGGGAAGTTTTAAATGGGGAAACCAGGAGTTTGGTTTTGGTCCCATTAGGTCTAAGATGTTATTTAGACATCCAAGAGGAGATGTCAAGAAGGCAGTTGTAGATAAAAGTCTGGATTTCAGGGAGGGGTCCAGATTGGAGTTATAAATTTGAGAATTGTTGAGAGTACAGGTGGCATTTTAAAGCACAGAGTAGGATGAGGTCATCATCCAGGGAGTGAAATTAGATACAAAAGAGAAACATCCCAAGAACTGAGCTCTGGGGCATAAGGAGTTTCCATTCTGGGCAAGTGAAGGACACCCAGAATGAGTGATAGGAGCAGCTGGAAGAGAACCACAAGACAGTGATGGCCTAGAAACCAAGTGAAGAAAGTGCTCCAAGAAAGAGGGGGTGAAATGAGCTGAGAGTTGACAAGAGAACTGAGGATTGACTGTCGGGGTTTGCCATGTGGAGTCACTGGTGACCTTGCAAGAGCTCTTCCAGAAGAATAATGGGACCTAAAACCTGATTCGAGTGACTTCAGGAGAGAAAGGGAAGAGGTGAAAGTGAGCCTTGACAGACCCTTTGATAAGTTTTTGTATAAAGAAGACCTGAAACATAGGCATTAGATGGAGAGAAGTGAAGTCCTCGAGTAGATGGGAAGGGATGGGATCCATTGTACAAATGGAAGAGTTAGGCTTAGAAAGGAAGGTGGACATAACAATGACTTTTTCCCCCTCCTTTAAAAAAAAAATCTGTGAGTCATTTTCCTCATTCACAGCTACTGTTATCCTGAGCTCTGAGCAGGCAAAGATGGACAGGAGAGGCAGTGGGGTTGGAATTATCTATGTCTTGAATGGGACTGTTTGTGGAACACCATAAAATATTGATATATGAAACTTAAAATAGCTAAGTATATAAGACATCATTCAACACTAGATTCTAACATGGACAAGCACTGAAAAGTACATAGGTAAAAAAAAATTTTAATTGAAACATTTCTAACCATTAGCTTAACATATTTGCATGAATTGGGAAATGCCCACTGTGCTGGTTTTGTAGCTGACACCTGGTCCAGTGTGCAGAACACCATGCTTCCATAGGTTCAGGGGTTGCCTTGGCTGCCCAGAGAACTGTACAGCATTTAGAAGAAACATCTTAAATGTTGAGGTGATCCCTCCACCAACATCCAGAGACTCTTTGAATCACAGATGAGAGGAGATCCCCAAAAACTGCACCCCCAAAACCAATATCACCAGCATTGAGATCACCCAGCATTAGCTTGGCAAAGTTGGACCGAATTGCCACTAGGTTGCCCAGGAGGCTGGCTACCTTGGAAGGTGTGGTCATCATATAGACCTGGGCTCAAATTTTCCTTCTGCAACTGACCAGCTGTAGGATGCTGGGAAAATCCATTCACTTCTTTGACGCTCGATTTTTTCACCAGTAAAATGGAAAGAAATAACATCTTTCCATCAGAGTTCCTGAATCTCTAAGTGCTTTAGTTTCTTCCTCTGTGTAATGTATTTAATGATACCTACCTCACTGAGTATCTGTTAGGACTGAATGTTTTCATATATAGAAACAGTATCTCTATTATATGTGCATGCTCATATATTAGAACAGCAGTAACAGGAATAAATGCTCAATAACTCTGCTATTTAGGGAGTACAGGCACGATCCCCTGTTAGATGCAGGGGATTCAGATGTGATTGAGGTATGGTCCTTGCCTGCCAGGAGCTTACTGATGGAGGAGGAGTGGCAGATAAATTACCAATCACAATGGTAAAACTGGAAAACCCTGAAATCAGCTGGGGGCCTCACAGACACTCATATCCTTACCTGCTTCCTCTTGGGTCTCCTTTCCCAGCCTCTTCTCTCTCCTCACCCCCTCTCTCTTGAATTTCTCCTGGGTTCCCAATTCCTCTCCCTCTAGCATGTATTATAGCTTTCTCTTTCCTCCACACCCTGAGTGGCAGCCAATGCTGGGATTCTGGAGGTTCTGCTTACTACCCCAGGTGGGCTGACTGGGAAGCTTCCAACAGAGGTGCTAAGAAAATATATATGAGCATTTGAAGCACGCCTTAGTCATACGCTGGGTGTTGCTGGTGCATTCCCACAGACCTACATACTTAGTCTGGTAAAGCCTTTTCATGGCTTTACCAATTACAGACATTATAACATTAAGAATAAATGCATAGGGCTTCCCTGTCGTACCGCAAAAAAAAAAAAAAAAAAAAAGAATAAATGCATAGCATCATGTACATTTCTCCAATATAGGCTTCATAATAATTGCATAGCCTGTATTATAATAATTTTAAAATTAAATTTTGCGTTAAAGGATAATATATGTATAAAAATTTAAATAATATTGAAAGGTTTATTATCAAACAACAGCTGACTTCTGTCTTACCACCTTGTTTCTCAGTTCTCCTACTTATGTCTTCTGGAATTTACCTCCATATTCCTAAGTAATGTGCTTATACAGCTATGCTGCGATTTATTGGAATTATCTATTGACTTCCTTTGACAATGGATGAAGATTAGGTTTTCTGATACAAACACCACCCCACTTCTTTTTCCCTTCATCCTCCCAAAATGGTTACATCACATTTTTTTGTTAAATCAGTAATTAGAGTTTACATTATTCTGATTACATATCACTCCCTGCTGAGTCAAATATTGTACTATGATTATGTTTCTTTTCTTATACAGTTGGGATTGTTTTTTAATCTAGAATTAATGTTTTCCTATTTGGTATTATTTTTATGTGACTCTTCTCCTTTAGGCTTGAGAGCCTCCAGAACAAGGATTATGTCTATCATATATAAATAAATAAATCTATCATATATTTATCTTTGTATTCCCAGACTAGCATAGTAGCGGGCAGTAAAGATGCTGAACATATACATGGATGATTGATTAGATGGATTTGTCAGTCTACTTGTGTTTCTCAATAGAGGCGCTGCTGACATTTTGATAGGACATGTCTTTGTTAGGAGAGACTGTCCTGCATGGTGCAGGAAATTAAGGATCCCTGACCTCTGCCCACTAAAGGGTGGTAGCTGACCCCAGCCATTGGGTCAACCCAAAGTCACTCTTACACCTCTCCAAAAACCCTTTGTGGTGGTGGTGCCACCCATGCTTGAGGCCAACTGCATCCAATGTAGTGGGTGTCAGCACCCAGGTGTGTCAGCATGTTGACTGATGCTAGAGGCATCAGAAATCCAGCTGATGCTGCAGAGATGGGGCCCACTTTTGGGGGCAGGGGGAGAGGGGTTCAGGTCTAGGATGGTGTTGAACTGGGCCCCAATCCAGAGAGACAAAGCAGGGCCAAGCAGGGAACAGTCACTTTAGCAACGATATCATGCTATGCATATTAGAATGTTCTGAGATATTTCACTTTCCTACACCACCCCACCTTAGGAAGTCTCACTCCCTACCCTCGAAAGATTAGAAACCTCACATAACAAGACAATTCATTGGCTGGCTAGTGGCCTTTCAGGTTTTTTTCTATTGAGTAATTGAACCAACAGGCCAGAGGCTGTAGTCATTCAGTGGTGAGTATATGAGCTGAAAGGTCATATAGACTTGAGATGAAGTTTGCCACCTGACAGAGGGAAAGCCATAGCACATGTAAGTCAGAGTTTTGGGAGAGCACATAAACCGTGATCAAGGAGAGGAAGCCAGCTGTTAAGCAAAGGGGAGCATGACTCAGCTGTGTGGAAGAAGAAGAGAGGGGGCGGGACAGAGACAGGGACAATAGCTTGCCTACTACTCTTGGGTTCCATGAAACTCCCTGCTGACTTCTAATTACTCCTCTTCTTATTTTGTGTAGCTGGAGTGTTTTCTGACTCATGCAACCAACGATATCCATTGACTGTAACTCCGTGGTCATCTGCTATCAGGGTCTGGTCTAATGTCAGTCATTAAAGCTGGGAATCAAGAACCAGAGTCAGGGAAGAGAAGGAGGTCAGTGAGTCGTGGTGAAGTTGCTTGGACGATGCTGGAGAAGATCCAGCCTCTTCTTGGGGCTGGGGAGCATGTATGACGGTAGGAGACAGCTGGGGGATGAGACCTCCCCATATGAAGAACAGTGCAGGGGGCAGTAACTGCTGGAAGCTCCCTTCAGTCTCGCACAGGGCATCTGATCCATTTTGCCTTGCTCGACTTGGCTGAGAATTTCATCTTTCAGCCGGAAGCGGAAGAGGCTTGGGGAACTTCTGTCCTGGACCTAATTCTGACCAACTAGGAAAAGTTGCTTGGCAAAGTGAATGTGACAGAAACTCTGGTAGAAAGCAACAACGTCATCCTGGGGTTTGTGAAAGCTGAAAAGATTGGAGGCTGGGCAGTGAGAATTTTAAGCCAGTGACCACTCGCACACTTATTCAGCTTATAGAGCACAGACTCTGGGCTGGCAGCCTTCTTGGTACTGGGACTACAACATGTAACAGGCAACATCCCTCCTCTCGGGAGGCTTATGTTTTACAGCAAGCAAACAAATGAACAGAATCATTTCAGATAGTTAAAAAGGCTACACCAACAGTAAAACAGGTAATGGGAAAGTGCTGGGGGTGGAGTGAGTCTAGATCAGGTGGTCAGGGAAAGCCTTCCTGGGGGAGGGGATATTTGAGCTGAAATTCAAGTGATGAGAAAGAGCCAGCATACAAAAAGCATGTCATGAGAACGACCAGCAAACACAAAGGAATGCTGGGTAGATCTGGCTTGGTGTGGTCAAGGACACAAAAGTAGCATATGCTTTTCCTTAGATTGGTGGTGGTTCTATGAGATTCCAGAGGCGTTTTTCCATTGCAGTTGAAATTAGGCAGCCAACCTGCTGATCTTGGGGAAAATTCTAGGCTAGATTTTTAAATAAGTAGTTTTTGAGCACCTGTACAAAAACTGATGGTCATTAGTGTCTGGTTTGTGACCACTTATATAACTAGACCCTCTCCACATTTTGCAGGGGTTGGGGAGACAGGTTTAACAGAATAATAGGGTAGAGAGAAACAGACAATGTATTTTGATTTCAGCAAAATATTTGACGAAATACTTCATGTTATTTTTATGGAAAAATTAGAAAAATGAAGGTGGAATTCTTATTTACCCAGCTGAATTCAAAAGATGGTCTTAGAAAAGAAGGTCCAAATTTGATCTGTGATTCCAGAAGCCAAACTAGGACTAAAGGTTGGAAATTATGGGAAAGCAGACTTTAACTCGGTATAAGTCTGACCTTTCAAAGAATAAGATATGTTCTGAAGCTGCTTTGGAATTAGGACACAGATGAGGGACGTTGATGTGGCAGATGGTGAATATTTGGGGGCCTGGTCTCATCCACCATTGTAACCTAGGATTACATGATTCGGGAGAACATGAGGCACCATTTTCTCTCTATGACTTAATAATAATCTTTCTATAATAAAGGCTATGTCAGTCACCCAGGTGAGAAACCTCAAATCTTCATTTACTCCCTGCTGTCCCTTACATCCGTTCTCAAATGCCTTCTCCTCATTTCCACTCCCACTGCCGTTGCCCTAGTCACACTCCCACCATCTCTGCCTGAACTATTGTGCTGATGTCTTCATTGTTCTTCCAAACTTCTGCTCTTGTCCCCCACGACTTCATTCTTTGTGTGTGGCCAGAATGACTTTAGAAAACAGATATTATACCAAACCCCTCCACTACAATCTCTACTGGCCTCTCTTTCCCCAAAGAGAAGCTCCACAATTCTTAGATTGCTACCAAGGCTTCAACCTCATTGTCTGCATATCTATCCTGTTCCAAACATACCATGCAGGCTCAGGCCTCTTGTGAGTCCAGCCTTTAGGGCTCTCTCAAATGCCATATCTTCAAAGAAACCACCTCGTTTCCCCAAGCAAGAATAATTACTTTTCCACCTTTATTCCCACACAATAACTTCTCTTGTTAATTAAATAATTCATTTACTCTTTATTGCAATCCTGCATTTTTCATTCTTTAAAATTGACTAGTGGTGCTTACTATGGATTAGCTCTGTGCTCGGTGTTAGGGGAAGTGAGCAGAGAAAGATTAGTACTAATTTATTATGTGGCAGGTATTGTGATACATGTTTTAGATCCATTATCCCAACCTTAATCCAATGAGATATTTACTACTGTTGTGAGATAATAGAGATATTATCCCAATGAGATAGTTACTGTTGTTATCCTTATTTTAAAGATGAGGAAACTGAGGTTTAGAGAAGTTAACGAGCTCACGCAACCAAGATCATGCCATTGGCAAGAGCCTGGGCTGGGATTTATACCCAGAGTTCAGATTTCCAATTGCTGTGCTAGGACATCTTTTCATGACAGATGAAGAGGCACAGATAAAACCTTGCCCTCAAAATGTTCAGAGACTGGTGCTTCCAGCTGCTGAATGTCTACTTAGTGTTCATTTATTTCTGCCTGAGACCATATTTAGCCATTTCCATATCGAGCCCACCCATTGGATTTTAAGCTCTTTAAGGGCAGACATGGCACCATATCCTCAGATTCATCTCCCATCTCCCAGACACAGAGTTATTCTAATTACATTTGCAGATTGAGTTAACAAATCATTAAATGTGTCAGACCAACTATGCTGCAAGTTTTCCTGGGTAATAGGATTTAATTATATCCAGCTCTGGGCCGTGCACAATGGGGACGTTGACAAGCTGGTGCATATTCACCGAGAAAGTGGAGGGGCCTGTTTTGAATGCTATATATAAACATTCCCTTCCTTGGCATTTATTTGGAAAGTATTAAAATAACTTGTGAATGTGTTAGAAGATCTTTCTGTTCCCTACTTTATAAATGATTATTTCAGTCTTGAACAAAGTTGTTTTTTTTTCTTTGGCATGTTGCATAGTGTTTATATTCTGATAATCACGTAATAATAATGAGAAAGCACGTGACAGCTGTAAAAATGGCATTAAGCAATAAAAGTTCCCGAAGTCAAGAGGACAGTAGGTACAGTGAAGTAGAGACGCATGCTACTGTGTCCAGTAATTAATTGTTCATGGCCAGCATCTACTGGGAACTTGCTGTGTGCCTGGCACTGTTTGGAGTGCTTTCCATGTATAAACTCATTTATGCCATAACCCCATTTTACAGTTGAGGGATGCAGAGGCCCAGAGTCATTTAACTACAGATCTCTCCTGAGCATTTCCCACATTCTGTTATTGCTATGCCTGGCTTTCCCATCAACTGCTTCTTCAAAGGCAAGGACAATGTCTGGTGCAAATCCATACCTTGGAGCCTGGCAGATCCCTGGCAGAACAGAACCTCACTGCTGCATCAGAGATCAGGGTTCCTCTGTATCTGCTCACCTGGAAAAAGCTCAGTGAACACAGTGGTCTTGCTGTCCAAGGAAGGCCAGCACATCCTCCTGGGGCTGACTCAGGGGAAACTCTAAATTAGCAGAGTGGTTCCCCAGTAGAATAAGCTGAGTTGAGGATTGGCTGTTGAACACAGAACCAAGGCATAGAGTTAGATGGTTGGGAAATTTCATAGCCTCATCCTAGGATGGTGACAGTAGGTGTGTTTATGGGACCGTAATTCTCTAGGTCTGTGGTAAGGCATCATATGAACTCACTGGCAGAGGCACTGAGCTTGGTCCTTCTTGTTTTCTTCCATTTCCCATCAAGCCCCCTTTGGTTGCACAGTTTCCTTCTATGGAGGTCTTACCACTTTTAGTCAAGCTCTTGCTCTGCCTCAGTGCCTTTTCTGTTACTTTAATGTGACGTCCTATCTCTGCTGTGACCTGTAACATGCTGATTTTACAACTTTAGTCTTTATAGGGCTACCTCATTCTCCCTTTTTTTTTTTTTTT
>NW_020174037.1:2933443-2937780 GCF_003031525.2 Neophocaena asiaeorientalis asiaeorientalis | reverse complement strand
TTTTTTTGCGGTACGCGGGCCTCTCACTGTTGTGGCCTTTCCCGTTGTGGAGCACAGGCTCCGGACGCGCAGGCTCAGTGTCCATGGCTCACGGGCCCAGCCGCTCCACGACATGTGGGATCTTCCCGGACCGGGACACGAACCCGTGTCCCCTGCATCGGCAGGCGGACTCTCAACCACTGCGCCACCAGGGAAGCCCTCATTCCCCTTACTTTAAATTGTGTTCTTCCCCTGTCCTTCCGCCCCCAAGTACAAACTACACTATTATCCCCATTTTACAGATGAGGAGGAACAGCGCCTGGGCTCCTGACTTCAAGCCTAGCATTTGTTGCCTAGTAACAGCACCACTTCTACAGCTCCATTTGCATGTAGGTTGCACATGTTGTCAGTATCTTTAGGCGATGGCATGGCCACCGCGGGAGTCAGGTGCCCAGTCAGTACTACTACAGGGCCACCTTGGGTCTTTCCTAACACGCTGGGGCAGAGAGAATGCTGAGACCGCCCCTGCTTTCCTATGCAGCTCACCAGTGGTTTTCACGCAGATGCTGTCCCCCATCTTGTAATCTTTCTCTGCTTGGCTCTGGGGTCCTTCGTATTTGGCCACGTTTTTCTCTCTACACACAGAAGCCTTCTTGTATACTGCCCCCAACAGTACTTATAATCACCTCTCCTGAGACCAACACCATAATCTCGTATCTAATTCACTGTCTTCTTTTTCATTTCTCTGTCTCCTTCATTTTACTCTTGCCCTGAGCCCATCTTCCCCTCTCAACACAGGCCATTTCTCCACATATGCCAGGTTGGCCACAATCCCCTTCCCACCTATATAATCTGAACCTCCTCTTTCTCTGCCTGTTATTTACTACTTTATCTGGGAGCACATCCCATTTATTATTAAATTTCATTTACACAGCTCGTAGGTCCCTGTGTGTGATTTCCTGGCTCTCAGCTGGTTGGATACCGCTTTTCTGTCCCCAATTACAAGCAGACGTTAGTAATCAACACAAAGCCTCTCTGATAATCAAATTAGACAAGTGGGACTCTGCCTGTATTTTCTTCTTAATCACTGGGCGTGATAGTAATAATGTCAGCTTGAATAATCTGGCAGTGTGAACCTCTCTCCATGTTATTTATTTATTTTTCCCAGATCTACTTCAGTATCATCCCACAGCCAGAGAATGCAAACTATGTCCTCATCCAGACTGGGTTTAGCATCTTGATTGTGGACAATGTCAACTGCTTCAAGCCTGGGTGAAGCTCGTAATTGGATGGTAGTACATCATGTAGGGGATTTTTTTTTTCATCCTTAACCCTAGCTGGTAATGAGTTTGTGCCCTGCAGCTAGAGTGTTGATAGCCCTTGACATTTTCTCTTCCTTCAGGAGAGAGGCTGCAGCTGCTCCTCTGCTCTTTGCTAGTGGGTGGGGCAGCCTAGGCTGGAGAGAAAGGAGAGCCAGGCTGCCAGTGCCTCCAATTCCTCGGGTGGCCTTGGCCAAGTCACTTTTCTCAGTTGTAAAATAAGGGCTCCAGTCTCCAACCCTTTCCACTGGGATGTAAGGGGACAATGAGATAATGTTTCTGGAGCCCTTGAAGCCACTTAGCTTAAGGATGCTGTATAGAGGGTGAAGTATCTGTAGAAATGCAGTGATGAATACACAGTGAAATTAACAAATGGGAAACCTTGAAGATGAGGTGGGACCTTCCTGCAGGAGGCACAGAGCTTCAGCTTTCCAATGTGAGGATAAAACCAAATTGTCCAGGGGGGAGCGGGGGCCCTGAAAGGTCACATCTCCTCTGAAGTGGCTGGAAAAGGGGTACCAGAAGCCAAGATAGGATCTGTGTGCACTCAAAATTACTTAGGCTACTCTGGTAGAATGGAGGTGGCATATTTTTAAGTTTTTAAGAAACTTTTTATTGGAGTATAGTTGATTTACAATGTTAGTTTCAAGTATACAGCAAAGTGATACATATACATATATGCCCTCTTTTTTAGATTCTTTTCCCATATACGTGGCACTATATTTGAAGACAAAAAAATTTGTATATTTATGACTTGTTGACTTTGGACAAGTCATTTAACCTAAATCTCATTTTTTTATCTGTAAAATGGGGGTAATGATACTACCTCACAGGGGTCTTTCCAGGATATGAGGAAGAGGAAGGGAAATAATAATAAAAACAATGGTGTGCTGGTGAACTGGATCTCCAGAAAAAAGAAAAGCCCTGCTGATTTCTGGGGTGTCAGCACTAATGCTGTGGATGGTTTCAGGCTGCAAATGGTTTAACCACTGGCTGGCAAGGTTTCTGAATATTTAGCAGTTGGCTTTTTGCGAGTCTGCTAGCTCTAACACACGTAGGTCCCACTCGGTGAGGGCCTTGTGTGTATCGGGCTTCATATATATTTCATCTTCACAGCTTGCCCCTCAGGTAGTATAATTAACCCCAGTTTACTGATGAAGAAATTGAGGTTCTGAGATACAAAGTGGTTTGTATAGGGTCTCGTGTTAAGTGACAGATGTAGGATTTGAACCCGTAATTTTAGAGTCTGTGCTCATTCCTCTATTCTAGTTTGGGTAGGCGTGGCAATACATGGGCAAGTGTGGCCTAATCTGAAACATATTACAGACCTGAAGTACATGACTCCCTTATCTGAGATGTGATAGCATAGATTCTCACCTTTTGGAGTGTTCGGGGGTTCACCCTGGGCTTTTCAGACTCATAAAGAATGTGTCCCCACCCCTTTTGTCTTCCTGGCCAATAACTCGCCAGATGGAAGGAGGGCATCTGCTTCTACTTCTCTGCTGGGAACCCTCACACATTTGTGTCGAGAAGTGGAGAATGGAAATCTTTCTGGGAGGCCATTAAAATTAATCCTGGGAGATGAGGCAAGCCAGGATTTGGCCAAAGTCCAGCATAATGTGCTATCCCCCAAAGAGGGAAAGAACATTCCTTCCGAGATGGCGCTCCTCTTTGAACCTCTGGGCCTGGTCCAATTAATGCAGAGCAGAACTCCACGGAGAACTGTGTGTTCACACTCCCTTACAGCTTTTTCCTTTTGCTAGCCCAGCTCTTCATGCCCTACTTTTGGATCCAGCCAGCTACCTCCATGCCTCCAACCTATGAGACCCACTAACTGGATTATCATTATTTATTTGCTTGCTAGACTGAGCTGCTCTCAGAGCTTGAGAAACCAACTGGTATCGCTGCCAGCCCCACATTTCTCCCAGCCGGAGACCATCCTCCAGTATAGGAAGCACACTTCTTCAAAAGGACTTTGCCTACGAGAAGGGCAGCAGCTCATGTTGACTGCCAAGGTCCGTTTTCCTCTCTGTCCCAGTGACACCCAGATCCTGGTGCATCCTTCTCTTCTAGAGAGCCCGGCCCTCTTAACCTGGGCAGCTAACTAGAGGCAGAGGGACTTGCCAAGTCACCAGCTCCTGGACTGCGATTCTACATCTGGGTACGCACACTTGCCAAGAGCAGAGTTTCTAGTGTGTAGGTGGCAACCAGCATGGATCCTGTGCAGTGGCAAGGGATGGCCACCAGCCAGGGAAGCAGGTGCTGGGAGCAGGGGGCAACCCAGGGCAGAGGGGGATGTGCAGCTTGGTCTCCGCAGCTCACACTGCTAACCTGTGAGCTCACAGTAGGCCGTACAAAACAGGCAGTGGGCTGCATTTGGCCCCTGGACTGGAGTTTGCTGCCCTCGCTCTAGACAATCAGCAAAACAATAAATCAAGCCCTGATGTTCAGTGTTTGCCAATTTGTGTGGTGTGAATACGCCCACCATGGAGGATTTCAGGCTACCAACATGACATCACTGAATGTTGGGCTGGGAAGAAGTGTGCGGTAGCACATCATTAGATAGGATTTCTGCCATAAAGACGCAATAGACACGAATAACTCAAGAGCATAGCTCATAGTAAAATGCTAGAAAATAATTAGGAAATGATGGTTTTTGAGTATTACCTTTGTTCTTAATACAGTTTATTTACTTGTAAGTTTATATAATTTAATATCTAATAATGGCTGTTTTAGATTCTTTTCCCATATACGTGGCACTATATTTGAAGACAAAAAATTTGTATATTTATGACTGGCAGAACCAGCTGGCAGAATTCCTGAAAAGTTAGCAGTTTTAGGCTTGGCTGTAGCACACCAGTGCCCTTGGTTCATCTGACTACACCAGCCATATAGAAGGGAAGAGAGAAGACCCAACAACGGTGAGAGAACTGAGAATCAGCAAATGACAAAGAAGTGTTAACCTCTTCCATTCCTTCCCCTGAAGACTTCTACCCCTGGCATGATGTACTGTTGTTTTCTTAGCCTAACAAAGACATA
>NW_020174037.1:2877383-2933400 GCF_003031525.2 Neophocaena asiaeorientalis asiaeorientalis | reverse complement strand
CTTGAGCGCCCCCTAGTGGTTAAATGGTTGACCAACATGAAATTCACATCCTGTGTTCCTTTGTGCTCCACTCCTACAAGATGCTGTAGGTTGTGTGCCTGTTGTATGCCAGGTACTCTATTGGGCGCATTATGTACATTATCTTGCCTAATCTTTACAACAAACTTGCAAGTAAGCATTACTGTCCAAATTTTATAAATGAAGGACATGAGGCTCAGAAAAGTTAAGCAACTAGTCCAAGGTCACACAGCTAGGACACATCAGAGTTAGCATTCAAACCTCACATCTGGCTTTCTCCCAATCTTTGTGCTGGCTTTGGTTCTTGTTCCTTTGACACCTATAATTCCAGTCCCATAGACATCTCAGAAACAGAGCAGAGAGTGATATGGCAGGCACCTTGAATCTTATGGCCTTTACTTTTCTGTTTCTCAGTTAAATGGACAGAGCCTTGGGAGAACTCATTCACGGGAAATAAAAGCCAGAGAAGATCATTTAGAAAAATAAATGAAACCTTCACACTTCAGAGATTCAGGAATAAACTCAGTAAATAGACAGATTCAGTATGACAAAGGCAGGCCTTCTAGTCTCCAGAGGCTGTGCTCTTACCACGGTGCTATGGTGTGCAACCCTGCTCTCATAATTTCCCAGTCAAGGTGGACTTTGACTTACAACATGGTTCTACCATTTCCTCCAACCTCACGGACAAGTTGGGGAATGTCCCTGTGGCCTTGGCCCTGTCAGATAGGAAAGCTTTCCAGAGCAGACTGAAAGGGGGTGGTAATGTATGTATGAGCTCCCTACCGCTGCTATAACAGACAACCACAAACTTTGTGGATTAAAACAACACAGATTTATTATCTTATAGCTCTATAGGTCAGAAGTACAACACAGGTCTCATTGAGCTAAAATCAAGGTGTCAGCAGGGCTGTATGACTTTTTGGAGGCTTATGATGAATATCTATTTCCATGCCTTTTCCAGGTTCCAGGGAACACCCATATTCCTTGGCTCATGGGCCCCTTTTCAGTCCTCGAAGGCAGCAATGTTGTATCTCTCTAACCCTTCTTCACAGTTATATCTCCCTCTCTGACTCAGCTGGGAAAGGTTCTCCACTTCTAAGGACTCATGCAATCAGATGGGGCACACCCAGATGATCTAGGCTAATCTCCACATTTCAAGGTTTTTCCCTTAACCACATCTGTAAAGCCTCTTTTGCCATGTAAGAATTTGCGGATTAAGACATGGACATCTTTGGGGGACCATGTTCCTTCATATCACAGGGAGTAAGAGAAAACAACAGCTAGAGAGCACTGAAGGGCAAACCCAGGGAGGCAAACATTCACCATTAAGTCAAAGAAACTAGAAATGAGAGGCAGAGCCGAGAAGTCCGTGCATCGGGCAGACACAGAAGTGGAGCAAAGAGCAAGGACAGAGCCAAGTCCAGATAGAAAGGGTCCAAGATATCTGAAGGACGGGGTGGGGGTAAGAGACAGAGGGGTCCACGCGCACTTCTGTTGGGTCTGATTGGGTCAGCCCTGTTTAAGACTCAGAGTCAGGGTAGCCTTATGGCTTGGCCATTTCTGGTCACCACCTCAGTCAGTTAGGCTAGGGTATGCTGCATTAAGAAATAATCCCCAGGGCTTCCCTGGTGGCGCAGTGTTTGAGAGTCCACATGCCAATGCAGGGGACACGGGTTCGTGCCCCGGTCCGGGAGGATCCCACATGCCTAGGAGCGGCTGGGCCGGTGAGCCGTGGCCGCTGAGCCTGCGCGTCCGGAGCCTGTGCTCCGCAACGGGACAGGCCACAACAGTGAGAGGCCCGCGTACCGCAAAAAAAAGAAATAATCCCCAGGGCTTCCCTGGTGGCACAGTGGTTGAGAGTCCGCCTGCCGATGCAGAGGACGCGGGTTCGTGCCCCCGTCTGGGAGGATCCCACATGCCGCGGAGCAACTAGGCCCGTGAGCCACAACTACTGAGACTGCGCGTCTGGAGCCTGTGCTCCACAACAAGAGGGGCCGCAATAGTGAGAGGCCCGCACATCGCGATGAAGAGTGGCCCCCGCTTGCTGCGGCTGGAGAAAGCCCTCGCACAGAAACGAAGACCAAACACAACCAAATAAATAAATAAATAAATTTTTTTAAAAAAGAAATAATCCCCAAATCTGAGAAGATACACTATAGATACATCATGAGTTGGCAGGGAGACTGAGGAGGTGTTGGCGAGGGTAGGCGCTTTCTTTGCTCATCAGAATCTCTAGGGGACCTAGGCTGAAGGAGCAGGCCCGTCTCAGATAATACCCATTGCAGTGTCAGAGGGAAGAGATCCCTGATGGCCTTTTACTGGCGATTAAATTCTCCGTCCAGCTCTCACTTCCTCACAGAACTCATTGTCCAGAGCTGGAATTAGTTACTAGGCTCCATCTAACCACACGAGAACCAGGAAGTACAATTCTACCATGGATCCAGAAGGGACTTTGGGGAGAACAGAAACATCTAGAGAACAACACTAATGGCTATCACGTCTTGAAAAACACATGGATCATAATGTACACAGGTAGAGAAAGTGCCAAATTCCACTGGAGAGGAAGTAATAACCGAGCCGGATGTTGAAGGACAAGGTCCACCGCGCCCTGGGAGAACTTGTGCAAAGGCCAAAAGCAGGGAAGAGGCTGGTGTATTTGAGGGGTGGCAGGAAGTGCTGGTGGCTGCACAGAGAGTTCAGCAGTGGAACAGGAAGGGACGAGTGGGTAGGGCAGGAGGGGCCAGCTGGTGCCTGATTTCTGTGCCTCCCTAAGGAATTTGCCCTTGACCTGTGAGAAATGGCAGGGAATGATTAAAGATTTTTAGCATGGAGTAAGATGCTCAAATCTGTGTTGTAGAAACATAGCTCTGACTGAAGGGTTGGGGCTAGATTGGGGGGGCCAGTCCTGAAAGCGGAGGCCAGTTAAGGAAGACGGTGCTGAGAACCTGACATAGGAGTGTGGCAGGAGAATGAAGACTTGAGACACTTCCTGCAGAGGTTTCCCTCTTGTGATCCTTTATTGCTTGATTCTGTTTTTTCTCGACACTTCTTATTTTGACTCCAACACCAAAAGAGATGGTAATTAGAATTAGAAGGTGCTCTTTCTCATATATTCACGTCCTCAGCATGCATCTCAGACACTGCATCCCTGGCCTCTGCTCCCCGCTCCATCCCGCTGGCATTCCTTTCCGCTCCCTGGCACTGTCTAGCTGAGGAAGGCGGTGGTGACTCAGTGTCTTTAGCGGGGCTTCAGTGCACTCTCTGGCCTCTAGGGTCCAGTGCCCGGGTCCTGCCTTGTGGGGGCTCTGCAGCTTCTCAACTACCTTTTGCTGCTCACTGGGGGATGACCTCTTTTTTTTTTTTTTTTTTTTGTGGTACGCGGGCCTCTCACTGTTGTGGCCTCTCCCGTTGCAGAGCACAGGCTCCGGATGCGCAGGCCCAGCGGCCACGGCTCACGGGCCTAGCCGCTCCGCAGCATGTGGGATCTTCCCGGACCGGGGCACAAACCCGTGTCCCCTGCATCGGCAGGTGGACTCTCAACCACTGCGCCACCAGGGAAGCCCTGGGGGATGACCCTTGAGCACCTGGGCAAGCCCTCTTAACCTGTTTTTTTCCCAGCCACGGGACTGGGCTTCTGTCTCAGTTTCAGCTTCCCATGTATTTCCTGCCTTCAGAGGGTTGGAGTTCAGTCACCCACACCTGGATTTCTCAGTGGTCATCACTTGTCCCTTATTCTAGAGCAGTACTTCTTGCAAGTGGTCTGTAAACCTCTGGGGGGGTCACTGAGACCCTTCAGGGGATCCCCAAAGTCAAAACCATTTTCATAATAATACTAAGATATTATTTGTCTTTTCCCATTCTCATTCTCTCTTGAGTATACAGGAAGGAATTCCAGAGGGTATCATAGTGTGATGCGTCAAGATCTGGAAGGTCTGTGTAACTCAGTGAGCCAACGTTTCTCTAATGACCAATGTGTGATATTACAAAACATGAATCTGTAAAAGAACTATTCAAAACACGAGGCAGGACTTCCCTGGTGGCGCAGTGGTTGAGAATCTGCCTGCTAATGCAGGGAACACGGGTTCGAACCCTGGTCTGGGAAGATCCCACATGCCGCGGAGCCACTAAGCCCGTGAGCCACAACTACTGAGCATACGCGTCTGGAGCCTGTGCTCCGCAGCAAGAGAGGCCGCGATAGTGAGAGGCCCGCGCACCACGATGAAGAGTGACCCCCGCTTGCCGCAAGTAGAGAAAGCCCTCGCACAGAAACGAAGACCCAACACAGCCAAAAATAAAAATAAATAAATTAAAAGAAGGCTCAACATTTAAAAAAAAAAAAAAACCACAAGGCAGACCAATGGATTTTAATGAAGCTGAGTATAAAAAGTGCACTGATATGATTTCAGATTCCACATTGCAACTCATGTTTAAAAAGTTACCATATATTGAGTTTTTGTGTAGTACCAATGAAGGATAACCACAACTATTTGGAAAAAAAATACTCTTAAAATATTTTCCCTTTTCCAATTACATATCTTTATGAGGCTATATTTTCTTTATATGCTTCAACTAAAACAATATATCGCAACAGATTGAAGGAGGAAGGAATTTAATATCTGACACTCCAGAAGTCAGCTGCTGCCTGGATTCTAACTGACCAGATCCCCCCAGTGGAACTCCCTCCATTCCGAGGTGGGTCTCAGTCATTTCCTCCGAGATACGGAAAATCCCTAGCCCTGGTACCTTTCAAAGCTGGCCTGACTTTGATTCCCAACTCAAAGTGATTTCAGGAAAATGTATTCTGTGAGCCTCACTTTCCCTGTTTAGAAAACGGGGGTCAATACTTAGGAGGCTGTTCTCCCGCCCCAGCTGGGAGGGCAGGCCTGGCTCCATTTTCTTAACAGTGAGCCTGTTCTGCCCAAGGACCGGTTACATCTTGCAGTCACGTTGCCATCTTGCAATCACAGGATGGCAGATCTGAGGCCCTTCAGAGCATGCAGAGTAAATTGCTGTCTCTGTAGAACTGAGAGTAGGAAAGGGAAGAGTCAGCACTCTACTTGCTGCCCCGTCGTTGGCCATTAGAACAGAGCTACCCAGCACATAGATGTTGGGTGTGAATCACATGAGCATTTAAATCACCCGCCCCCGGTGTGTTCTTCACACAATGGTTATAACCCTCTGGCACTTTAAGTGAGGGCAGTGCAGGGGGAGGAAATACTGAAATACACAGGAACGTGTTCCTAGAATGTCAGCCCCCTCTGCTCTTACTCACCTGTGGATCATTTGAATCCACAATACCCAGAATGGCGCCTGGCACACAGGAGGTGCTCAAGAAGTGCATACTGAATGAGTATGTGTGAGACGTAGGCGCCCAGAGAAAAAAGCCGGGACGTGAATACAACACGCATCTTTGGGTGATGGGACCTCTATTTCCTTTTTTTCTATCTCTTTGGATTTTCCCAGTTTCTCTAAGAAATAGGCATTACAGTTACAATGGGGACACGTGAGATAAGCTTTGAAATAGCTTGAGTTCAAACTGTGACCTGGCTACTTGCTGGCTGTGAGACCTTGGGTAAGTTGCTTCTCCTCTCCATGCCAAGTTTCCCCATCAATATTAATAATAGTAATAATAACAGCCTCATTTGGTTGTTAGGAAGATTAAATGAGATAATGCCTGTAAATAGGTGACATCTGGTGCTAGGAGACATAGGAAGCACTTGATTAACATTAGAATGTAACTTCGTTGTTGTCGTTTGCGTACTGATCGTGATTGGACATTTCCGTGGATACCTGGAGACTTGCCTTGAAGGCTTCAAGAGAAGAGTTGGTGGGGTGGAAGAGTTGTGGGGTGGACAGAGACCTGGGCTGGAGCTAGCTGACCTGCCATTTACTGGCCAAGTGGCCTCAGGCAGGGGCACTAACTTCTCTAAGCCACTGTCCTTTCTGCCTCACAGAGACTTTTGTGTGAATCAAGAGGACGTGATGATGTAAGGTGCCATCCAGGTGTGAGTCATTATTTTTATTACCTAGGAAGTTAAAAAAAGATAAAAAGGACTCCCCAGGCCTTTCTCCTATCCTTAATAGGATTACTGCTCTCCTTCGACTTGAACAGAGAGTTCCTTGTCCCTGAAAGCCACCAGGGCCTGGTCACGGGGCAGAGCCTGCAGCCAAGGGTGGCTTTTCTGCCAGGCCCAGCGAGGCTCCTGCTTCTAGATAACCCTGGTCCTCCCTTTCTCCTGCCCCAGCGCTTCCCACACAGCTGCGGCCTCATTATCCAGGGTGACTGAGAGCTTCGGAAAGGAGCTTAACCAGGGCTAGGCTTTCAAGTGTTCATAATAAAGCTTCAAAGTTCACACCTTCATTAAGAAGTGAAGAGTCAGGCCTCCCCCCACTTCTGCCGGGGCTATTGTTCCCTTCCCATCCCCATCCCCATCCGGCTGAAGGTTCAAAAGACAAGCGGGATTGGTTTTCTTTGTCCAGACAGCTCTCCTAACCAGAAAGGCTAGACCTGTTTGTTAAGAAGAGAGAGCTCTATCCTGCAGCCCCCTTCAGAAGTGCTGTGAAGGTTTCACAGGTGCTGGGGAATTTGGGCATTTCTCAGGGCTGCAAGGGCTGTGTCTGGGAGGCAGGACTGGACTTGTTCTGTGGGGTCTCGAGGGAGGGGACCTAGGACCAGTGGGCGGAGATAAAGGAGGGGGTAGGTTTCAGAATCCTAGAAGGGAGAGCTCTTTACTGGGCAGAGGTGTGCAAAGGTGGACCTTGGTGTTTGGGGCGGTAATGCTCTCCATGTCAGTGGCGAGTGCAAGAGCAGGGGGACTGACTCTTGGCAGGGAAGCTGCCGAAGACGTGAGGCTTTGGCTGTGAAGTTCGGCTGGCAGAACTTTCAGGCCCCTTTCAGCCATGTCATGCTGAGACCTCCTGACTCCATGACCTCTGCTTCTGCATATTGGGCCACTTCCCAGCTTTCCCCTTTAAAGTTCCCCTGTCCTCCAGACTCCCAACTGTGGACGTCTCCATAAATGCATGTGTGGCCTCCTTGTCTTTTCTGTTTTTCTTTTAGCTATTTGAGAGGGAAGCTATCGAGACATCTCGGAGCCTCCTTTGTTACCGAGAAAGCATTTGCTTCCTTTGGTTACATGTCGAGGTCCTGAGGGATCTGTTTCCTCTTCACCGCACCCTGCTAGGACAGGGCCGAGCTCAGAGAAGCCCCAGGCATCAGTCAGGCCTGGGACACTTGTGAATGCTTCTCCTGGGTAGGAGAGAGCCTCACCAAAGAGCCCTCTCTCCTCCCCCTACCCCGGGAAAGGAGGGGATTTTCTGTGAGGGCACCCGCACTTTGGATGGTCCTCTTGGTTTCATGATGAGCAACAGAGCAGAGGCTGATTTTCAGGTGAGACGACCTAAGTGACTTGGAATGCATGACTGCAGATCAGCAAGTTTCACAAGCAATTTTTTTTCCTTTCTATTGAGCAGAAAAAGGAAGGTGAAAAAATAAATCCCAGTGTGTTGGAAAGATGATGGGCTTTGTAAACGGGCCTGGGTGTAGGTCACAGCTCTGCCACTCGTTAGCTGGAGGACTTTGGGCATGCCACGTCAACTCTCTGAGCGTCCGTTTCCTCAAGTTTCATCAGGCCAGGCAGCAAAAATACCCATCCTGTACAGTGGTCCTAAGGTTTAATGGCAGATGCCATGGAAAGTGCCAGAGACCCTTATTAAATGTTAATTCCCTCTCCCCATCATTATATTTAATATTCAGTCTTTGGGAAATTGTATTAATGGTCTCTTGATAAAAGATTATCCTATAGTATAATTATTTGCATTTTTAAATGTTCATGCATGTCATTAAGTGAGAACGTCCTTTTGTCTTTTAGTTATCTCTTCTATAGAAATATATTTGTGTATTATGTTGTACGTACAGAGACGTTTGTTGTAGTGGTGTTTGTAACAGCCAAAAATAGGAGCTGACTTATATGTTCCACAGAGCATTAAACAAACTATGAATACCAGGCAGGCACTAAAAATACCAGGCAGCCAATGCACAGGAAAGGTCCTGGAGGAAACACATCAAACCATGGACAGTAGTTTCTAGTGGGGGACGTGGAGTGGGATTGGAAGAGTGGGGGTAAAGGGAAGGAGCTTTTATTACTGCCTGTTTATATAACTGTGTCGTTGGGATGTTTTACAATGAGAATATATCTACTTCTTACTAGAGAGGAGAACAAAAAACTATGCAGACAATAAAAAGGTGTGTGGTTGCCAGGGTTTGATGGGAGGGAGAAATGAATAGGGCGATTGCAGCGTTTTAGGGCAGTGAAAATGCTCCGTACGCTACCATAATGGTGGGTCCACGTCATTATACATTTGTCCAGACCCATAGAAGGCACAGCAGCAGGAGTGAAGCCTAAGGTAAACTGGACTTCAGGTGATTATAACGCATCAATGCAGGTTCATCGACTGTAGCCAACGTAACCACTGTGGTCGGGGATGTTGTTAACAGGTAGGCTGTGTATGTGTGGGAGCAGGGCAAATATGGCGGATCTCTGAACCTTCCTCTCAATTTTGCTGTGAATCTAAAACTGCTCTAAAAAATAAAGTCCTAAAGAAAAGATAGTAAGTAAAAGATTGCACCTTTCACTGCCACTCAAAAGGTCAAGCTGATACTGGCAAAAACAGCTCCATGGATCAAATTAAGCAACTTGTCCTTTCCTTTCCCTTTCAAGGAGTCAAGATTGTTAGGACTCAGTGGAAGCCATTTATTTGGATATGGAGCTGGGCTGGGTGAAGTAGGCTAGATGGAATTCGGGACACTGCTGACCTAGACAGATGTAGGAAAAACATTCATTTGGTCATTCTTTTATTCAACAGAAATTTATTAAGGGCCTATCACCTTTTAAGTGTTGAGGATAACAAAATAGAGAAAAAGCCCTTGTCCTAACAAAACTTGCAGTTGACTGGGCAAAGGCTGGGGTGGGTAAGATAGATAATAAACAAACCCACTTTAACGTGAGTTTCGTGTTCTGCAAAGACAGATGCATCAAGACAAAGGGCTAAAGGGTGAGAGATGAGGTGGAAGCAGGGCTGGATGCTGGGTGTGGGGGGCACCCTTTGAAATAGAATCATCAGGGATACCTCTCCGGGGAGCTGCTGTTTGAGCAAAGACCTGAATCAAACAAGGGAGCGAGTCACACATCAGAATGGAAAGCCTTGGACCAGGAAAGAGCAGGGTGTGGTCAAGGGAGCAGCAAGAAGCCCTGGGCAGTGGAGGCAGGTCACGGGAGCCTCACAGGGCATGGCGGGGACTTTGGATTTTTTTTGCACACATCGAGAAACCATTGGAGGGTTTCTAGGGAAGGATGGCGTGGTCTGGCTACATTTTGAAAAGGGCCGTTCTGGCTGCTTTGAGAGAAGAGAGAGGGTAGGAAGGCAGGCGTGTGAGGCCTATTGTTAAATGCACATCTCTTGTAATTTTCCAGGAGGGCAATGATGCCAGTTTGGGTGACAGTGATAGCGGTGGAGGTGGTGAGAAACGGTCAGATTTATGCAATATTTAGGAGGTAGAGCTGATAGGAGTTTTGATGCTCTGGATGTGGGTTGTGAAGGAAAGAAGGGAGTTGAGGATGAAATGTTTGACAAGCTCTAGGCAAAGGTGCATTTCCACAATCAGAAAACCATAGTAATGAACCCCCGTGGAAAGCTTTTCAGTTCTCCGTGTGGTTAAACTCCGTTTCTGATTGGACCCTCACATCTACCCTCTAGAGAACTGTTGTCACTTGACAGATGAAGACACGGAGGCTCAGATGTGCCTTGCCAAAGGTCACAAAGCTGCTACTTAGAGGAACCATGTCTTGATTCCCTTAAATCTTATGCTCAGGATGGGTCCAGTTGACGGTCATCACTGGGTATGGTTTTTTGCTGGCAAGTGGAGGGGCGCGATCTCTAGGAGCTCACGATGGAAGGTATCTGTGAGCCAGGTAAGTGCAGGAGGAAGCTTAAGGGGAGATGGGATTTCAGCACCTGTTGTTCAGTCCCTTTCCAATGCTGGCAGAAGCCGGCTCAGGCTACTGCAGCCTGTCTGGGCCACCAGAAGCAGGTGGTGGCCACTGAAATCTCCACGGGGTGAGGCCAAGAGCAACTCCCCTCACCAGTGCCGGGCACAATGGGTTACTTGTCAGGGAACTGACTCAGGTTCCCTAAAGCCATCCTCCCAAAGGGCTCGGCCCCTCCCACCACCTCCTTTTCCTCCCCTCATCCCTGGACCTGCTCAGAGCACTTCCCACCCCAGCTCTTCCACTGAAAAGACACTGCGACTGGCCGAAGCCAGTGTCTCCTTTCTTTTTTTTTTTTTTTTTTTTTTTTGTGCAGTACGCAGGCCTCTCACTGTTGTGGCCTCTCCCGTTGCAGAGCACAGGCTCCACGCAGGCTCAGAGGCTATGGCTCGCGGGCCCAGCTGCTCTGCGGCATGTGGGATGTTCCCGGACCAGGGCACGAACCCGTGTCCCCTTCATCGGCAGGTGGACTCCCAACCACTGAGCCACCAGGGAAGCCCCAGTGTCCCCTTTCTGCTGTCTCCTTGCCCCTCCGCCCTTCCTGCAGCATTCAGCCCTGCTGACCCTTCCCTCCACTCGTCCCATTCTCCTTCCTTCTGCTCTGTGCTGTCGCCCTCCTCTGCTTCTCCCCCCACACCAGCATCTTATTTTTCAGCCTTGCAGCTTCCTCCTTTAGCTCACGGTCCCACCCCAAACCTGGGTCTCCCAGCTCCAGGTTTTCAGTTCTTGCTTCTGTAGAGATGCTCCCAGCCTATATCTCCAGCTGGGACCTCCTGAGCTCCCAAAATCATTGCTGCCTGTATCTCTGTCTTCCCAGGTGGAGGTGATAGTTGTGAAAGCAGCTGGAGCATCCAGGGAATGGAGAGGTGGTCTCTTCCACTGGAGATGATAAGACTCATAAGGGGAGGCTGAGACCAGACCGTGAGGGGACCCAAAAGCCATGCCAAAAGGGCTGTGTGCATCTTGGATTCCGGATTAAAAACAGAGGTTCCTGGTCCCAGAAAAATGACAAATTGCATTTTGGAAGAAGAATCACTAACCAGCCTTGTGGAAATTGGACTGGACTGGACTTTACTAGTCCATGAGAGAGGGGGAAGAGAGCTGAGGAGTGGCCAGCTTTTGAAAACATAAGCAGACACAGTCTTCTGAGGAGTGGATTGGGTTTGAGAGGAGGTGGAAAGGAGACAGGGAGAAAAGAGGGAGGCTTCAGCTTGCCTCCCAGCAGACTTGCCCCCTGCTGTGTTGGTCTCTGTCCCTGGGACAAGATGTATATATATCCTACTCATTTTTTTTCTTCCCAGTGCTAATTTTTACAGTTCTAGATTGGAAAAATTTTTTTTCTGTGAGGCCAAATGGATTCATTAATGCTTTGCTCTAACCAACTGGGTGAATCAGCGTGTTTTCAGTTTGTTTATAGGCTAGTTTTATAGTTTACAACACACTTTAATTCAAATAATTGCATTTGAGTCTCACAGTCAGGCAGTCAAGTAGATATTGTGATTGCCGATTTGCAGATGAAAAGAACTGAGGGTCAGAGAGAGGTGACATGTCCAGGGTCTGACAGCTATCAGTGGCAGAGTCAGGCCTTGAACTCCTTGGGTCTTTTAACTCCTTGGCCAGCACTTCCATCGGGCCATGGGTACTAACTGATTAAACCCATCGGGATGTCTGAAATTTCCAGCATCAAACACAAGCTGTTTAGTAGACATAAGCTGCTTTTGCCTACTCAGTTTACAAATCCCCCCTTTTTGGTATTTGCATCTCCGTTAGTTAAGTTAGTGCAAGCTGCTGTAACAAAAAAATCCCCAAATGCATATGTTTCAAACATGATGGAATATTCACCACAGGTATTCCTGTTTGGTAGGCAGCTTTCCTCTAAGGGGTGAACATTTAGGGACCAGCCTCCTTCCATTTTGTGCATCTACCATCTTCTATTCATGGCTTCCAAAGGTGGCTGGGAGGTTTTTTTCTTTGTTTTTAATTAATTAATTAATTTCTGACTGCGTTGGGTCTTCGTTGCTGTGTGCGGGCTTTCTCTAGTTGCAGCGAGTGAGGGCTACTCTTCATTGCAGTGCGTGGGCTCCTCATTGCAGTCGCTTCTCTTGTGGAGCACGGGCTCTAGGCGCACGGGCTTCAGCAGTTGTGGCTCGCGGGCTCTAGAGTGCAGGCTCAGTAGTTGTGGCGCACAGGCTTAGTTGCTCCACAGCATGTGGGATCTTCCCGGACCAGGGCTCGAACCCGTGTCTCCTGCATTGGCAGGCGGATTCTTAACCACCGCGCCACCAGGGAAGTCCCAGCTGGGAGGTTTTGATGGGCCTAGAAGCAATACATTTTACTTCTCCTCACTTTCCATTAGCTAGAACTTAGTCATATGGATATACCCAACTGTTAAGCAGGCTGAAATCATTCATTAGAATGTGTATCTAAGAAGAAGAGAAAACAGATTAGGGAAAGTGAGACAGATACCGCCACAGCAGTGGAGAACCATTGTTCCCTAGCTCTCAGCCCACCAGGCCCAGTGGAATTTCCTGCTTCCTACCCTCCATTCTCCTTATCTAAGATCCAGGATGATTCAGCCTGGATGATAATACTAAGTGAAATCACCTTACTTCACTCCTGCAGCGATGATTGTTCTAGGTATTGACACAGGACCCACACTTGTCCAGTGAACATCAGTCCTAGGATTTTATTGGAACTTTTGGCAAAGAGAACCTCTCCTTCCATTGGGGTTGCTGAGGTGTGAAGATATGAGCCCGGGCAACCATTGTGTCAGCATGGTGGGAGAACAGCCGTGAGAATGAACCCAGCTAATAAGAAAGCAAGGCTGAGAGATAGAAAGAGATGCCTTTGAGGGATATCCTTTGAGTATCTAAATTCTGGCATGTCAGTACTGATCAGTCCTTCCCCTGACTTTTTCGACTAAGGTATCTAATAAACCCTTTAAAATTGCTTTTCTTGAACCTAGTTCAAATTGAGTTCTATCACTTATAAACAAGAGGCCTAATAGAAGTCCATTTGCAAAACTCTGGGACACCCTGCTGCCCCTTCCCTCCATCCTCCAATGTGATGGCACTCTGCTGTCCATGAGAGCACTCCCCCTGCTTTGAGTCATCCCATTGCCATATGGCTGGACTGCTCACTTTCCCACTTGCTTTTTTTTTTTTTAACACAGGAATTGTTATGAATCAAATGCAACGTGTTGCCTTCTAAAGAGGTCAGAATGATTTAGAATCACATTGATTTTTTTTTATACCCTACAGAAATGATAGCAGAAAAACGTGTTTACAAGGATGTAAACTAAATATAGGGTGCGTCTCGGTCTCACATGGGTTCCTCATATGAATGGACCAGTTCTGAATACTGTGAGGAAAAATTCTTCTAAAAACCAGTCACTTATAGGTGTTTTAAAAGTCAGAGTATGGGATCTATTCATAGTTTTCACTGGTACAAAATCATGGCAAAAATCTGGTAGAGTATAGTGGGCATGTGGCATCACATTTACACACACACACACACACACACACACACACACACACTTTAAGAAATTGAAACTGTAGCATTGTTGTTAAAGAAGTTCAAAGAAAACGTGTTGGAGCTTTGCAAGAAGTTCTGGGGCTGTTGGGAGTTCTGTTAGAGAGGAGGCAAGAAGTCTGCTTGGTTTGGATTTCCGCTGCTGGAGAGGGTTGCAGGAACCCAGAGAGAGTTTGGAGGCCAACTTCTCACCCTCTTTCACAGCAGGCTCCAGCCACACTGGACCTTGGGCAGCTCCTCACACATTCCACAGTCTCAAACTTCCTTAAACTTGTACCTAGGACATACTCCCCATACTTCTTCACTTAGAAAATATCATTTGAGATGCATCGAATGATACCACTTCTGTGAAGCCTTCTAGGGAAGAGTCGGTCACCCTCTTCTCTGTGTCCCATGATCCTTTGCACGTACCGCCATGTTGGAATTTTTCCTATCATACATTTTTGTGAATGGCTTCTGTGTTCATCTCCCTGGCTTAACTGTGTGTTTCTTGAAAGCAGAGACTATGGCTCAGCCATCTCTCTAGTTCCCATAATTTTAGGCTAGGACATGGCATGTAATGGATGTGTAAAAAAAAAAAACCATATAAATGGAAAACACAAAGCTTATAAAATTGCACAACAAGATTTATGGGGGAGAGAAAGATGTTTGCTTAGCTTTGAGAAGACTGATAAAGGAATTGACAATTCAAAGAGATAGAGCCAAAGGGTCATTCTGGACAAGCAGATAAACTTTGTGTGTACTTCAGTCTGTGATTGAATTATTTTTTCTTGATCACTTAGGGAACAGCCAAGACAACTTAGATGAGGACTTTAAATGAAATGACTTGGTTTTCCTACTCGTTCCATGTAGACTGTCATTATCCAGTTAATACCAGGGTTACCAGTCTGCCTGGGAAAGCTCAAGTTTGCACCTGCTGTCCCTACTATTTATAGTGCCCCAGTTAGGTCTCAAAAAAGTGTACCAGTGTGGATATAAGTTCTTTGGCCACCCTATTCATGGAGAACTCTGTTGGCCTGAGATATCAAAGACAGAGTTGGACCAAGAGACAGTTTCTTCTAAGTTGAAGAGGGCCTTGACTCTAGCTATTCTCCATGTCTCAACGGTCGAGAAGGAAGTTTCACTCCTGGTGCCCTTCTGTTGCTTTCTGAATGGGAAGAGGGGAATTTACTTTCTTTCTCTATGAATTTGTGGCCAAATAAAACATTGGTGTTATCTATCAACATTTTAATCCATACAACAACATTGCAGTAGATAGTAGTAAGTATTTTACAGATAAAGAAGTTAGGACTCAGAGAAGTTAAGTAAATTGCTCAAGAGCACACAGCAAATAAGCATCAGTCCCAATGATAACCTCATTTTGTCTGACTCTCTGTCATGCCCTGTCCACTTTGCAGCACTGCTCATAATTTAGAAACTGTTTTCACAAACAGATTCCCTTATTTTGGAACTCATTTTCTCTTGTCTGAATTATTAGGTATGAAATAAATTCTGCCTTTCCAGAGAAGACCCTGTTAGACATCTCTTTGTTGTAGAAGATCATTCGGGTCTATGAAGTTCAGTCTGTAGGTCATTGGGTTGTTTCTGATATGAAATAAGCATCGGGTTTTTGTGAACAAGTGGCTCTGTTGTAATTAAGCTCAGCAATGATCTTTTGACTTAGGAACCATTAATATGTAATTAGGCAGGTTTAACTGGAAAACATTTTAATTATTTATAATAGGGACAAGCAAGGGATTCAGGAGTGGGGACAGAAATTAGACAGCAGAGCTAATAATGCTTTGCCCTGTGATTACTTCAGCATTGAGGATCACAGGGTTGCTTGCAGTAGCAAAAAATTGGAAACCGCCTCTAGTTTATTCCATGCAATGGAATACCATGCAGCTGTTGTAATAACTGGTTATAGATACTTACTGATGTGGAAAGATAGATCCAAAACCTAGTTAAGGGCAAAAAGCAAATTATAAAGCCATATGCATTATGAGACTTAAATAAAAAGTATGCACACCTAGAAAAAGTTCTGGAAAGGTGTCTAAGTCTCTCTGCTGTCCAAATTATGGATAGTTCTCTTTTTCCCTTTTTTGGATTTATTTGAATTGTCTAAGTTTCCTAGTTAACATAAATTATATGTACATTTTTAAGTTAAAAATTATTAAATATATAAGAGAAAAGAAAGTGCTTATTTCTCTCTCATCACTATCAAAAGACTAGGGACTTCCCTGGTGGTCCAGTGTTTAAGACTCTGTGATTCCACTGCAGGAGGCATGGGCTCAATCCCTGGTTGGGGAGCTAGGATCTGGCATGCCACGTGGTGTGGCCACACACACACAAAAAAAGGCATCAAAAAAGAAGGAAATCCTGCCATATTTGAAACATGGATGACCCTTGAAGACATTGTGCTAAGGGAAACAAGCCAGTCGCAGAAAGACAAATACTGCAGGATACCACTTGTATGAGGTATATAAAATCGTCACATATGTAGAAACAGAAAGTAGGGTGGTGGTTGCCAGGAGCTGGGGGTCGGGGAAATGGGGAGTTGCTCTTCAATGAGCATCCAGTTTCAGTTATGGAGGATGATCACGTCCCAGAGATCTGCTATACAACATTGTGCCTCTAGTTCACGTTACCGTAACAGTGCACCTACATTTTTGTTGAGGGTAGATCTCATGTTAAGTGTTCTTACCATAATTAAAAAATAATAGCAACAAAAAATAAAAGCTGTGTGTGTCCCGCAGAACAGTTTCCCACAGCTAAGCCCTCCGCCACTATCTCCAGGGTACTTGCCCCAGCCGCCCTCCTGAGGTGATGAGACATATCTCTCAGTTCCGAAATGCCTGTTATACGCTAGGAAATGTGCCACGGGCTCTCCCCTGTGAGATTTTCTTTAATCCTCCTATAAACCCAGTAAAGAGGAGATTATCATTCCCATTTTTCAGATGAGGAACTGATTCTGAGGGTCCTGAGATTCCTGATGGAATCGCTAATTCTAGAAGAGGTTCTGCCCTTTTAGATGAACAGCCTGCTCGATGCCAAGCCCAGGGCTCTTTAGGAGAATAGCAACTAGTCATGGGAACAAAGTATAACTATGAATGTAAGCAAGAAAGAGGAAAGCAAGCTGACAAAATGTCCCCTTTGCCTCGGAGGTTGGGACTCCGGTCCCACTGTGCCCTGAGGCCATTTATACAGTTAGTGCCTGGAGAAAGCATTTGTTGGAAAGAATAATCTATCGCACCTTAAAATGAATGGCTGCTTTGGGCTATCACATTTATCAGCTACTATTCACCAAGCACTTCCAATCTGCTAGACCCCACACTGAGTACTTTGCAGACACCATTTCATTTAATCCTTATAACCACCCTATGAGGTAGGTACTTTTATCCTCATTTCTGCTAATGAGGAAATTGAAGCTTGCTTGAGGTGAAGTATGTTGGTCAAGGTCACACAGCTTGTGAGTGGCAGGACTCCAAAAATCTATGCTCTTAACCACAGTGCTACTTTGCCTCCAGAATTAAAAGGAAAAAGAAATTGAAGGAGAGGTCAGAGGAGCAAACCTGAAGACCTGGAGACTTGGTGAGGACCTGGGACCAGCTAGAACTTTGTGTCTCTCCCAGTGCCTCTTGTCCATCCATGGCCAGATCCTTCAGATTCCTTTGTGGGAAGGTACTAGGATGTGTTATGGTGTGGCAGGATAGAAAAATCATGTGTTTTAGATCCATACCGGTTGGTTTAAGTTCTTCAGTGCCACCCACAAGCTCTGTGAGCTTAGGTAAGCTACACAACCTTTCCAAGCCCTGCGTTTATGGCAGGCTCATTGGGATGTCTCGGTGAGGAAAACAGGTGTGAAAGTGCCTGACACGGGCTTTGGCAGGTATATTAGTCAGGCTATGCTAGGCCATGCTGAGGTAACAAATCCACAATTATTTTTCATAATAAAAACTCATTTCTCCATTCACATGAAGTCCCATCCTGGTCAGACAAGCCCCCTCATCTTGTAGCTCTACTGTTTGTTTCTTCCAAGTCACCCAATAGAAAAGTGATGGAGGCACCCCAGCTCCAAGCTGCCTTGGCCCAGACATGGGACACATCACGTCTGTTCATAGTCTGCTGGCCAGAACTCAACACACAAGCCCAAGCAATCACAAAGAAAGCTGGGAGAGAGAGGGGAGCACGTGGATGGATATTCAGTGCAGAGGGTTGTTCCATGATGTGACTGTTTCCTTCTCTCCTACTTCCAGAGGTGTTTTTTGGAGCTGAAGTTCATATATACATCTAAAGCTATTAGTCAGAAAGCTCTTTGGTTCTAGGTAAGTGGATTCGGAATCTTTCACAGCTTTTTTCTATGTTGTACGTGAGGAGAAAATATAAGTGAATTATTCTGATCATTTGACTTACTTTCATTGTCAATGGCAAAAATTCAGAATTAAATCAATAACAGCACTGCATTTTGGGAAACTAGTTAAAAGGACTGAGTGCCACTTAAAAAAGAAGTCTCTTAATCTGATGTGTGTACATATATTTTATTTTTGCATTGTATCACAAATAATTAGAACTAATTTGCCTTAGTGATTGTTTGCTTGTGCATTCTTATCTCACCTTGTTCCACAGGATTTGAAGCAGCGCCTTAGAAATTACAGAATACTGTAACAATTGGTTCTTCTGCTTCCTGTCCCCACTCCCCACCAGTCATTCTCTACCTTGGCACCTAGGAGATCTTTTAAAATGTAAAGCTGATCAAGCCACATCTACTTAAAAAGAAAACAAAAATTTTCTAAGACTTTACTCTGTCCCCCCAAATCCTCAGCCTGACAGCACAGTCTGCCATGATCTACCTTTCCAAACTGTGATAGCTGTGCTTTGTGTCAATCTAGCTAAGCAGGAGCTATGCCCTTCCCTGTATAATTCTGAGTTCAAGTTGTCCACAGATAAATTTGCTGTAAGGGAGATGAAGGTGGGACTCATAATATTAGAAGATTTCTAATGACAAGGTATAACATGGGAGGCCATGAGTATGTCAGATGTCCACTACTAACATGTGCAAAGTATGTACTTTGTGCCAGGCACTGGCCCAAAACCCTTACAGCTACTAACTTGTTTATTCCTGCTGAATAAATCCATTGAATCCTATTGTTATTCCCATTTTACAGATGTAGAAAATGAGACTAAACTAACACAACATTGTAAATCAACTATACTCCAATAAAAATTAATTAAAAATAAAAAAGAAAATGAGATTAAACCCCTTACCCAAGATCACGTAGTCAGGATCTAGACTCATGCTGGGTGACTCCACAGCCCATGCTTTTCATTATTACTATAATTATATACTACAGAAACTTCAACAGAGCTTCTGGGAGATTTTAATTCTCTACGAAAGAGACAAAAAAAGAGATGATCTCTTTTTGTATGGATTATGATAACTAGAATTTTTAGCCATCTCTTCACAAATTTGGGATAAAGCTGAACCCCACAGAGTTCAGAGCTGATAGAAACTCAAAAAACTTATTTATACTCCATTGGTGCTTGTGTATGTGAGTGGTTAACATTGCAATCTCCACTTAATTAGAGCTTTCCTTGAGATCAGATGGTCCCATTGGGTATGTCATGGCATGGTCAGGATAGCAGAAGTTTTGCTGCAGTAACAAATAACTCCCAAATCTCTTACAAAAGAAGTTCATTCTTTGTTCATGCTACATGGCCATTGTGAGTTGGCCGTGGCTCTACTTCAGTGGCCATATAGCATACAGTGTTCACTTTGGTATCCAGGATGATCTGGAACATTGCTGGTCACTGTCATAGCGGGAAAGAGCAAGGCAGAGTATGCACTAGCTCTTAAAGACTCCGCTCGCAAGTGGCATGTCATTTCTGCTCACATCTCATTGGCCAAAGCAAGGTGCATGGCCATGTAAGAGTCTACAGGGTGAGTAAGTATAATCCTCTTGCTGGGAGGGCTATTAATTTGGGGGAACAGTCAGTTTACCATGAGACATTGATCCCTTAGCCATAGGGTGTATGGACAGAGGCTGGGGTGATCAAAACGCTCTAGAGACCATCTTTGGCCATAAGTAACCTTTCCTGTTTACCCCAGTGTACTGTACAAATATCTTTTTCTGCACCATCAAGTAAAAACAATTGAGAATCCTGACTTTGATTGTCTTACTTAATTCTCACAAGAACTGAGGCACTAGGGCACTGTTAGTTTGAGCCCAAATTCTAATATCCTAATAATTATTATCCTAATAATCCTAATACAAAGGCAGGACTGGAATTGGGGATTTTAGTCTCCATATACTCAAGGTTCTTTTGGCTCTAATAAAGGATACTCTGAGTTCGGTCAGCAGAATCTGTGACCTGAGGAGCCAGAGTCCTGACCCTCCAGCCCCACTGGCATCTGTACACCTCTCTTCCTGCCTTGAGCTGGCCCATTGACAGGGGTAGTAGTGACCACCCGGGCTCAGGGATAACCAGGGAGAGTGTTAAAAACATATATGCTACGAACTATATTTTTTCTTCTTATTAAGGCTCTGGAGACAAGAACATGACAACATTTTGGCAGCTGGGACTGTAGCCATGTGTGAGGAGAAAGCGATTTGCATGAGCAATGCAAAACCACCTGGTTTATTGCAACTGACTCTGAACAAGTTAAATGAATCAGATTCCCAGTTGGATACTAGAGGAAGCTAACTTACACACACACACACACACACACACACACACACTCACACTCACACTCACACTGCAAAAACCTCTAAAAAATACAACCACCCAACACTCGGGTTCCATACAAATAAACTACTGAGGAACTTCTTGCCCGCTTGTTCTCCCTCCCCAGCCTTAATTTTCCTGATGAGCTTGTATAAACTCTCTTACCTTGGTAGCTTTATGGCTGGGCTTCCTCTTCCCACCTCTCTATGGACACCCTCAGGAAGGATGTGCTCAGTGGTGCAAAGGAGCTAGGGCAATGGGAGTGCTTGTCCTGTAACCATCAGCAATTGGAACTTCCCACCAGCCCACCTAACTGAAGAATCCTGGGTCCCACTCTGGACACGTCACCAAACTCCTTGGCTGATTCTTCTGCACGCTGAAGTTTCTAAACCTTGGCCTTAGACTGTCAAATGCTACTTATGGATCTGTCAGGCCTGTCTCATCTCCTCAGCCTCCCAGGGTTTCTACTCTGTCCTTGCCAGATACTAAAGTAAAGACATATCCCAGCAATGCATTTCTTTGCTAGAAAGGCCATCACCAGGGTTGGTTACAGGCTGATACAGGCTAGGAGAGATGGTTATGTGTGTTGGAAAAGACAGACCATGGTAGGCAGGGTCATAAAGAAGGCCTTGTGGTGTAAGGAAGGAGCACTTAGCAGGAGATTGAAGACTTGATTTCAAGACTGAGTTCAGTTACTAATCCTGACAATGCTGAGTTTACTTGGGCTCTCACCCTTCGTTCATTCTTTAAACAGACATACCTTAAGTGCCTACTCTATGCCGTTACTGTATTGGCTGCTGAGGCACAGCCAGGTTGTAGCCAGCCTTCCAGATGGCCCACAGCAATCCCTGTTCTGATATTCACACTCTTGTGAATATCGCTCTCCCACAATGAATAGAGCTGACCTGTGTGACCAATAGGATACGGTAGAAATGGCAGTCTGTGATTTCCATGGCTAGGTCATAAAAGGCACAGTGATTTCTGCTTTGCTTCCTCTTGGAATTCTCACACTGGGTAAGCCAGCCACCATGTTGTAAGGATGTTCAGCAGTGCTTGGAGAGGCCCACGTGGGAAGGAACTGAGACCTCCTGCCAATAACCAGCACCATGTGAGTGAGCCATTGGGGAATAGCTCCTTCAGCCCCAACCAAGCCTTCAGATAACTGCAGCCCATCTGACATATTGATTGCAATATCAAGAAAGACTCCTATCCAGAACCAGCTATCAAAGCTGCTTCTGAGTTCCTGACCCACAGAAAAGGTGGATAAGAAATGTCGGTTATTTTAAGTTACTCTGTTTGGGGGCACTTTGTTAAGCAGTCATAGAGAACTAATAAAGTAGCGAGCAGGACATACAAGATCCTTACCCTACCTTTATGGAGTTATAGTCTAGTGGGGTGGGGATGAGGAGGAATAGACAAAATAATGAAATCAAATGAGTAAGTATAACTTGTGGCAAGTGCTGTGAAAGAAGCAAGCAGGGCACTGAGCTGAGATATGAAAGGCAAGTGCCTTTAGCTAGGTTGGGCAGGGAATGCTCTCCAAAGAGCTAACACTTAAGCAGACACTGAGAGCTAAATAAAGGCTTCTAGAGGTGCCACCGGCACCCAAATAGAGAAGCTCCACCTTAAGGATGACAGAGCCTCCCAGCCTGCTCTTGACTGCGCACCTCTGACTTTTTCATCATTCAAACTTCTTATTTATAATAAAATTTAACAGTCTCCATATGCTTAAATGTAGCACATATCACCTGTGCATTAATTAGCATACCTCCTCCCTTTAAGATGTGCTTCTTCCTCACCTGAGCTGTCTGCCACCCTCCGATTTGTGGTCCAGTCTACTCTGTGTTACTCTTCTCCAAGTAGACAAAGTAGGCAGGCATCGTTTTTTCATTCATGGGTATGTTCCCGGAGATTCAGCGGACAGAGTCTGCTAACTGGCTCCTACTGAAGCCTGGTCTGATGTACAACTTATAGTGTTGTTTCTAATAAGGTAAAGAAATAAACTGGTACCTTGTCTAAGCCATTCATTTAGGGGGGCCTCTTGATTGTACCATCTTAGCTCCTCCTTTCCCTAGTACAGAGGGCCAGCACCATTATGTGGGGTCTTGGAGGGTGTGGCTTGGGGTTGTCCCTTTATTCTAACAGCAGTGAGGGAGTCATTGGCGGGTTTTAAGCAGTAAAGCAAAATGATCTCATCTGTTCTTTAGAAAGTTCACTCTGCTTATTCCCTGGGTCTGTACTCTCCAAGTCTCAGGTTTCTAATTTGTAAAACAGGAGTCTGAGATAGAATTTTCCACAGAATTTTCCACCCTGCTTATCCCCACAAAAGGTCTCCTTTCCAGGCTAAACATGCCAGTTCTTTTAACCGTCATTCACACAGTTTGGTCTCTTCAGAAGCTTGATTGTTCTCTGTGGAATGTACATGTGGCACGTCCTCTGGAATTGGGGTACTTCAAACCCAGCTCCACACTCTACCCATTGTCTGTCCAACCTGGGGCAGAGCAGGGCTGCCAGCCCCCCTGTGAGATCAGTTTTGACATGTGTTAACTGTCATGGTTTCATTGCAAAATCCCTTTGCGGCTACTCCTGAAGGTGAATTGTATGAAATCATTCCTTGATACTGAGGCTGTTCCCTCCTCAGTCACCCATCGCACATTCTCTCTGCAGTTGGCAACACCAGGGCAGAAAAGACCAGGGGTCCTTGCAGGACGTTTCCTCTGAGATGGTCTTGGGGCAAGAGATGGCCTAATTGGGATTCCAGGCATCTTCTCCGCAAGAGTGGCATGTTCTTTTGAAAAGTGGCTAAAGAGATGATCTTTGCATTCGAAACATTTGAATCCTAGTTCCAAAGAGAATCATCTGAGAATGATGCTGTGGATGGGTCTGAAACCTGATGGGGAGTTCTCATGCCAAGGATCATTTCTGCCTGGAGCTCAGATAAAAGTTCACACTTGCTAATTTAGATAGGAATGATAACTTTCCAACTGGGGTGACAGGTAAATGCTTCCAGAAACAGCTTCTTTAGGCAATGAAGCCACAAATGGCTGCCTTCAGAGAGAAGGGGGAAATGGTAGACAGAGAAGGATTTAGGTCAGCCAGAATGAGGCCCCAAAAAAGTCAAGTTCAGAAATAATTTAACAGATTGGGATCCAACGAATACGTCGTTTGCCTTACAAATGACATTCACTTTGAAAGTGAAAATGAAATTGGAGAAAGCAAAATTGCTGCATAATGGGTCCTGGAGATTGAAGAGAAATGATACCAGGGGAGAAAAGAGTTGTAAAGTGTTCCTAGTTAAGCATGGAATTAGAATGAATGAATTTTGGCCCATATAGGGTCAGGGGAAGAGCACACAGATAATGGCCTAATCCCAAGCAGCTCCAAAACAATATTCATTAGCAAAGGGTCTCAAGCACTTGACAAGCATGCCTGGCCAGACTCACGCCGCCTCCTCTGAAACTGCTCATTCTGGGAGGAACTCTGATAGAACAAGACCACTTAACTCAACAGTTAAGCCAAGGAAAGATGGAAAAAGACTTTTACCCTGAATGTCAAGGGGCCTCAAAAGAGCTGGGGGGTGTGGAAGGGGGAAGAAATGATGCACATTGAAACTGAAGTAGCACCGTGGGGCTGGCAGAACCTCGCCCTGGCAAAATAACAATCCCTGGCCACCTAGCAGAAGGCACATGGACTTCTGCCTAGAGACATCTGGGCTTTATTCCTGGTATAATGAACAGATTCTCTGTGAGATTGTTAGACCAGACACTTGATCTCTGTGAGACTCATTTCATCCACTCCCAGGACAAGCATAATCACATCTATTGACCCCTTTCTGCTTCACAGAGATAAAGGCTTGCACAGTGCTTTCATCAACACTGACTTCTCCTTTAAGCCTCACAGTCATTCTACAAGGGGCATGATTGGTTCCATTTTACGGAGGAGGAAACTGAGGCCCAGAAATGTGAAATGACTTGCCCAAGGTATAGACCTAAGCGGAAGAAACAAGACTAGAACATAAATAATCCTATTTCACATACAGGGCTCTTTCTCTGACCCCCACAACTACCTACTGAGCAAGAAAGAAACTGTGAGCGCTGTGGCTGGGATATAGTATGTTGTGGTGAACAGCATGAGTTTTGGAATAAGCCGCCTCAGTTTCACATTCCAGCTTTGCCACTTTCTAGTGGTGTCACTAGGTCACATGAGCTTTAGCATCTTGTTTATAAAATGAGGATCAAAATGGTGCCTCGAGCACAAGCGTATTGCGGATCCAACGTCCACAGCGTGTTTGGTGCATCACATAGCAACTGCTTAATGGATGTGAACTTGTTCTCCTAGTCAGCCATGGGAACGTGTTGCTGGAAACTTGATGGGAGTGATTAGGAGGGATGGCTGTGAAGTCAGATGACATGGGTTTGAATTCTGACTCTGCCATTTAGAAGATGAGTGACCTTAAGAAAATTATTTAACTTTTCTAAGCTTCATTTTCCTCATCTGTAATATAGGATAAATACTTGTCTCATATTGTTGTGAGGACTAAATGAGATACTTGAAGAGTGCATGGCACTCTGTGAGTGCGCCAGAATTATTCTCCATTACAGTGTTATTGTCTTGTGGCTGTTTATTAAGGTTCAGGAAGAAGAGTTAGGGCCTTATAAAAGTGAACAGTTCCAGAAAACCAGTACCCACATCTACACGCAGTGAATCCAGGGTTGCTGAGATTATAACATGGGGTTATTGGGACCTGAAGAGTGTTTTGCTCAGTCCCCAGACCTGGAACTGTATTTGCATTTTAGCGTCATCTTAATCTCAGTGTGTTTCTTCTCTCCGTCACGCTTTGCAGTGAATACTATCTCATCACTGTCTATAATGGCTGCTTGGGATTCTTACCACCATCTATGGGTTCTCATTTTCAACTCAGTCCATTAGTTCATTCACTCATTCCTTCCCTTCCTCATACATCCATTCACTTACCCATTTATCTGTTTATCCTTCTATTTCACAGACATTTCTTGTGTATCTCCTTGGGGTCAGGCCTTGTTTGTAGAGAGTGTAGCAATGAATCAGACACGGCCATACCACTCTAGAGCCAATAGTGTCCTGGAGGATCTGAGACATGTGTACAAATCCCAAAGTACAAGGGCGGACAAGATAAGGATCACTATAGAGAGATGGTTAAATTGTCAGGGAGACAGAGCACACTGATGGAAACTCTTCGATAGTGTTGGTCAATTCCATGAGCCTCCTGTTGGTTAAATGTCAGAGATCACTTCTCTATTTCTATTTCTTTCTCTCTTTAAGACCCCAGAAGTCCCTACCTCCCAGTCAATTTCTTAGTAACAACCTCTTTTCTTTCTTTTTTAAAAAAATTTTTGACGTATAGTTGATTTACAATGTTGTGTTAGTTTCAGGTGTACAGTAAAGTGATTCAGTTATACATATATATACAAATATATATATTCTTTTTCTACATTCTCTTCCATTATAGGTTATTACAAGATATTGAGTATAGTTCCCCATGCTGTACAGTAGGTCCTTGTTGGTTATCTAGTTTATATATAGTAGCGTGTATATGTTAATCCCAAACTTCTAATTCATCCCTCCCCACCACATTTCCCCTTTGGTAACCATAAGTTTGTTTTCTATGTCTGTGAGTCTATTTCTGTTTTGTAAATAAGTTTATTTGTATCCTTTTTTTAGGTTCCACATATAAGTGATATGATATTTGTTTTTCTCTGTCTGGCTTACTTCACTTAATCTCTAGGTCCATCCATGTTGCTACAAATGCCATTATTTCATTCTTCTTGTGGCTGGGTACTGTTCCACTGTGTGTATATTTATTTTATATATATTATATATATATAATATATATATACACGAGATCTTCTTTATCCATTCATCTGTGTTCATCTGTCGATGGACACTTAGGTTGAACAATCTTTTTTCTATCCTGGCTGAAAGTGCCTCCTTGTTCAGGTTAAAGCCAACTGTTGCAGTCAATCCATGACCTAGACATTGACCTAGACATTCACATGTCTGAGCCTCAGCTAGATGGGTGATGGGACCACTAAGTGAGATGGAGAATTCAGGAGCAGAGTGGGTATGATAGGGGAAGAGACAGCAAAGAGTCTTGAGTGTGTTGAGGTCCTAAGAGACATCCTGGTAGAGGTTTCCATGTATAGTTAGGTATTTGGGTCTGAAGCTCAAGGGAGAGGTTTTGGCTGGAGATACTGATTTGCAAGTCATGATGTGGATACACATATAGTAGAAGCCATGTGAGTGGGTCCATGACCCAAGAAGAGGGTACAGAGTGAAAAGAGAAGGGAATCCAGGACAAATCCCCCGGGAACATCAGAATTTAAAGAGTGGGCAAAGTAAAGGATCCAGAGAAAACTACCAGTGTGGATGAATGTAGATGAGAGAAAAACCCAAAATGAATGCTAGTTCAGAAGACAAAAAAGAGGATTCTAAGAAGAAAGATTCTAAGAACCTTGTCAAATGCTTTGGGTAAATCAACTAAGGTTAAGAACTAAAAGGTCACTGGGTTTGACAGATAGGAAGTGATGTTAGAGGTGGACTGACAGAAGAAAGAGACAGGTTGCTGAAATGTGTACTATTTCAAGCAAATAATGATAGGATGCAGGGGTACAGGGGTTAGCTTTGAAAAGAAGCTTCCCTTCCTAAGGGACCACAAGAGAGGAAATTATAATAGAAGAAAATATGGTTAATTTTGGAAGTGAATGGGAAGGGATCTGGGGGAATTTATATGTGGTGACCTTTACTATGGGAAGTAAGAGATGATTGAGGTAGTGTGAGAACATATGTAGGACAGGACTTGAGAGGGGTGATGGTTTGGATCAAGTTTGTGAAGAGTGGGAGAGGGGAAGGGATAAAAATTGAGGTCAGATGGATGATTTTTCAAGGTCAAGATTTTAGAGGTAGATGTTGGCAGGTCATAAACGTGAGTTCCTGGAATGGAAGAGAAGGGTATGTAAGTAGGTTAAACAAGACTTTGGAAGAGGAGATGCTTTTATAGATCTTGAGGGCCTCTGAGATGGCAGCAGGGGCTGGGGGTGGAGAGTAAGGCTGTGAACCAATGCCAACAATCAGCAAATCTGTGTAGTATCTACTTCATGCCAGACACTAGATGCCATGGCGCCCAGTAAACACAGGGGATAAATTTTAATATAGTCAGTGTGAGACAGAGGTGGGGATAGGAGACATGGTATAGCCTATAGTCTATGCAATGGTATAATTGTGACTCGTGGAGACAGGAGGGTCTTTGAATCACATGGGAATGGAAATTCTTATAAATGGCAGTGGGGGACTAGGAGAATACTAACCACCCGGGTTAGGTGGGCTCTGTGTTTTAAGGGTGTGGTGGTAATGATTGTGGACAGCTGAGCAGGCTCCCCTAGAGAAGGCTGCAAAGAAGCAGATCATCAGGGATACCACGTGCCTAGCCATGTGTTAACTGCTTGAATAACGACAGCATTTGGCCCTGCTCTGCTGGTCCCTGGAACCTTTTTGAGCACCCATCTGTGCTGCCAGACCTTGATGGGTTTACTGTTTCTCTCTGCTCTGTTGGCTAAGCCCTGCTCACACAGGGATAATGAAGGTCTCATTTGCCTCTGACAATATGGTGCCTTTCTGCATAATTTACATGTTTTCTCCAAGACTCAGACACTAAGTAATGAACTAACAAATTCTGGTGCAGGGTCTTGCTACTGATACATGGAAATCCAGACTCTGTACCTTTATTCTTCTGTGGTATCTCCCAGCACAAGTCTGAAGCATGGAAATGTGTCTCTCAGTCCTGGTCTTGGCAGGCACCTGTCAAAGAGAGAACTTGGACTTTTCAGGATGACTGGTGCTAGCTTTATGTTGATGTCACCTACTGAAACCCAGTAGCAGTCAGCTGATTTATAAATACTTCTCTGAGATTGGATTTTGTTTCCAATTTGTAAGAACATTAATGACCACTTATTGAGCGCTTACATGAGTCAGCCACCGTGCTAAGGATTTATGTGAACCGTTTTTAAAAATCTGCACAGCGACCAATGAAATAGGCCCTTTTCTCACTTTTCTTTTTTCTTTTTAAAGGAGATAACTGAGGCTTAGGGAAAATCAGTGGTCCGTGGACACAGCTCCTGGTGGAAATGGGATGACGCCCAAGCCTGCGCTCTTAGTCACCGCCAGACCTCTTCCTTAGGCCTTCTCCTCCCATCCTTTGGCATCAGTGTATTAATAGTGGTTCAGGTCTCACATTTATTCATTTGGCAATCTTTCACAGAGCACGGAATCTGTTCTAGAGCCCATGGGAGGTCAAGACCTTAAGGAGTTGAGGACTGCTGGAGCTTAAAATAAGGCAAAGCATTGAGGTCTCTGATGCTCGGGATGGAGACAGGTCAGCTCACAAAGGGCTGTGTTGGCCACATTCAAGAGTTTGGACTTGCAGGTGACGGGGAGACATTTGAGAATTTCAGGTAGTGGAGTGAACATTGTGCAAACAAATACTCACCGCCCATCTCCTGTATGTCAGATATTCGGGAGGGTGATGGTGTAGGAAAGAGGGTGAGGCAGGTCAGGTGCCTAGAATCTAAGGACTCTCAGAGTAAATGCCTCCTTAAATTTTGTGCCCTACATGCCTGGTGTGCCGCAACCTAGTCCAGGCCCCGGAAGGTGCTATGGGGGACTGAAGGATGAATACAACTTGGATCTCCACCTTTAAAGCGTGATGAGCTACGGGGAGGAGAGAGGACTGGACAGAGTTACAATTAACCACTCATATAGGGCACTGAATGCAGGAGTGACTAGGAGCGTTAGACATCATCAGTGCTTCTTTGGAGAAGATGAGTCCAGATTACGTCCATGTCCTTCCACCACCCTCTCAACTGCACTCGACATCTGACGTTCCTAACAGCACTTTGCAAGTCTTCTCAAGTGAGTGGTGGGAGAACTACTTCCATTTGCTTTTTCCTGTCGACTAGGTACCAGCCTCTGGTACACTAGGCCTAGAGGCTGGTTCTGGAAATTCCTACAATATAGGTTCATCTTGGATCACCAAGATCCAGGATTCAAAGTCAAGTTAGATAAGCGTTCAACTGCCTGAGATGAGAGTAGGATGGCAGAGCAGCCCCTATATTTTTCAAAGTTTTAGAATTCAAGTTTGGGGATCCTTCAGATCGTCCCATTCTTTCAACTTGGACTCTGTGAGTCCAAAATCTAGTTCATTGCTTTTTAGGAATTACAATCACATTTGTCCTAAGTAAAGAGCAGCTGTCAATCCAGTCCACTTCTGCCTCCCCATCTTTAACTCCAGTAATTCCTAATGGTTTGGCCTTGGGTTATTAATATGGAGCGGGGATTAAATGGCTAAAGAGCAAAACTACATTAAGTTCCTAGACGAGAGGGCACACTGTTGGCACAAAACAGGAAACCACTGTGGAGTAAAATGTGAAATACAGTCCATGCAGACCCCGCTCTCTAAAGGCTGAGGCAGAGGGATGGAGACTGTCGTGCCATTATTGGCCCTGAGAAGAGTCAACGGCCAATTCAGTGGGGATGCGGGAGAACCTCGCCCATGCTGGGACAGCAAATCCACTGGGGCTGGGATTCTCTTAGGGAGAGAGAAGTCTGCTTTCAGTTTTTATTGTCAGCTAGACAGTGGGAAGTAGCACAGTTCAGTGGAAGGGGCGTTGGTCTGGGAGATAAGAGACTTAGTTCTTAAGTCTGGCTATCCTCCCATCCCAGGACAGGTAACTTGGCTTCCCTGGATTTTTCTTCACTTCAAAATGACTAGATGATCGCTCATATTGCTTCCAGTTCATAGATTCCTCATTCTGTGAATGCCCAGGAAAAAAGAAACATCACCCCATCTGGCTCCCACCTTCCAGAGAATGACTTGTGGAGCTGTAGCTCTTTGGGGACAGATGGTAGGCAGGTATCTGTTTCCATACTTGGTGTGATGTAAGAGGAGGAGGGAAAGAGAATAATGATGTCTGAGCCAACTTACCCAGGCAGGCTGGCTCCTCACCCAGCCCCCCAACCCACTGTTTACTTTGTGTGGTTTGTCATGGGACCCCTCAGCGTCTGGTACCTGGCCCACCCTCCCCAATCCAACTGGCTGTTTCCAGAATTATTCCCCAGGGGAGCCTACCTGTTTGAGGACTCTCTGTTTTTGATAATGTTTTCAACTGTTGCTCTCACGGGCTTCAGTCCTAGAGGTCTCCATTGAAGCCAACCAAGCGTGTGACACCTCAAAAGAAATGTTGCCACGTGTAAGATATTTGACACTGAAAATCCTATCTCTGGGCACAGCTTCTGTCTTTCCACTTCACTCGGAGTCTGTAGTGCAGAGTAATAAAAAGGGCAGGGGCTTTGGGGCACAGTAGAGATGTGGGACCCTGGGCAGTTGCCTACCTCCCAGAGCCTCTCTTTTCTTATTGGTACAGAGATGGTAACAGCACACACCTGGAGTGTGGATGAGAGAAGTAAAGAGGGGTGGATGAGAGACAACCAAGGCTTAGAAAGAACGTATGGATTCCTTCCTTTTCCCCTTATAGTGGCCACTTAGCTGAGTCCCCAACATCTATTCCACCCTCAATGATAAGTCAGTCATGAGAATTCTTACCTTCTGCTGTGTTTGGCTTAAGCATGGGTAAGTGACCTAATTCTGGCTGATGAGACATGAGAGGAAGTCTGTTGGGAAGGCTTTTGGGAAAGGTTTTCTTTCTCCTAAGAAGAGACCTAAGAAAGAGACAGTCCCCAGTGTCCTCTGGATAAGGTACTCTTTGAAGGTGACCTCTGGAATTCCTGCAGCCACTTTGCTGCCAGCCAAGGATGATGCCAATATATATCATGAAGGGCAGAGCCCCCGGGTTGTAAGACAGGCAGTCAGAGCCTTCACAGCCCTCATCTGGTGATGCCCTACCCATGGACTTTTTGTTAAGCCGGTTAACTCACATATTGCCATGTCATTTAAACTAATTTATTTAGGGTTTTCTGTTCCTTTCCTCTGAGGGCATCCAAATCGCTAAGCCTCTCATTATGGGCTCCTACTCTTAATCATCAATCCTTCACATTCCCATGGCCCATTTCAAGTTCCTCCTACCATTCCCCTTGCTTTTTAGCCCAGTTGGGCTCCTGAGCCAGCTTTTCCAAGAGTAGGAGCCTTCCTGCCAATCCTTATGAATTGACATTCAGCTCTTTCTACCTAAACAAGTCCTGGTGGTGTTTTTTTGCCCCCAGTCTCCAAGGATGCAAAGTATTCCTGGAGAAATATAAAATTATGTCCAGTAGCCATATTATAAGCCCATGCTTGCTTTCTTCCTGGGGCCTTAGCTCCTGTTCCAATCAATCTAGGTGCCTTGCTCTTTCCACCTCCACACAATTACTCATACCGTTCCTCCCAACTGATATGCCCTCTCACTCTCTCTCTCCTAGAGCAGTCTTTCCCATCCTTCCAGGCCAATCTCAAATCCTTTAAAATGAGATGCAAATGCTACCTCCTCGGAAGCCCTGTAATGTCATACCTCTCTTCAAATCCAGGTCAATGTCCTAATATAGATATTTGTCTATTTCCTTTATATTCCCTAGTAGGCCCTGGTCTCCTTAGACAAGCTTTGTTTAATATGAAGAGCCACACAAATCTAAATTAAGAAAGAAACGAAGGATAAAGACCAAAGGCGCAGGTTTTAAATCAGCCAGACTCCAGTTTGAAGATGAGCTGTGCCATTTAATAAGTAAGGGAAATAGGGAAAATCATTAAACTCTGTGCCGCAATTTTTGCCTGAAGTTGGAACTAATAATACCTACCTAAGGCAATTAGGAACGTTATATGAGATATATTAAAATGCTGGACACATAGTAGGCCCTCAATATTACTTCTTTTCACCACAAATCAGGGAGAGTATGTCCTTATTTTGGTAGCCAAATGTGTGTGTGTGTGTGTGTGTGAGTACACAAATTCTTCTTCCTTTGATATCAAGTAATCTATAATATTATCAAACTAAATTCATTTAGGCAACATTCAAATAAAAATAAAATGCTTCTATCCCCTTTGCCCCTCATGGAGGTAGACATAAACTCTGTATTCAGTGCACATGTTCTGCTGGCCAGCTCTGTGCTGCATGAAATGATGTATAGATCAACTGAATATGGAACTAGTCTTTTGCCCTAAGATTCCTCATCATGATTCTTTGAACATGTGGGGCACTCATAGGTAATAAATGCTTCTGCATGGTGGATTGCCTCACTCAGATGCTTACATCTTCTTTCCAACAGATAAAAGCAGAGGGGACTATGACATTTTAAGAGTTCTTCCTGTTACTGTACCTGAGTGGTTCTTAAACTTTCACAGGAATAATAATGAGTTAGGAAAAAAAAAAAAAAAATAATGAGTTAGGGTTTCTATATGGGCAGATTCCTAGCCTCACCCTTAGAGAGTCGGCTTGGTAAGCATAGGTGTGGCCCCATGTTGGGTTATGAACTGTGGCAGGAAGCTGATTCTCAAAGGAGTGAGCACACTGTGACATTTCAAGCAGGCATGACTAATAACCCAGGCCATTCATTGGATCTCAACAGATGGACGTCAGAGTCTTACAAGTAGCATGGGAACCAGGTATCTTATGCCAGAAGGAGTATTCCTGGGGCCTGGAAGATTCCAAAGGGAACGGGTTAAAATTAATAAAAGCTTTGGCACTGGCCCAAGAATCAGGATAAGTTAAATCTCTAGATCTATTCTGAAGACCAGAACAGTTTGGAGACTGTCTAGAGGTAAGATGGGCAGGTAAGCTTGTTGGGAAAGAATGTGATCTCAACCACCAAGGTCTGGAACCATCAGGAATGTGGACTATGGAAACTTGACGGTTTTCTATTTCAAATAAGATATTTATTTGTTCATTTCCTGTTTGACCTCCCTTATTATTTTGTATAGATCCTATTGAAAATTTAGCCTAGTTTGGGGGAATAGCCCTAGGTGATGTCAGTTACTGGAGAGATGGGAATTGAAGAATGGCCACCATTCATTTTGAGTGCCTTTATGGGCCAGGTATTTTATACACATTATCTCTAATTTTCACAAGCATATGGTAAAGTAGGTGTTAACAGTCTACGATTCTTGGATGAGTGGAAATTTCAGAGTGATTAAGCAATTTGCCTAGGGCCACACAGCAAAGAAAATGAAACTCACATGCACAGCGTGAGCCCTTCTTACCGGAAGTTCTCTTGACACCTCCTCATGCTTGCTCACTGGAGGGCTTTATCCTTCAGTGGCCAGGAACAGACCTCCTAGGACCTACCAACTCAGCCTTGCCAGACACCTGGCAGAGAAAGTGATTTCTGAAGCAGGAGAAAACCCAGGAAGATTGCTCAGTTCACGTGCGCACTGCTTCCCAGCTGGGGATGACAGTTAATCTTGAAAATCAATCCCGTGCCTGCTCTCTCCCCAGGGCAGGCCATGGCTCCCTCACTGTTGTGCTGTTAAACAGTACAAGAAGTAGTTGCCAGTGTGAAGAGGTCAGGGGCACCTGTGTGCTGGGCCTCAGGTCATCCACAGAGCACCCGCTATGGGACTCGTAGGTGGCGCCTTCAGCCTCAGGGGCAGACGGAGGGTAGGTGGGCATTCTCTTCTACCCGAGAATGAGCAGAATCGGCTCCCACAGGCGACCTCGGTCTCTCCGGCAGCCCACGTGTGGGTTCCTTTGGCTTTGTGGCAAAGCTGCCCTTCTCTGGATGCTTTCTGGACTGTGGCCCTGGGACTTCCGAGACCTCTCCAAAAGTGGGCAAGGCTGACCCGTGGGTGATGGCCCAGCAGGGACTGGGGCGCTCTGGGTGTGGCCGAGTGGCTTCTGACATCTCACATACATGTCTTTTCAAGGCCACAGTTGTACCAAACTGCTCTAAGATGAGTGGCCTGTACCAGATTATGCTAGAACCTTCTCCTAAATTCCAGAAAGCAGGCAGGAGGTATCACATTTTTGAAAGAATTGGTTCTTACCATCTGAGGCCCAGGAATGGGGTCGTATGAGGACTATTTCCCCGGGTGGCAGAGCAGAGGCTGCAAAAATGTCTTCACATACGGGTTGGGCAGCAGGGAGTGGCTGATGGAACCCTGACACCACGCCTCCCCAAGGCCACGCTGAGAAGGATGCTTTCTTTAAGTCCGATTCATCTGGGGGTCTCGGCCATCCAGGAGGAAAAAACCACAGTCCGTCCCTTCTAAGAATCCAGAACGGTGGAGGGAGTTGGGAACTGTGCTCAAAGCTAGAAAATTTGGATTTTAGGGTTGAGTGAAGTTTCTGAAGAGAGGCTGCATGTGGTTGATCCCACTCCTGCCATTTCATAAGTGTGTGATCTTGGGCAGCTCACTTGATTTCTCTGAGCCTCGGTTTTCTCATCTGAAAAATGGGCATTGATTCATGAATTCAAAAAGTCTGTGCTAAGCAGTGAACAAGTACTATTCTAGAGATAGATGGGGTCTTAGGGGCTGATGATAACTCCGGGGCCCAGTACAACAGTGAAGGAAGCAGATGGCTAATAAAGAATTATACAAGAAAATTTTATATAGTGATGAGTACTATAAAGAAAAACAAACAGTATCATGTGATGACCAAGCAGACTACTTCAGATTGGGGTGAGTTAGGGATGACCTCTCTGAAAAGGTGACGTTTGAATGAGATCAGAATGACAAGAATGAGCCAGCTATGCCGAGACCTGAAGTTCAGCAGCGAGAGAGCAGGAGAGCTTCAGGTGGATGGGACACCCTGAGCAAAGCCCAGAGCTAGGTACGTGTTTGATCAAGTCAGGGAGCTGGAGGTCTGAAAGGTGCCCAGTGTGGCTGAGAGTAGCAAGAGGTGAGGAAGGTGGTAGAGGAGGTCAGAAAGCCAGCAGGGCCCAGATCTCCTTGAGTCTCACAGGCCAAGGTAAGGAACTTATATTTCATTACCACAGGACGGAAAGCCAGAGGGTTTTAAGCAGAGGAATGGCATGGCCTCTCTGGCAACAGCAATATCTCTCTGGCAGCTGGCGGAGAATAAATCTGTAGGTAGGGCAAGAGTGGAAGCAGGGACCTCAGTGTGGGGCTGTGGCAGTAGTCTGGGTAATCAATCACAGTGGTTCGGGCTATGGTGGAGATAAAGAGAAGATGTCAGATTCTCATTATTTGGTGAGTAGGGCTGGCAGAACTTGATAAGGAGCAGCTGAGAGAGTGTGGGAGAGGAAATCCAGGATGGCATCTGGTTTTAGGAACTGCCTCATAGTCATCTGATGAGGACTGACCTAAATAATGGATGAATAGCACTTAGCTCAGTGCCAGGAACTTAGTAAAGGGTCAGTGCATTTTCACCATCTTCATTATTCCTGGTCCTGGCTCTGTGACTGACGCTCAGTTGAACTCTGGATCAGTGCCTCTCTGGTCCTCAGGTTCTGTATCTATACAATACGGCAGGCTAGATGTTCGTTCATCCACTCCACAGATATTTACTGGACGTCTGTGATGCACCAGGCTTTATGCCGAGAACCAGCGATACAGGGTGAAGAAGACCAAAGAGAATCTGCCTTGTAGAGCTTACAGTAGGGTGGCAGAGACACTACTGCACAGGAGCTGACAGTCCTTGGGAGGGTCAAGAAGGAGCTGATGGCAGGCGGCATTGTCCAGGGATGTGTCCAGGGAAGACTTCTTGTACAGAGTGACATTTAAACGGAGGTCACAAGGATGAGTAGGAGTTGGCAAGGTGGGGGATGGGAATGGGTGGGGTGAGCAGGGAAAGGAGGTATCAGGGGAAGCAACATGACTGAAGAGCTTGAGGCATGAAAGAGCATGACCCTTCCAATGCCAAAATTCTGTTTCCGAGGGTAGCACTGCCTAAACATCTCATCTCATGTTTGAAAGACTGTGGAAAGGGGGGTGGTGCCAGGACTCACCAACTGCAGTGGGGGAGTTTTCAAATTATCTGGGCTGACGGATGGTTTGTTTACATTTTTATAAAAGTTAGCTACCGACAGTAAATGCTTCATGGTCCTTTTGGGAGGATCTGACCCGTGGTTGTGTGTTGCTTAATTCCTCTGCTAAGGTAGTTTGTCAGTGGCTCTTACATGTGGCTTCATGTCAGCATTACTAGGAGAAACTTCAGAGAAAGTGCTATTTCCAGGCCCCGCCCCCTCAATTCTGATTCATAGGCTATTCCTGATGTATGTCTAGGGTTGGATATGGCTAATGGTGGGAATATGTTCCTTTGGTTCATGTTTTGAATTCTGTCACTGTATGCAGCTGGACCATATTATCCTTGATAATGATATCAGCTTCCTAATGATCAAGAGGTTTAGAGTTATGTTTTAATATCTTGCCCTCAGTCTTTATTGAGGGCAGATACAAGAAACAGTCATCTTAAAAACATTTCTGCATTTGCTGTAGAACTATTTTGAAGCTATCACAGTATTCACTATAAGAGCTTTGTTTCAGAATTTGTTTTAAGAATTGGTACACTTTCTGGGCTTCCCTGGTGGCACAGTGGTTGAGAGTCCGCCTGCTGATGCAGGGGACACGGGTTCGTGCCTGTACCCAAAAAAAAAAAAAAAAAAAAAAAGAATTGGTACAATTTCTCCTTCCAGATAGTGAGAACTAAGTAATCCAACACACTTACCTTTTTGCCTTGGCTGCCAGGAAGCTCAGAGTCAAATCTGAAATCCATCTACAGTAACTATACCAAACTGCACAGATAGCATACCCATTTCTCACAGTTTTAATTTCACACTTCTAGTTTAATACTGTTATCAAGTATATGTGAAGAGTCGACTGTTTCTAAGTCTGAATGAAGGTTCTTCAAAAGCACAAACCTGCACATTTTGCTGGAGTCCATGGAAGAATGACAGTCAAAGACCACAGACATCACTGTTGTTATGGGGATGGTAGACACTCTGAAACCAACCACCGAGTGCTTGGGTATGGAAGCATATGTCGGAATCAACTGGATCAAAGGGAAAAGCATTCTTTCTCACAATCCCATCAAGAAAGGAGATGGGGTATCCTTCATCTGAGACAGAATTTGTCTCATGAATGTTCCCTCAGAAAAAAGCAAGAAACAGGTGTACAGCGTGCAGGCCCCTTCCCTCTCCCCCTGAAGCCAGTATTACTAGAAGCCCTTTTACCGCGGGAAAAACTGAGACTCAGAGTGATCCAGTGCTGCAGATCCAGGACATAGCAGACCTGGGATGCTAGTCTGTCTTTTGGTGACAAGTCCTGGTTATTTCTCTGTCCCCTGTAAATGAGCCTGACTACACTGGGTCTGCCTCTGCCGGGGCCTCACCAACAGTGGTTTTCTCCTTCCCCCTGGGGACTCCACCAGGCCCCCTCTGTTGGCCTCTCTGATTCTTCTCACTCTCAAACAAGCAGGCTTCTCACCATATCATTCCAACGCTATGCTATGCTTCCCTCTCTCTCCTCCTCAATCCTTTGGATCGACAATCCAAGTTAGGCCTGATTATTCCAAGTCTTACCTGTATCTTCGGTGTATTCCTCTAAGTCTTCCTCTCTCGTGCCTCCCCACCTTCCTGCCTCACCTCAACCACATTCTAAGCTTCACGTCGGGTCACTGTAAGGGCGAGGTGCCCACCCACACAAACCACGGGGCCCATGTGGGAGCTGCTCTGCCACTGCTCATCGTTGGGGCCCAGAACGATTCTTAGAAGTATTAATCCGCGGGGCTCTCAGCTTGTACAAGGGATTTTCTCTCTTTCTCTCTCTTGCCCTTTCAATGTATTATTTTTAATTTAATTCATACACTTCCATATTCCATGAATAATTGAAGGGGTCTCAGGGTTATTTATTTATTTATTTTGCATTGAAATAGATGATTTATTATTGATCTTTATATTTTAACAAAATTGAGATTTTTTTTGATCATTTGTGTTTTAGCCTTACAGACTAGGCATATGTCTCAGTCAGCTGGGACTGCTATAACAAATTACTGTAGCCTGGGTGGCTTAAACAGCAAACATTTATTTCTCACAGTTCTGGAGGCTGGCAAGTCCAGGATCAAGGTGCTGGCACATTTGGTGCTTCGTGAGGGACCTCTTCCTGGCTTGTAGATGGCCATCTTCTCATTATGCCCTTACGTGGCAGAGAGCAGAAAGAGAAGCAAGCATTCTTGCGTCTCTTCTTACAAGGGTGCTAATTCCATAAGGGGGCTCAGGTTTAGAGCTGTTTCCTCCTGAAGCTGAAGCTGACAGTTTGCCGCAGGACAGTACCTTTCTAGGGGAGCTGAGAGCCAGTCCAACGTGAAAGACCCTCGGACCCCCTGTACCAGTGTGCTCCTTCTGCCTGGATACACCACGCCCTCTGTTCCAATGATGCTGTCAGCAAATATATCCTTTTTTGAAATTATACCCCTATTATGGGTTATTTATACAGGATAGACCAAAGTGTCCACAGTGCTTGTACATAAGGTGAGCACCTTCTTATTTCTGACTACTCTTTTCTTAAAAGTTACCTCCTGTTTCCTGGATTTGAGCCAATCTGCCATCCATTTTTAATACCTGTGTACCTTTAAACTGATATCCACTTTGTTAGGTGGCACTGGTCTCTATTCCTTTCCTGGGTATAGCATGGTCGCTGTCTTGCTTATCAATTCTAACCTACCAGGTTACCAAGACAGGTGAACACGTTGTCTCTTACACACACACACACACGGAGCTCTCTCAAAGCCTTGTAGTCCCTGATTTGGGTGGGATCCCATGGGCTCTTCTTGCCTTAATAAAGCAAGAAGTTGAGACTTTTTTTGCTCTGGAGACTTCAGTGTCTAAGAAGTCTATGGTTTCCTTGGTCCACGAGGACTTCTTTCTTGCAGCAAAGAAACTGAAATGGAACTTGAATTCCCTTCCTCCCATTATTCAAGTACTGCTCTCTAAACCTTTCAGCTACAGAAATTGCCTCCAAAGAGTTCCTGTTTTTTCCTTTTCATTTAGATTTACCTCTTTGAAGCCATGTTCCTTCTCAACCATCTTTTGTCCCGACTGCCTTATTGTTCAGTTCTGTAGAGAATCTTTTTCAGGACATATTTCATAGTCCCTCATGGTTCTCTGCACCCATCCCCTAAGAAGGACGATCTGGTGATCTGGTACTTGGTGGGCACAGGTGTTTCCATCCCACCAATCTGATGACCAAGCTGAAGCATGAGGAAATGTTTCCCATTCCTGAGGAAAAACTGACCAATGGGTGGCCAAAGAACAGAGTTCAGTTGTGACCCCTTCCGAGCCTTGGTTTCTTGAACTGTGAAATTACTCTTGACTCCTAGAAACCACTAATCTGTTTCTGTTTCTATAATTTTGTCATTTCAAGAATGTTATGTAAGTGGAATAATATAATACATAACCTTTTAAGTTGGCTTTTCCACTTAGCATAATTGTCTGGAGATTCATCCAGACTGTAGCATGTACTGACATTTTTTTAAAAAATATTGTATCTGAGCAATATTCCACGGTATGAATATACCACAATTAACCATTCACCCACTGAAGGACATCTGGATCATTTCTAGCTTTGGGCTATTATGAATAAAGCTGCTTTAAACATTCATGTACAGTTTTTGTGTCAATGTAAGTCTTCATTTCTCTGGGATAAATGCCCATGAGGGTAATTGTTGGGTCATATGGTAGTTGCAGGTTTTTATTATTTTAAGAAACTGCCAAAATTATCCACAGTGGCTGGACCACTTTACATTCACACCAGCAATTCTTCACATTTTTACCAGCATTTGGTGTTGTCACCGATTTTTTATTTTAGCTATTCTGATAGGTATGTAGTGATATCTCATTGTAGTTTTATTTGTATTCCCTAATGGCTAACAATGTTGAACATCTTTTCATGTGCTTATTTTCCATCTGTCTATCCTCTTCAGTGAAATGTCTCTTCATGTATCTTTCCAATTTTCTAATTGATTATTTGTTGTTTTAACGTTGAGTTTTGAGTGTTCTAGATAGTAGTCCTTTGTCAGATACGTAGTTTGCAAATATGTTCTCCCACTCGTAGCTTGCCTTTTCATCCTAATTGGATATTTTACGGAACAAGTTTTTAATTTTGATAAAGTTCAACTTATTCATTTTTCCTTCTATGGATCATGCTTTTGGTGTCATATCTAAGAACTTTGTCTATCTCTATCTACCTTATGAAGATTTTCTCTTTTTTTTTTCTAAAGGTTTTATAGTTTTATTTGTTTTTTCTCTTTTGGTGTCATATCCAAAAAATCCTTGCCAAGACTAATGTCAAGGAACTTTTTCCCTATATACAGTTTTACAGTTTTGGGTCTTACATTTAAGTCATTAATCCATTTCAGGTTAATTTTTTGAGTGGTGTAAGATAGGGTGCAATTTAATTCTTCTGCATGTGATTATCCACTTTTCCCAGAACCATTTATTGAAGAGACTATTCTTTCCCATTGAGTATTCTGGACTCCCTTGTCAAATATTAGTTGATTGTATATGTGAAGGTTATTTCTGAGCTCTTGAATCTGTTCTGTTGGTGTTGTGTCTATTTTTATGCCAGTACCATGCTGTTTTCATTACTATAGCTTTGTAGTATAGTTTGAAATCAGGACGGATGATGCCTCTGGCTTTGCTCTTCTTTATCAGGATTGCTTTGGCTATTTGGCATCTTTTGTGGTTCCATACACATTTCAAGATTGTTTTTTCTATTTCTGTAAAAAATACCCTTTGAGTTTTGATAGAGATTGCACATAATTTATAGATGGCTTTGGGTAGTATGGAGATTTTAACAATAATGATTCTTCTGGTCCATGAACTCAGGCTATCTTTTCATTTATTTGAGTCTTCTTCAATTTATTTCATCAAAGTCTTATAGTTTTCAGTGTACAAATCTTTCATCTCTTTGGTAAAATTTATTCATAAGTATTTTATTGTTTTTGATGTTATTTCAAATGAGACTTTTTTCTGATTTTTTTTTCCAGACATTTTGTTGGTAGTATATAGAAACACAACTGTTTCTATATGCTGATTTTGTGTCCTACAACTTTTCTGAATCCATTGGTTAGTTCTAACAGTATTTTGGTGGAGTCTTTAGGATTTTCTATATATAAGATCATATCATGTGCAAAGACAATTTTACTTCTTCCTTTCCTATGTGGATGCCTTTTATTTCTCTTTGTTGCCCAATTATCCTGGCTAGGACTTGCAATACTGTGTTGCATAGGAGTGGTGAGAGTGGGTACCCTTGTCATGTTCCTGTTCTTAGAGGAAAATCTTTAAAACTTTCACCATTGAGTATGATGTTAGCTGTGGGCTTGTCATAGATAGCCTTTTTCAAATTGAGATATGTTCCTTCTATATCAAATTTGTTGAGAGTTTTTATTTGGAAGGATGTTGTGTTTTGTCAGATGCTTTTTCTGTATCTATTGAGATGATCATGTGATTTTTATCTTCATTCTATTGTGTATATTATATTTATTAATTTGCATTTGTTGAACCATCTTTGCATCCCAGGAGTATGTCCCACTTGACCATGGTGTATGATCCTTTTAATGTGTTGTTAAATTTGGTTTGCTAATATTTTATTGAGAATGTTTGCATCTTATTTATCAGAGATATTGGTCTGCAGTTTTCTTTTAGTGTCCTTATCTGTCTTTGGTATCAGTGTAATGTTGGCCTTGTAAAATGTTTATGAGGGAGTGTTCCTTCTTCTTCAATTTTTTGAAAGAGTTTGAGAAGACTTGGCATTGATTCTTTACATGTTTGGTAGAATTCACTAGGGGAACCATCTGGTCATGGGCTTTTCTTTGTTGGGAGATTTTTGATAACTGATTTCATCTCTTTATTCATTATTGGTCTATTAAGATTTCTATCTCTTCATGATTCAGTCTTGGTAGGTTGTCCATCTTAGGTGTTTATCCATTTCTTCTAGGTTATCCAGTTTGTGAGCATATAACTATTCATAGCAGTCTCTTATGTATTTCTGTGGTATCATCTGTATTGTCTCCTATTTCATTTCTGACTTTGCTTATTTGAGTCTTCTCTTTTTTTCCTAGTCTAGCTAAAGGTTTGTAAACTTTGTTTATCTCTTCAAAAAAACAGTTCTTAGTTTTGTTGATCTTTTCTATAGTTTTGTGGTTTTTTTGGTCTTTTTGTTTTTTCATTTATTTTTGCTCTGATCCTTGTTATTTCCTTTCTTCTGCTAACTTTGGGCTTAGTGTGTTCTTGTTTTTTTAGTTCCCTGAGTATAAAGTGAGGTTCTTTAGTTGAGTATTTTTAATGTAGGCATTTATTCCTATAAACCTGTCCCTCAGAACTGCTTTTGCAGCATCCCATAGGTTTTGATTTGTTGTATTTCCATTTTCATCTGTTTCAAGATATTTTTTTATTTCCTTTTAAAATTTCTTCTTTGACCCATTGGTTGTTCAGGAGTGTGCTGTTTAATTTCCACATATTTGTGAATTGTCCAGCTTTCTTCCTTTTATTGATTTCTAGTTTCATACTATAGGGGTCAGAAAAGATACTAGGTATGATTTCAGTCTTAAATTTGCTAAGATCATTTGCTATCATATGATCTATCCTGGAGAATATTCTGTACACACTTGAGAAGAATGTATATTTTGCTGCTGTTGAGTGGAATGTTTTATATATGTCTATTACATCCATCTGATCTAAAGGATAGTCCAGGTCCAACATCTCCTTATGATTTTCTGTATGGTTGACCTATCCATTATTGAAAGTGAGATGCTGGTTAAGACATATTTTTGAAGGTCACATGGCCAGTAAATGGAAAATTTTGGCATTGTAGGTGGGAAAAGATTCAGTTATTTCTTACAAGGTCAAGGCATTACTGTAGGTTAACTAAATATAGGAACAATAATCCCTTTCTCTCACTTCTTCTTCCCATCATTGAAAAACTGAGGAAACTAATAAACTGCCCTTGAAAGACTCAAACATTTTAACTTTAGATGACTCAGACTTGTATCATCACAGAGGCAAGAAATGATTATTCATTTGGAGGAACCCATGCTTGACTCTAGCTCATAGCACTCATGCTGCCTCTTTCCCCTCCTGTGTACTTGGCAGACATTATTAATTGAAAATAGCACTCTGTCCACTGAGCATGGTCAAAAGTTAGCAGTTCTCTACACAGCATTTCAGGGAGGGAGGGCAAATTGTTTCTGATAGAGTCAACATAACAGATAAACTTGAGTAGCTATCCCTGCTGGAAACTCTGAAAGGATCACATGAAACAGCCTTTTCTTAGGGTAGAGCTATTCTTAGGGTTCTCTGGTGACAAACCCTCACTTTACAGAGTCCTATCACCCTTCACAAAGGTGGTCACCTCCTATTTCACATATTTCCAGCACAAGCAGTCAGGGATAGATGATACTGTAAGAACTTGGAGCAGTTATTTGCTAGCCTTTAATAAGAACAGGCACACAACCAGGGAAATGAAATCTTGTCCAGCTGCAAAGGATATCAACCCCCTGAGGACAACTGCAGCTGACAGAGGTTCATCCTTATCTTGAGACTGATATTTTGCTGAAATGGTATCAGCCTTGCTTTCCTATCATACCAGGTATTGATAGTAATAAGGGCCAAAGTTTGACATGGCAAACCTGGGATCAGGCCACAGCCCAATAATTGTTAATAAAGAAGTGCTGGTATCATGACTCCATTTTTCCAGCAGATCTTTATTTTCTTCTTGGCATCTGCTATGGTGACAGGATGGAATCCGAGCTCCTTAGCCTGGCACATAAAGCCCTTGATGATCTTGTTGCAGAACTGCAGATGGTTCGTGCTAGAAGGCCCATAGCTAACATACAAGCTTTTTAGGTTGCCTGATGCCCAAGGGTTCTAGTGTCAATTAAACATTCAGCTAGGAAAAAAATCTACGTCCCTACAAAGACCAATATAAGTAACTACAGAGAACTACTGAAGGCCCATCATTCAGTCTTTCAGACAGCCAGTCAATCAATAGTTTTTGTTTGTTTGTTTTTGTTTTTTAATTTTTTAATTTTTTTATACAGCAGGTTCTTATTAGTCATCAATTTTATACACATCAGTGTATACATGTCAATCCCAATCACCCAATTCATCACACCACCACCACCCCCACGGCTTTCCCCCCTTGGTGTCCATACCTTTGTTTTCTACATCTGTGTCTCAACTTCTGCCCTGCAAACTGGTTCATCTGCACCGTTTTTCTAGGTTCCACATATTTGTGTTAATATCTGATATGTGTTTTTCTCCTTCTGACTTACTTCACTCTGTATGACAGTCTCTAGATCCATCCACGTCTCTACAAATAACCCAATTTCGCTCCTATTTATGGCTGAGTAATATTCCATTGTATATATGTACCACATCTTCTTTATCCATTCGTTTGTCGATGGGCATTTAGGTTGCTTCCATGACCTGGCTATTGTAAATAGTGCTGCAATGAACATTGGGGTGCATGGGTCTTTTTGAATAATGTTTTTCTCTGGGTATATGCCCAGTAGTGGGATTGCTGGATCATATGGTAATTCTATTTTTAGTTTTTTAAGGAACCTCCATACTGTTCTCCATAGTGGCTGTATCAATTTACATTCCCACCAACAGTGCAAGAGGGTTCCCTTTTTTCCACACCCTCTCCAGCATTTGTTGTTTGTAGATTTTTCTGATGATGGCCATTCTAATTGGTGTGAGGTGATAGCCTCATTGTAGTTTTGACTTGCATTTCTCTAATAATTAGTGATGTTGAGCAGCTTTTCATGTGCTTCTTGGCCATCTGTATGTCTTCTTTGGAGAAATGTCTATTTAAGTCTTCTGCCCATTTTTTGATTGGGTTGTTTGTTTTTTAATATTGAGCTGCATGAGCTATTTATATATTTTGGAGATTAATCCTTTGTCCGTTGATTCGTTTGTAAAACCTTTCTCCCTTTCATCAGTGTCTTATAGTTTTCTGCATACAGGTCTTTTGTCTCCCTTGGTAGGTTCCTAGATATTTTATTCCTAAATAAATAAAATATTATAATAATGAATAATAATAATAAATAAATAATAATAAATAAATAAATATTCCTAGATATTTTATTCTTTGTGTTGCAGTGGTAAATGGGAGTGTTTCCTTAATTTCTCTTTCAGATTTTTCATCATTAGTGTATAGGAATGCAAGAGATTTCTGTGCATTAATTTTGTATCCTGCAACTTTACCAAATTCATTGATTAGCCCTAGTAGTTTTCTGGTGGCATCTTTAGGATTCTCTATGTATAGTATCATGGCATCTGCAAACAGTGACAGTTTTACTTCTTCTTTTCCAATTTGTATTCCTTTTATTTCCTTTTCTTCTCTGATTGCCGTGGCTAGGACTTCCAAAACTTTGTTGAATAATAGTGGTGAGAGTGGATATCCTTGTCTTGTTCCTGATCTTAGAGGAAATACTTTCAGTTTTTCACCATTGAGAATGATGTTTGCTGTGGATTTGTCGTATATGGCCTTTATTATGTTGAGGTAGGTTTCCTCTATGCCCACTCTCTGGAGATTTTTTATCATAAATTGGTGTTGAATTTTGTCAAGAGCTTTTTCTGCATCTATTGAGATGATCATATGGTTTTTCTTCTTTAAATTGTTAATATGGTGTATCACATTGATTGATTTGCGTATATTGAAGAATCCTTGCATCCCTGGGATAAATCCCACTTGATCATGGTGTATGACCATTTCCATGTGTTGTTGGATTTTGTTTGCTAGTATTTTGTTGAGGATTTTTGCATCTATATTCATCAGTGATATTGTTCTGTAATTTTTTTATGGTATCGTTGTCTGGTTTTGGTATCAGGGTGATGGTGGCCTCATAGAATGAGTTTGGGAGTGTTCCTTCCTCTGCAATTTTTTGGAAGAGTTTGAGAAGTATGGGTGTTAGCTCTTCTCTATAGGTTTGATAGAATTCACCTGTGAAGCCATCTGGTCATGGACTTTTGTTTATTGGAAGATTTTTAAACACAGTTTCAATTTCATTACTTGTGATTGGTCTGTTCATATTTTCTGTTTCTTCCTGGTTCTGTCTTGGAAAGTTATACCTTTCTAAGAATTTGTCTGTTTCTTCCAAGTTGTCCATTTTATTGGTGTAGAGTTGCTTGTAGTAGTCTCTTAGGATGCTTTGTATTTCTGCAGTGTCTGTTGTAACTTCTCCTTTTTCATTTCTAATTTTATTGATTTGAGTCCTCTCCCTCTTTTTTTTTTGATGAGTCTGGCTAATGGTTTATCAATTTTGTTTATCTTCTCAAAGAGCCAGCTTTTAGTTTTATTGATATTTGTTTCTAATTCATTTATTTCTGCTCTAATGTTTATGATTTATTTCCTGCTGCTAACTCTGGATTTTGTTTGTTGTTCTTTCTCTAGTTCCTTTAGGTGTAAGGTTAGATGTTTATTTGAGATTTTTCTTGTTTCTTGGGGTAGGATTGTATTGCTATAAACTTCCCTCTTAGAACCGCTTTTGCTGCATCCCATAGGTTTTGGATTGTCGTGTGTTCGTTGTCATCTGTCTCTAGGTATTTTTTATTTCCTCTTTGATTTCTTCAGTGATCTCTTGGTTATTTAGTAACATATTGTTTAGCCTCCATGTGTTTGTGTTTTTTATGTTTTTCTCCCTGTAAGTGATTTCTAATCTCACAGCGTTGTGGTTGTAAAAGATGCTTGATATGATTTCAGTTTTCTTAAATTTACTGAGGCTTGATTTGTGATCCAAGATGTGATCTATCCTGGAGAATGTTCCGTGCGCACTTGAGAAGAAAATGTAATCTGCTGTTTTGGGATGGAATGTCCTATAAATATCAACTAAATCTATCTGGTCTATTGTGTAATTTAAAGCTTCTGTTTCCTTATTTATTTTCATTTTGGATAATCTGTCCATTGGTGTAAGTGAGGTGTTAAAGTCCCCCAGTATTACTGTGTTACTGTCAATTACCTCTTTTATAGCTGTTAGCAGTTATGTATTGAGGTGGTCCTATGTTGGGTGTATATATATTTATAATTGTTACATCTTCTTCTTGGATTGATCCCTTTATCATTAGGTAGTGTCCTTCATTGTCTCTTGTAACATTCTTTATTTTAAAGTCTATTTTATCTGATATGAGTATTGCTACTCCAGCTTTCTTCTGATTTCCATTTGCATGGAATATCTTTTCCCATCTCCTCATTTTCAGTCTGTATGTGTCCCTAGGTCTGAAGTGGGTCTCTTGTAGACAGCATTTATATGGGTCTTGTTTTTGTATCCATTCAGCAAGCCTGTGTCTTTTGGTTGGAGCATTTAATCCATTCACGTTTAAGGTAATTATCGATATGTATGTTCCTATGACCATTTTCTTAGTTGTTTTGGGTTTGTTTTTGTAGGTCCTTTTCTTCTCTTGTGTTTCCCACTTAGAGAAGTTCCTTTAACATTTGTTGTAGAGCCGGTTTGGTGGTGCTGAATTCTCTTAGCTTTTGCTTGTCTGTAAAGCTTTTGATTTCTCCATCAAATCTGAATGAGATCCTTGCCAGGTAGAGTAATCTTGGTTGTAGGTTCCCGTTTCATCACTTTAAGTATATCATGCCACTCCCTCTGGTTTGTGGAGTTTCTGCTGAGAAATCAGCTGTTAACCTTGTGGGAGTTCCCTTGTATGTTATTTGTCATTTTTCCCTTGCTACTTTCAATAATTTTTTTTATCTTTAACTTTTGCCAATTTGATTACAGTGTGTCTCAGTGTATTTCTCCTTGGGTTTATCTTGTATGGGACTCTCTGTGCTTCCTGGACTTGAGTAGCTATTTCCTTTCCCATGTTAGGGAAGTTTTTGACTATAATCTCTTCAAATATTTTCTCAGGTCCTTTCTTTCTCTCTTCTCCATCTGGGACCCCTGTAATGCAAATGTTGTTGCATTTAATGTTGTCCCAGAGGTCTCTTTGGCTGTCTTCATTTCTTTTCATTCTTTTTTCTTTATTCTTTTGAACAGCAGTGAATTCCACCATTCTGTCTTCCAGGTCACTTATCCGTTCTTCTGCCTCAGTTATTCTGCTATTGATTCCTTCTAGTGTATTTTTCATATCAGTTATTGTATTGTTCATCTCTGTTTGTTTGTTCTTTAATTCTTCTAGGTCTTTGTTAAACATTTCTTATTCCTTGCATCTTCTCAATCTTTGCCTCCATTCTTTTTCCGAGGTCCTGGACCATTTTCACTATCATTATTCTGAATTCTTTTTCTGGAAGATTGCCTATATCCACTTCATTTAGTTGTTTTTCTGGGGCTTTATCTTGTTCCTTCATCTGGTACATATCCCTCTGACTTTTCATCTTGTCTATCTTTCTGTGAATGTGGTTTTTGTTCCACAGGCTGCAGGATTGTAGTTCTTGCTTCTGCTGTCTGCCCTCTGGTAGATGAGGCTATCTAAGAGGCTTGTGCAAGTTTCCTGATGGGAGGGACTGGTGCTGGATAGAGCTGACTGTTGCTCTGGTGGGCAGAGCTCAGTAAAACTTTAATCTGCTTGACTGCTGTTGGGTGGGGCTGGGTTCTCTTCCTTTTGGTTATTTGGCCTGAGGCAACCAAACACTGGAGCCTACCTGGGCTCCTTGGTGGGGCCAATGCAGACTCTGGGAGGGCTCACGCCAAGGAGTACCTCCCAGAACCTCTGCCGACAGTGTCCCTGTTCCCACGGCGAGCCACAGCCACCGCCCGCCTCTGCAGGAGACCCTCCAACACTAGCAGGTAGGTCTGGTTCAGTCTCCCCTGTGGTCACTGCTCCTTCCCTTGGGTCCCGATGCACACACTACTTTGTGTGTGCCCTCCAAGAGTGTAGTCTCTGTTTCCCCCAGTCCTGTCAAAGTCCTGAAATCAAATCCCACTAGCCTTCAAAGTCTGATTCTCTAGGAATTCCTCCTCCCGTTGCCCAACCCCCAGGTTGGGAAGCTTGACGTGGGGCTCAGAACCTTCACTCCAGTGGGCGGACTTCTGTGGTATAAGTGTTCTCCAGTCTGTGAGTCACCCACCCAGCAGTTAAGGGATTTGCTTTTACTGTGATTGCACCCCTTCTACCGTCTCATTGTGGCTTCTCATTTTTCTTTGGATGTGAGGTATCTTTTTTGGTGATTTCCAGTGTCTTCCTGTCGATGACTGTTCAGCAGTGAGTTGTGATTCTGGTGTTCTCACAAGAGGGAGTGAGAGTATGTCCTTCTACTCTGCCATCTTGGTTCAGGGCTGCTTCCTGCTTTGAGCTCTCGCATTCCATAATCTTCGAGCAGAATAAAAGATAAAATAGCCCACAACACTGCTACAAGTGTTGGAGGGTCTCCCGCAGAGGCTGAGGATGGCTGTGTCTCACCCTGGGGACAAGAACACCAGCAGCAGAAGCCCTGGGAAGCACTCCCCGGCATGAGCCCTCCCAGAGCCTACCACCAGCCCCACCAAAGAGACAATCAATAGTTTTTTATGTTTCCTGTGTTACTTAGGCTCCTGGGGTTCCAAAGTATCATAACTCACTTCAGCTACTTCCAGAAATGTAAATTCAATGAAAACATACATATGTCAAGAAAGACTCAGGAAATCAAGAATTGTTTCCAACATGGAAACTGTCTGGAAGCTCATTGAGAATTCAAGGCTGCAAGGATCATTGCTGTCATTATCTACCTGGCCCAGATACACTAAGGGCAATTGCTTCTACCTACCAACTCTGTAACCCCCTGCTCTGCATGTCTCCTTCTACCTCACTTATTTGTTCTATTCATACCTTTGTCACATTCATAGCACCTAGTACTTTCCCTGTTTGGAACTTTTTAGCTTTGGCTTCTGTTGCCAATTGGGTGAATCTCTCTGCATTTCCTGGTTTGAATTTTTCAGGCTCTGATTAGCAATGTTTGTCCCTATTTTAGCAACTAGATGAACTTATAAATTGTTGGCATGGATTGGCTTTTCTTGTGTCAGGTGCTAAGAAAGGGAGGATCATAGAGACATGAGGGAGATGATCTTTCTGTCTGACATGTGAGGATACAGGGAGAAAACTGCTGTCTGAAAACCAGGAAGAGGGTTCTCACTAGGAACTGAAATGGCCAGCCCCTTGATCCTGGACTTTCCCTGCCTTCAGAACTGTGAGGAATCACTTTCTGTTATCTAAGTCAAAACAAGTAAATAAATAAGAGAGGATCATGTCATAAAACATGGTTGCCTAAGGCTGAACCCTCAGCAGGGGCTGTGGGAGGTCCAGGAGCCATCAGGAGGGGCTCAAGGACGTGACTTTCCCCATGGTTTCCTTGTTGAGTACACCTGCAATGTGCTAAGCTTTGCAGATAGAGCTAAGTTAAGAGAGCCTCTGATGTTAAGCAGCACAGTCTGGTGGATGTGGGACACGAGATCAGATGAGATCTTTTGTGTGACTATTGCAAACTAGCTGTTTTTTGGGTTTTTTTTTTTGGCGGTACGCGGGCCTCTCACTGTTGTGGCCTCTCCCGTTGCGGAGCACTGGCTCTGGACACGCAGGCTCAGCGGCCATGGCTCACGGGCCCAGCCACTCCGCGGCATGTGGGATCTTCCCGGACCGGGGCACGAACCCGTGTCCCCTGCCTCAGCAGGCGGACTCTCAACCACTGCGCCACCAGGGGAGCCCAAACTAGCTGTTTTTAATCAAGGCATGAACATGAAAAGGCTTAGTAGAAAATTGTTCAAAGTAACTAGATAGGGGCTGTTTATTGGAACATAGAGTAGAAACTTAAATGTTAGTTGAATTAAATGGAATCAAATTGTGGAAAGTGGATGCAACTGGAAGAAATTGGGAGGGTTTGCATTCAAAGGAAAAGGGGTAGTAAAACTGTAATACAGTGTAGTATTAAGAACAAGGACTTCAGAGTCAGACAGATTTGGGTTCTGGGTCTGGTGTATCTCAAGCTGATTTAGTGCCTTTAAGCAAGTTACTTAGGTTCCTTGAACCTTGGTTTCTTTGTTGGAAAATAGACTAGTAATATTTACTTCTGGGGTTATTATGAGGATTGAATGCAAAATGCATATAACGTATTTATCACAGAGCTTAGAACATAGATGTTCAATAAATATTAGCTGTATTATTATTATCATATTAAAAAATATAAAGATGCATTCATGGCCTCAAAGGGTCTTTGGTTAACAACGCCTGAGAATTCTAGAAAAGGTCAGCCTGGTGAGCTAAGAGAGAAAGTCAACCTGAGCTGGTGTCCACTGAGAAGCCCCATTTGGATACAAGAGCTAAAGGAGTTTTAACTACTTTAGTCTTTGAAGTCACATCAGGATTTCCCCCCAGACACAGCACACCTCAAGCCACAGATGTGCATAAGAGCAGGAGCTCAATTAGTGGTTATTAAATCAGGAAGTCACAGAGATCTGAAACTTTTAGGAAAAAGAGGTGTGTGATAGCTCCTCTCCATCAAATGAAGTGGTCCCTTTGAGCTGTGCCATCTTATGATTGTATTTTAAGGAAAGTCTCTTCTGGCAGATTGGAGTGGTTGAAAGGTTAAGAGAGGAGAAAGTACTGGCACAAGATATACCTTTACCTTTTTCTCTTTAAAGTCTCTTGCAGAAGAACTTATTGAATTTGGAATCCCTTAGGATTCTAGATATAATTTCAGGGGAGAAGTCGTTTGCTTGCATCTACTGCTAGGGACCCTTCTGAGTTTCTTACTGGTAGATTTCCTTGCATTTCCTTTCTTTGTCAGTAAGAATTTACATTTCAGTGAAAATCACATAATATTGTCCCATGTCACAAACGTTATCAGCACACTTCAGAGTTTGTCTGGAGCCCAGTATGTAGTAGACACTAAGGACATACTTGTCAAATGAATAAATAAGTGAAGCACCTTAGAGATCTAGTTCAACATGCCTATTTTACAGATTGGGAAACTGAGGCTTGGAGAAGAAAAATGAGTCATATAAGTTCATCAGTGACAGAGTGGGTCTACAAGCCCAAGGTTTCTCCAAGCCTAGAAATTATTATAAAACCCCAGATTTTAATGACTAGGTAGATATGAGAAATTCTAATTTTGAGTAGAAAATAGCCCCTGGCGGGCATTGGCAAATTATATAGAGGGCCATATTTTAGGCACTATGGGCTGTAAGATACTTGTTGCAACTACTAAACTCTACCATTGTAGCACAAAAACAGCCATAGGCAATACGTAAATGAATGAGCATGGCTGTGCTCCAATAAAACTTTGGTAACTATGTGAGGTGAAAAAAATTTTTATATATAGACACTGAAATTTGAATTTCATATAATTTACATGTGTCATGAAATATTCTTCTTCTGATTTTTTTCAATCATTTAAAAATGTAAAACCATTCTTAGCTCTCAGGCCATACAAAAACAGGTGGGGGGCTAGATTTGGCTGACCCTTGGTCTATGGCATTAAAAAGAAGAAAATTCTTGCAGAATTTTTGGCAGCTGCAGAAATTCCCTTAGCCCTTCTCTCACTTAGACTGCAATTAGAAAGAGTGCCATAAGCTTGGAAGAATGGAGTTCCAAAGCTTATTTCAGCTGTAATCTGTTCTTTCCACTTGTTTAAGGTCTGTCTTTTCAGGATCAGGCTAATTTCTTTCAAAGTGATTCTGTGGGTTTGCACAGTACTGAAAACACCAAAATGACCAATAATGGGATTGGTTAAATAATTATTTGTACACCCATACAACATAATAATCAGCCAAAGAATTGATGATGGCATTGATGTCAACTGATATGGGAAAACCATTGTTCATAATTAAGTGAGGATAGGCAAGTTATTAAGCATGATGTCTAGTTTAATCCCATTGATGTAAATGTAATGCTACATAAATGCATAATAAAAATTATAAACAAATCTGACTTGTTAAGCAAACACAACATTATAAGCAAATATGACATTTTATTTGTGTTTTTCTTCTGTTTTCTTATTTTTTCTATAGTTCATAATGGTGAATTGTATAACAATTTAAAACTTCCTTTTATTTATTTTTTTTTTTTTTTGCGGTACGCGGGCCTCTCACTGTTGTGGCCTCTCCCGTTGCGGAGCACAGGCTCCGGATGCGTAGGCTCAGCCAGGTCATGGCTCATGGGCCCAGCCGCTCCGCGGCATGTGGGATCTTCCCGGACTGGGGCACAAACCTGTATCCCCGGCATCGGCAGGCGGACTCTCAACCACTGTGCCACCAGGGAAGCCCTGCCCAGATTTGCATGCAATAGAACCTTAAACTTGCATGCAAGTTTAAACCTTAAACTTGCATGCAATAGAACCTTTAAAAGGAAAAAAGACTCTGGTTCTAGATGAAGCCTCTAACTGCTGATCTTGAAGCAAATTGCACAAGTAACCAGAGTCCACTCAAGTTAATGACGTTGACTTAAATCCTTCCTACACTGCACGTTTTCCCACACATCAGTCCTCATTCAAAGGGCAGATGCAGCCATGCACAACCAAGTCTCCATTTGTCTTCTCCTTCTCCCCCTCCTCCTTCTTCTAAATCTGTGAACCTTTCCATCTTACAGACAAGCATCGCTGGGTGGAAGAAGCACTAATAAAGTTGCTAATGGATAAATCAATTTCAGCAACCAAGAGAACATGTTTTTTCATTATAGCAAGCTTCCATGCCATAATGGGTGGAAGTTCTGTAATTTTTATTTGAAGCAAATCCATCGCAAGTGTTAGATGTAATTACTCAAAAGTATTTCAGAGATATTATCTCTTTTGCTTATGTATATTCTTTTATTTATTTATTTATTTATTTATTTATTTTTTGCGGTACGCGGGCCTCTCACTGTTGTGGCTTCTCCCACTAGTGGAGCACAGGCTCCGGACGCGCAGGCTCAGCGGCCATGGCTCATGGGCCCAGCCGCTCCACAGCATGTGGGATCTTCCCGCACCAGGGCACGAACCCGTGTCCCCTGCATTGGCAGGCAGACTCTCAACCACTGCGCCACCAGGGAAGACCTGCTTATGTATATTCTTAAATTGGATGTGGAGAAAAAGAGGAAAGCAGCAAAGAAATGATTATTTGTGGACTGCCTACTAGGTGCTGTGTACTTCACCCATCTTTCCTCATTTACTCCTCACAGCAACCCCATAAAGAGGTTCATAGTCCCTCTTTCAAATGGGGGATGCAAAGCTTAGAGATGTGACGTTATTTGCTCAGTGTTACACAGCGAGTATGGAGAGGAGCAGTATTAAAAGTACAGTTCTACCTGGCTTCAAAGACCATGTGCTTTCAATTAAGCAGTGGTTATTAACTCGGTTTTACAGATGTCAACAGGGCTGTACTCTGAAACAGCTCACTAATTTCGCTTTTAGGAAAAAGTTAAGAAAAAAAAACTTTAGTCAATGACCTTAAGTTTCAAAAACAAAACAAAAATAATATTGATTAAAAATGTAACAACCGGGCTTCCCTCGTGGTCCAGTGGTTAAGAATCCGCCTGCCAACGCAGGGGACATGGGTTTGAACCCTGGTCTGGGAAGATCCCACATGCTGCAGAGCAACAAAGCTTGTGCGCCACAACTACTGAGCCTGTGCTCTACAGCCCACCAGCCACAACTACTGAAGCCCGTGTGCCTGAAACCCATGCTCCGCAACAAGAGAAGCCACCGCAATGAGAAACCTGCGTACTGCGATGAAGAGTAGCCCCCCTTCGCTGCAACTAGAGAAAGCCAGCATGCAGTAACAAAGACCCAATGCAGCCAAAAATAAACAAATTAATTAATTATTAAAAATGTAACAACCATATCTATACATAAGACCCGAGTTTTTATAGAATTAGAGCATGCATCCTATGGAATGTAAAAAACCAGTCTGGAAACTGTTCTATACTCAGAGATTTTTAGGGACAAGAAAAACCTTGGTGATTGTGTGGTCCAGCTGCCTCATTTTACAGATGAGAACACTGAGGCTCTAAGAGAGGAAGTGATTTGTCTAAGGCCCTAGCAATTGGTGAGAGAGCTGGGGCTGGACCCCTGGTCTTCCACCTCCTGCTTCCTTCTGCTTGGTCACAGGGTTCCATGTTTCTCAGTTCAGCAAATCAGTCAGCTAAGCTCTACGATAGATGCCTCGGAGGTTTTGAGAGTTCAAATTGGGGAAGGAAACAAAGATGAGTAAAAAAGTTTCCTGCTCTCAAAGAGCCATCAGTCTACTGCAGGAACATCCCTGGGAAACAAGCACAGCATGTTCAGTGTTATCATAGGAGGTATAGCTTGATAAGGAGTGCATTTGCAGGGGGTGAATTTTGTTTTTCCTTTCCATGTGTGTGCATTTGTGTGTGTGTGCTCCCTAGGTGTTCTTTTAAATTTTGAATTAATTTTTTTTTCTTAATTTTGTTTTGAATAACAGAAACCAAATTTTAAGACTGTCCCTAAATTTTACGCCTTGACCTATAAGTTGGATCGATAGCCAGTTGGCTACCTTAGCGCTTTTGTTCAGATCCATGTGGCCTGAAGAAGCAACTTGAGTTCAGGGGGAGAGAAGCCGACAGTTTACAGCAGAGCTTTTCCCAAGCAAAGTGGAAGTGCTGCAAGTCTCGCTGGCTGGCCAACCTTCTGGCGAGCAAGGAGTGTCCCCTCTTGGGTCCTTGCCAGAAGCTCATTCTGCCTAACCTCCCAGCTCTTAATAAACCCTCAAGACAGAAGCTTGTGGTGTGCTTCCCTTTTGACAGCATCTGAAGGTCTTTACAAAGAAAGACCACCTTTAAACAAGGAACTGGCCTCTGATGCAGGCTTGCTGTGTAATCTTTTTTTTTTTTTTTTTTTT
>NW_020174037.1:2859463-2877335 GCF_003031525.2 Neophocaena asiaeorientalis asiaeorientalis | reverse complement strand
GGACTCTCAACCACTGCGCCACCAGGGAAGCCCCTTACTGTGTAATCTTGATCCAGTTTTTTTTTTTTTTTCTTCTCTGGATTTCAGGTTCTCTGTCTGTAAAAGGCAGGTATAGGACTATCTCATGGACAGCGAATACACATCATTTATTCCAGTTCACAACTTATAGTTTGCTTGAAATCAGCCACGGTTGGAATGTTTACACCACATAAACTGGTAAATGCTACAAATCAGGACACTGCCTCCCACCCCTAGCTCCAATTCCCAGAACTAGTTATTAGACCTTTACCAGCATACCACTGCCTTCGTGATGCTTCTATGCTATTCTACACTCATGGCAGACATTGCTAATCAATCACAGAATTCTGGTCCAACCGAACCTAGATATGACTTAACAGTCTTCCTCCCTTCATTTCATCATTCATTCCTCCCTCTCTCCTTCCTCCCCTCCACCCCTCCTTCCTTTCAACCTGTTATGCAGCAAATAATCTTTGATGCCTTTGTGTGCCAGGCAGTGAGGATGGAATAATGGGCAAAATCTACAAAATTCCTCTTCTCATGAAATTTATTTTCTCATGTAGAGAAACAGATATTAAACAAGTGACAGTGAATTTTAAAATGATTTCTTATGGTGTAAGTGCTCTAAAGGAAACAAACCAAGTGGTATAATAATGCTTGAGGAGAGACTAGTTTAGATATGATCATCCAGGAAGGGTTCTCTAAGGAAGTGCTTTTAAGCAGAGACCTGTTTGTTAAGAAAATGATGGTCCTGCACAGAGCTAAGGGAGGGCATTCTGGGAAGAGGGAACAGCAAGTGCCAAGGCCCTGGGGTGGAAACAAACTTGGAGTGTTTAAGAAAGCAGAAGGCTAGTGTACAGGAAGCAACAGTAAGGGTAAAGGGAGAGGTGAGAGAAGTAGGCTGGTCCAGATTTGTAGAGTCTTATAGCACAGGGTGATAAATTTGGAATTTATTGCAAAAGAAATAGGAAGTCGTGGGAGGAAGAGAGTTTAACTATTATCAACTGACAATTTTCTAAAACTGTAAGTGAGGTGAAATTCATACAACATATAATTAACCACTTTATACTATACATACTATTATATAATATGTATAATGCTATATAACATTCTATTAACCACTTTATACTATAGTATAAAAAGTGAGCAGTTCAGTGACAGTACATTCACAATGTTGTACAACCAGCTCCTCCATCTAGTCCCAAAATGTTTTTATCATCCCCAAAGAAAACCCTGTACCCGCTAAGCTCAAATGATCCATCCGGGACATGAAGGTCTGGTGATAGTTGTCCCTTCTAATGGTGCAGAGTCCAGGGCTCTGGACATCATTGCTTCTGGGTTCTTGACCTGATAGCTCATTTATGGTCTTGTAATTCTGGAATAGTTTCTCAAAATCTCCTCCACTGCCATTGAACTCCAGGAATATCTTCAAATTTCCGTAATTGGAGGGATAGAGGCAATTGGCTAATATATTTCTTGTGACACTGAGATCAAACAGAAATAATAATCATCAAAGAGCAACATTAGGTGTACTTTTCTTGCAAAGTCCACAACCTCTGGTAGCACATTCCACCAAGATCTTAGCAGAAACAAGTTCATCATCCAAATAAATTAGCCCTTCCAGGTAATTCATGTCCTCCTTTCTTTCATCCAGCATTGAAAAGTAATAGGGAATCAAATTGATAAAATCCCACAGACCATAAAGACAATTTTTCACTCTCTCTTCTCATTAGCCATAGAGAGTTGCAAAAATCCATTAGTTAAATTAAGGACTAAAAATCACTGACTCATGAGGAAACAGCTCTGATCATCCTGAGTTTGGAATATTGATTTATTTTTTCCTAATGTGCCTATTCTTGGAATGGCAGTCTATACACATCTCCATCTTGCCTGATTTCTGGTGCAGTACTAAAATATGGAACACAACATAAAGGGCATAGGAATTGGAGATTGCCCCGTTAATCCTTAATATGTTCTTACATATTCCTGAATAGCAGATAGTCTAATTCCAAAAACATTGACAGTGTGGCAGCTCTGATTTATGTTGCTCTCTCTGCCATGTCTCACTGATGGAGAGAGTAAAAAAAATGGATGGATGTTACTGCAATACACCAAGATAAAACAACGCACACATACACAGGTGTGTGCACATACCCCATGGCATGGGATGAAGAGATGTGGCAGTGAGAGATAGGTAACTTTGAGACATGCTCAAGGAATATGCTAATAGAACATCTAAGTGAAAATGTCTGTAGGCAATTGGGTCTGTGCTTCTAAAGTTGAGGAATGAAGTCTGTGTTGGTAACTTAAATTTTGGAGTCATCAGATTATATATGATAATTAAAGCCACAGGATTATATGAGATGGTCCAGGGAGCTAGTACAAAGTGATCATGAGAAAGACCCAGGACAGAATACTAACATTTAAGAATAGGCAGAGAGGGGCTTCCCTGGTGGCGCAGTGGTTGAGAGTCCGCCTGCCGATGCAGGGGACACGGGTTCGTGCCCCGGTCCGGGAAGATCCCACATGCCGCGGAGTGGCTGGGCCCGTGAGCCATGGCCGCTGGGCCTGCGCGTCCGGAGCCTGTGCTCCGCAGCGGGAGAGGCCACAACAGTGAGAGGCCCGCATACTGCAAAAAAAAAAAAGAATAGGCAGAGAAAGAATAAATTCAGGATGTCTAAGATCTTCCTAGAAAAGGGTGTTCTACATTCTTTTGGGCAATATACTTTCATGAAGGAACACAATTACTTCTTAGGCCAGGACAAGCTGCAGAAGCACCAGATGTGGCACTCTTGGGGAACAGTATTCACCAGATGTTCTCTGGCCACTTCCAGCCAATCACTTTCAAATTTTCTTTCCAACACAGAGCTCTCCTGAACTTTAGATCTGCATTTTCTAGTGTCTCTTTGACACCCACAAGCACTTCATCCTTCCTTGCAAAGCTGATTCTCCTTGAAAAATATTTAAAAGGTAGAATACCAGGGATCAGGGACAGACTCGGTGGAGGAGTAAAGAAGAGGAAGAAGTTGACCAATGGAAGATTGTGGCATCCTTTTTTTTTTTTTGCGGTACGCGGGCCTCTCACTGTTGTGGCCTCTCCCTTTGCGGAGCACAGGCTCCAGATGCGCAGGCCCAGCGGCCATGGCTCACGGGCCCAGCCGCTCCGTGGTATGTGGGATCCTCCTGGACCGGGGCACGAACCGGCGTCCCCTGCATCGGCAGCCGGACTCCCAACCACTGCATCGATTGGGGCATCCTTTAAAAAACTAATTTAAGGCTAGAAAGTAGGCTATATGTTAAAAAAGAAAAAAAAATATCAGAGATTTCCTGGTATTAAATATCTGTATCTACTGTGGACTTGAGTTCTTGAGAGCTGGGATGTGTTATTTATTTCTGTGCCCCAGTGCTTTGAGTAGTGTCTGGCATAGGTAAGAGCTGTGAACAAATGTTTGTAGCGTTGATTTGAATGCACTTTCAAATGGGGCCAGTAGCACCTTCCCATGAGGATTTATGTCAAACATCCTCAAGGGGCCCTAGTCACTTTTGCTTAGGCAATAATTTCATCAGTCAAACGAGGGAATTGAGTCACATTCTGGGACGAACAGCGTAAAACTCCTCTTGGTTGGGCTTCCCTGGTGGCACAGTGGTTGAGAATCTGCCTGCCAATGCAGGGGACATGGGTTCGTGCCCCGGTCCGGGAAGATCCCACATGCCGTGGAGCGGCTGGGCCGCCGAGCCTGTGCGTCCTGAGCCTGTGCTCTGCAATGGGAGAGGCCACAGCAGTGAGAGGCCCACGTACTGCAAAAACAAACAAACAAACAAAACTCCTCTTGGTTGCACCAGACTAGCTTCTTATGCCTTTCCATAATAGAGACTTTCTCACTAGCACCATTGTTTTCACTTATGATCAACATATATGTGTATAATATAAAATAAAATAAAAACCTTGTGGGGCTTCCCTGGTGGCGCAGTGGTTGAGAGTCCGCCTGCCGATGCAGGGGACACGGGTTCGTGCCCTGGTCCGGGAAGATCCACATGCCGCGGAGTGGCTGGGCCCGTGAGCCATGGCCGCTGAGCCTGCACGTCCTGAGCCTGTGTTCTGCAGCGGGAGAGGCCACAACAGTGAGAGGCCCGCGTACCGCAAAAAAAAAAATAAAAATAAAAACCTTGTGTTAGAGCAACTCAGTTGTTTGCTGTTCATGATAAATTCCATATTTAAAAGAGCCATCATGGGGGAAGGGAAAGGAGAGTTAGTGTTTAAAGGGGACAGAGTTTTAGTTTTGCAGGACAAGAGTTCTGAAGGTAGATGGTGGTGATGGTTGTACAACAGTGTGAATATCCTTAATGCCACTGAACCATACGCTAGAAAATGGTTAAAATAGTAAATTTTATGTTATATATGTTTTACCACAACTAAAAATAATAATTTAAAATTGTAGCTCAATTTTTTTAAAAAAGGAATCATTGTTTCTTCTTCAAGGGTTTTGGTGTTACTGTTGTCTCTCACGGAGAGCGGAGACTCAGAAGTTTAATCTCCTCTGCAGTGTACGGACAATGACCTTATGTAATTCTGTGTGAGCAGTAAGCTTCACCGGGAGAGTTTTGGATGCCGTTGTGGGTTGCATTATGTCCCCTGAAAAGATATGTTCAAGTCCTAACCCCTAGTACCTGTGAATGTGAACTTATTTGGAAATAGGGTCACTGCAGATGTAATCAAGTTAAGATGATTAGTTTTAATCCAATATGACCGGTGTCCTTATAAAAAAGAAGAGACACTGAGACAGGAGATATGTAGGGAGAACACCATGTGAAGAGGGAGGGGTGAAGTGATGCATCTACAAGGCAAGGGATGCTAAGGATTGCTGGCAACACCAGAAGCTAGGCAGAGGCAAGGAAGGACTTCCCTCCGGCCTTCAGACAGAACATGTAGATGCCTTGATTTTGGACTTTTGGCCTTCTGAAGTGTGAGAGAATACATTTTTGTTTTTTAAAGCACCCAGTTTGTGTTCATTTGTGACAGCAGCCACAGGAAACTAATACAGGTGCCAAGAAGAAGGGGATCCCCTCCAGCCCTCTCTGAGCTCCACATGCATTTGCTAAGGAGGATGGGCTGATGAAGCTGGTCTTTACTGAGCATTCTTATGACACACTGGTCTCATTAAGGGGTGGGGAAGAGAGGGAGGGGTGTTATCATTGTGACACACAGTCCTTCTTTAATAGGTGACAAGAGACAAAATTAAGGGCTACCTCTATGTTAAAAAGCAGTGACAGCACCAGTTGAATGCCTCCCATTTCAAGGAGACAGACTCACGATCATCAAGTGGTTTAGCTGCTCCTCCAAAGGAAAGAAGCAGTTTGGAGTAGTGGAAAGAATGATGAATGAGACTTGGTTTTAGAAGTTTATAGTTTTGAAAGGGTCCTAAGATACAAATAATTAAATCTATTAAAAGGCAGAATGGGGCTTCCCTGGTGGCGCAGTGGTTGAGAGTCCGCCTGCCGATGCGGGGACACGGGTTCGTGCCCCAGTCCGGGAGGATCCCACATGCCGCGGAGGGGCTGGGCCCGTGAGCCATGGCCGCTGAGCCTGCGCGTCCGGAGCCTGTGCTCTGCAACGGGAGAGGCCACAGCAGTGAGAGGCCCGCGTACCGCAAAAAAAAAAAAAAAAAAAAAAGGCAGAATGATTCAACATCAATCTGAGAGACAGGAAATACCCCCATGTGTGAGTATAGGTCTATAGGAAGCTTTTCAGAAAAGGAGGGCACTGCAATGTATTTCTGGGAAATGGGGGTGGGTGCGGAGAGGGCCATTCAGTCAGTGGGGAGAGGAAAAATCTAGGATCTGTTCAGGGCCTGATGAAGTTTGAGGAGAGCATTCATTCTGTGATTACAGGAGGCATTAAAGGCTGTGCTAAAACTTCAGGTTGGATTTCCCAGGTATTGGGGAGACTTCATAGGTTTCTGAGCAGGAGGGCAACATGATCAGAGCTCGGCTTCGGGTAGAGTGTCGTGCTGGTCGTGTTCATTAGGAGTTGGAAGAGGAAAAGTGTGGAAGCGGGGAGAGCAATTGGAAATGTGCTGTCAAATCGATTATATTCTCTAAAGTGGCAGCTTGCCAATTGTCATTCAATTCTTTGGAGATTTAATTACACATGGAAAGTTCAGAATCCATAAAGAAATTTCACAGAGCAAGAGTGAGTCTTCAAAGATGGAATAAGAACAAAGAAGCGAGTCCCTGCCAACCGCCTCCATTGCCCATTTCCTATCGCCCTAAATAATAATCAACTAATGTCGGGGAAGCTGCGCGATTTACCATTTTACCTTTTTTTTTTTCACCATTTACCAGTGTTTTACATTACCTTACAGTTAACAAAATGTAGTCAGCACTAGTATTCAGGAGATTTAGTTATGAGCCCCTGATTTCTAGCTACAGAATGGAATTACTATAGACTGAGATTGATTGCCTACATACCACCTATACGTTGACTTTGATAAACGCTAGTCATTTCTCTCTAAAAGAGTTAGAGATTGTCTACCCAGTATCAGCAGCCTTTTTCTTTTGCATCGGGACCAACTGATGGAAGAGAAACTATACACAAATTTTCTATAAGTCAAAAGGAAAAAAAAAAAAAAGCTTTATTGATTCCTGTGGAGAAATGTGTATTCTAATAACTTAAGTTACCTGCTTATTAAATAGAAAAATGACAATTAAAAATCTTTGCACGGCTTTTCAGTCACTAAAATGTTAATTTCTATGTTAATATTGGAGAAATTGCAGCAAGGAAGCACATTTCTAGTTTCTCACTTCATGCTTAAATTAGATCAAAGATGATATTAGTTTTCATAAATTAACACACAACTTAGATCCAATGTGTAACGAGGTAGGCCATGTGCATTTCTTGAGGCTAAGGGTTGCTCACTGCTGATTTAGGAAGAACCCTTTCTTGGACATGTGGGAAAATGAGTCCCAGAGATGTGAAGTGATTTGGTTGTGGTCATATGCCTACCGAATTGTTGAATTCTACCAAAGATCATTCATTTGGGATCCTGCATATTTATTTATTTATTATTTAGATCCTGCATATTTATCATCTTACTATTGTTTGTTCAACACATATTTATTGAGCATCTACTAAATACCAGATACCTTCGAAGTGCTGGAAAAACAGTGGTAAAAAAAACAAAGTTCATCCCCTAAATCCTAATGAGGAGAGAGATAAATAAGTCGGATAATAGTGAATGATACGAAAAAAAAATAGCCATTCATTTAGTGATAAATGGAATGAAAAAAATCAAACAGGGTAAAGGGACTTTAGAGCACTTTTAGGTTCACAGCAAAATTGAGCAGGTTTCCCATGTACCCCCTGCTCCCCACATGCACAGCCCGCCCCATTGTCAACATCCCCACCAGAGTGGCACATCTGATGAACCTACACAGATGCATCACTATCACCCAGAATACATAGTTTACATTAGGGTTCAGTCTTGGTGATGTACATTCTGTGCATTTAGACAAATTTATAATATTTTTAAATTTCTAACACTTTCACTGTAAAATAGATCCTCCACTTGAGTTACATAGGAAGGAATTTGGGGTCAGTACTCCACCATTCACTTCTAGAAAGCAGCACACCACGCTTTTTCACTCATTTGTGAGCCTGTAGATTTGAGGGTTGGTATCACTATTTGTACTGAGAATGTAAGCAGGACATCAGTTCTTCCCTGTTCTCTTTCATGTGCTCCCCTGTGGAATTAACTTGTACAACAGCATTGGTGAGTAATGTGGACTGGAGACTGTGTAAGGAACAGAGAAGAGGGTTTGCACCCCACCTTAAACAGCCTTGGGCTTGGAATTCTAAGTTCACACATCTCCCTCTTCCTTGGTTCCTTTTCTGTTGCCCAGCCACAAGGGGGTCCTACTTTTCTATCCTTTTGTACCAATGGACTGGTCACCATCCTTTCCCTCTTCCATAGTTCAGCTCCGCCCCAGATGCTGTCTCCAAATCATGCCCTGGAGCCCAGTGAAAGAACAGGTGGGCCACCTTCACAGACCCATCACCTTAGAAGGCAAGTCAGGAACCCCGTCTTGCACTTGAGCATGACTTTTGCATTCTTACTCCGGAATACGTAGCTTTCACCACACTTCCCCACAAATTATAGAAATGCTCTACAGAGGAGAATTTCTATTTTCTACTCATCATTGGGGTGATATGTGAGTAAAGAAGATGATGTACCTCTTACATTATGGATGAAAACACACGTTGTTGTGCAGTGAGGAGAAGAAACACCGGCAAAGCCACTGATTGTGCTTTGGTGTACTCTTCTCTGCTCAAGGGTGATTGTTTAATTAAGACCATCTGGCTCATTCAGCAGTAGCCAACACAAGGAAACACTTAAAGGACTGGTTTTCTGATATTAAATATGACTTTTGAAACCCAAATAGTTCTTCTTATTAAGCCTGCAATCAAAGGAGAACTTAATTAGCTTTAGGACTAGAACTGTAAATAGAAAAGGCATTCACGAACAAACACATCATCCTTCCTGGCAGATCCGCTTACACATCATGGACCGCTTCATGATGATGGGAAAATATAATGTATTTGAGGAGAAATATTAGCACAACACCATCAAGGGGATTTGCCTGATGTAAATGTAACATGCCTATGTATACATTTATATATGAGAAAACTTCTTTTATAACAATTACGTTACCTCTCTTCATCTCCTTTATTATCAATCATTTTGAAGCCCTTGGCTTTGATATTTTTTCTATTTTGAAGCCCTTGGCTTTCATATTTTTTCTAAGATTTTTCTCAGCACCAGACATTCAAAAATTTTTCTTGAAGGATCCCTTAGTATAAACTAATACTGCTATATTAAGACTCTCAAATCCTTTAATAATTCTTTGGATAATTCCTAAATTACTCTAAGAACTGTATCCTTGGAAATAAATCCTAAGAACAAAATGAACATGGTTTTGTTGGAAGGACCAGCAAAAGAAAATAGGCATCTTAGAATGCGCTAGAAAAGTGGCAAAAGCTTTTTAGACAGTCGTTAGCTATCCTCATGGAGGAATAGATTAAAATGTCTAAAAGAAATAGAAATGTTAAATGCTCTAATCTCACATCAAGTATGTAATTTCTTTTTTGCTTTGTTTTATATCCAACCAGTTGGAACCTACAAAATAATACAGCACAGATTTCTTTTTGTTGGTCCTATAATACTTCCCCTGGAACAATCATGCCTGCAATTCGGGGACTGTCACAGCCAAACTGATGTCTTCCCTTGGGACCATGAGGAACAATTGCGCTTCCCCATGGGGTGGCTCTAAAAGCCGAGTCTGGTGGATGGATGGCAGCCGCTCTCTGGAGTGTGCCCCGCTTTGTGGGTGAGGCTGCATAGTTGGGCCAAAATACTTTCTCCCAAATGGTTAACTGCTGATTGTGTGCAACCGCTGCAGAGCCCTGTAAAACCAAAGAGGAGAAAAACCATGACAATTTTTTTAAATTAGCGGAAAACATGCTCTTATTTTTTTGAATCCCCTAAGGGTCTTATTTTTTGTTTTTTAATTTTTATTAATTTAATTTAATAGGACAATTTTTTAATTGTCCTAGTTTGTTTCAATCCTTTCCTAGGCTTTAGTGTGATTAATTGAATGAGGCATGGACATTTTATTTGCAAACCAAGTAACACATGATATATTTTTATTTTCCAAACCCCACATGATATAACTTCAGATCCATAACATGCGTGTAAAATAAATATTTCATTAATTTCATTGTTCCTTAAATATCCATTTTTTTTCCTCCTCTGAGTTTCTCTCCCACCTCCTCCCTTTTTTTCTCTTCCGCATAGGTTTCAAAACTTCTGGAAAATTTTTTTGGAAAAATTAGTTAACCTCTCTGAAACTCACCTTCTTATTTATAAAATGGGGCTAGGGTACCTGGGAGATGATAGAATGTGAAATATGGTCCTAGCAGGGGCTGTGTGGCCAGAAGCAGGGGCGCAGGAGCCTGCAGCCTGGCATCGACTCTCCAGTGGGCCACTTACTACCTGCAAATTCCTTCACTTCTTTGTACTTCACTTTTATTATTTGTAAATTAGAAACAAAAACAGTACGTGCCTTGACTCATTGCTGGGAGGCTTAAATGACTTCATCACACTTGCAAAGTGCTTAGAGAGTGTCTGCCATGTGGTCAAAACTTGACCAACGTTGGCCATTATTGTACTCAGCAGAACTTCCTGCTCTCTGCCTACCTTCTCATGTTAATGATGTGTCCAAGGTGAGTCCACTCCCTCTACCTCAAGCTCAAGGGCACTTGAGTGAACCTGTTCAGCTGCAAAGTTTAGCTTCTTTCCCACACCCAAGAATCTCTGGGAGTTTATGAGGGTGTGGTGGTGTAGCTGGAAGGTGTAGCCCTCAAGGAGTGACTGGATTTTTGTGGTGCAAGGTCTAGAATCACAGGTTGGGTGTTGATGGCACTCATTCAGTGGGAAGGCAAAGTTGCAAAGCTAAGTGATGACCCCACTCACATAATGGGCTCTTCTGCCCTGGCCAGTGTGTGGGGCTGTGGTCAGTGCCTTAGTCCAGCAGAGCTCTTGGTTATGACCCTCATTCACGGTATGGTCCCAAGCTAAGGCACCAAGAGCCATCTGAAGGGGAGCTAGTGCCCTGCAGAGCTAAGGGTTACCCAGAAAGCACAAAAGAGCTGACCACTGAGAGACCACTCCCTAACCCTTGCATGTGTTCTAAGTGCAGGAAATGAGTGGCCCAGGGAAAGTCATGACGATTCTATGGAATAATTGATTATCCAGAGATCTGGTTAGGAGAACTGCCCCTGGATAGCCAAACACAGTTGAGTCTGCCACGCAGAAGCCAAGAACTCAGCAAGAGGAACTTGAGATATTTGCCACTTAGCTCATTTAGGTCACAGGAAGCGTCCATGCACAATCTCTACTTTGAAGTTTTATTGCACTTATGCTAGTTTAGGGCCTTCTCACAGTAAGTTACTTTCAGAATTTCCCCTTCATTTGGCAAATTCTGGTGGAGAACTCACATACTAAAAATGACTTCTCTCCTATAATCTGGTTGACTTTGGATGGTGAACTAAGCCTGGCATAGTGGGCAAAGAGATTGTTACCACTGGTGTATTTCCTGTGTGTTGGTTCATTACTTGTATGGCTAGTGGACGTGCAAGCTGGAGGTTGTTGGCTGCGTTGGGTCTTAGTTGCGGCGTGCGGGATCTTTGTTGAGGCATGCGGGATCTTTCACTGCGTCGCATGGGCTTTGTTGCGGTGCGTGGGCTTCTCTCTAGTTGTGGCGTGCGGGTTTTCTCTCTCTAATTGAAGCATGCAGGCTCAGTAGTTGCGGCGTGTGGGCTTAGTTGCCCCGCGGCACGTGGGATCTTAGTTCCCCGACCGGGGATCGAACACACGTCCCCTGCATTGGAAGGTGGATTCTTCACCACTGGACCGCCAGGGATGTCCCCAACCCAGTTCCCCCTTTGAACTGCCGTGCCAGTGACCCTCTACACCATATTCCCCAAACTTACATATGATTGCTTATTTGAAGGCTGGCAGTTCTGATTTGTGAATTGTGTACCTGGTGTCTTGTATCTAAAGTCCTTTGATAGTGAGAGTCGTAGGCTTTCCTCTTCATTTTTGCCCTAATATAGTATAAGCCCAGGCCCTCAAAGCTGGCCTCCGTGTAGAAAATAAGGACTTAGTAGAATTTTGTGAAGGCAGATTCTAATACCTGGTCTAATAGGCAGAATTCTAATACCAGGCCTTCTCCAATTCTCAGAAGATTTGAGAGGCTGGTGGTAGTGCTGGTGGGGATGTCTGGGTTACTGTTACTCCTAGAGCTGCTTCTTTCCATCAGGTAGTGCCCTGGTCTTAACCGGATAACCTCAAAATAGGTCACTAAGTGGTTCAGTAATTCAGAAATAATCCTTTACAAATGTCCTATAATACCTCTAACTCCCAGAGCCCTGTGATTCTGAGGACTCCCTGGCTAAACATGTCCTGTCAGCCAAGGTCCTCTCCTCAAAGAGGAACAGAAGGATTTTTGCTACAGCAGAAAGTAAATGAATTCTCTGCAGGTCACAAAGTAACCATGGGTTTGGTAGGATAATTTGCTATAGTCACAGCATCTTACACAGATTCCATTTCATTCAAACTCTCAATCACGTTCTCAACCCCAGGATAGCCATTTAAAAGTTTGCTATTAGATGTTAAAACATGAGGGCCTAGACTATAAGATCCTTAGGGACCTAGAAACCTGTGATTTTTCATCTAAAATATTAGGCCATCAGAATACTGAGCAGGTTATTCTGGGGGAATTGGAGGTACTTCTGATGGCTTTCTTAAGATAATTTTTTTTTTTTTTTTTTTGCCATATGCAGGCCTCTCACTGTCGTGGCCTCTCCCGTTGCGGAGCACAGGCTCTGGACGCGCAGGCTCAGTGGCCATGGCTCACGGGCCCAGCCGCTCCGCGGCATGTGGGATCTTCCCGGACCGGGGCACGAACCCACGTCCCCTGCATCGGCAGGCGGACTCTCAACCACTGCGCCACCAGGGAAGCCCTTGATGGCTTTCTTAAGATAATTTTAAAACTTTTGAAGTTGTCCAATCTTAAGTTATTTGATCCATATTAGCTTGATTCTAAATAGAACTCAAAACCAAAAACTCTCTAGGTAACCTTGGGGAAGTCTGACCTACGTCCTTCCTTAGTAACGTCACCTGCAGAGGAGTTTTGCAAAACCTAAGGAAAACACTTTACCTGAATAAAATGTAGAGGGATGGGAGGGGCAGAGTTGCTGCACTGAAGGCTCAGTATTTAAATGACTAATTTGGTTTCACCGTAGCCTGGAGCTAACAGTTTGGATCTCACACCAGCACGAAAACACATTTCCTCTCCAAGGAAATTGAGTAAGAATGTAGAACCAGAAAGACAATAGTGAAGTATACTTACCACGACCTTGGCTGGTCAGTTGAGTCAGGTTCAAGGTTGCTTTCTTGGAGGGAAGTGTGTAGAGGAAAATTAATATAGGCAGTAAAAGTGGGTGTGGTCGCTCGAGAAGGCTGTGTTAGTTAGTTAATCACTCTGAAGGTGGCCTCCTAAGTCAAAACAGGCATCCAAAAGCAGATACCCATTTGATTTTAAGTTTGTAATATCCAGTAATCGTCGTTGTCTGATTTAGCTACTAAGATCTCCCCCTGGAAAGCCTTCTGACTCAGTTGCCTGTCTTATCCATGGATGTTACAGTCTCAATTTGGGCCAGTCCCTGAAGAAGATGCCAGCATGTTGCTTTCATTGTTTGAGGGTGATTTCATCTGATTTTACCCTGTCTTTGTTTTGATGTCTGTAGAGTGTGCCGGCCAAGGTTACTTCCTCTTTCAGCCTGGCTTGGCTTGGCTTGGCTCCTGAGTGATTTAAGACCTGTTTTGGAACTAAGTGTAGGAGTTGGATCAGTGTGGAAGTCAAGGTCAGATAAATAACCATTGTCATGAAGAAACTTAGGCAGAAATGGGTCTGCACATCCACGGCGAATGTTCTTGGTGGGTCCTGTCCCATTGGTTCTAAATGACCCGATTTATTTTTCTGGGAAGGGAGGAAAGTTGTCCCCTGGGAATGTTCCACCAAACTCAAGGCCCCTAGTTCGTGCTGGAAGTTATTAGAGATAATAGTCTTGGGGGCCATCTCTTTCCAGGAATTCCTCACTTGGGAAAAGAGATGATGTCCGGATCCATCTGAGATGCCTGCGTGCTGGAGTCAGAAGGTGGTGACTGGCTGGGTGGATTTGCCCAGTTGAACAGAGTCCCTTCCACTGCAGCCAACTTAAACTTTATAAAATACAAATCAGATCATCTCACTCCCCTGCCTAAAACCCTTTGCTAGCTCGCCTTTGATTATAGAATCAAGTACTAGATCATCCACCCACCATTTTAGCTCTCCACAATCAGGCGTCTGCTTACCTCTCCAGCCTTTTCCCTCACTGTGGACCTTATCTACTCAGCCTTAGTGGCAATGGTTGACAAACCACAATTCATGAGCCAAAACTGCCACTCACAGATCAGACCACAAGCTAAGAATGGTTTTTATGTTTCTGAACAGTTACATGTTAAATGGTTACACAAGTTCCAGCACAGTATCTTCAATTTTGCCTCTTGGCCTGCAAAGCCTAAAATATTTACTATCTGGTCCTTTACAGGAAAAGTATGCTGTCCCCTGTTTACATTGTCATGACACTTTCTGCCATACAGAACCCCCAAAAGCACCATGGTTGCGCTCCACCATGCCTTTGCTCAAACTGTTTCTGCTCCCTGAAATTGCCTCTCTTCCTCAATTACTAGATAGCTTTCATGTGCCAGGTGCTTGGAATACAGAGCAAATAAGCTCCTACCTTCTAGGAGCTCACAGCTTTGTGAGAAAGACATGCAGCTGTAGCAGTGAGTCCAGAACTGTGTGGTAAGGGCTGACAGTGTGCAGTGGGGACACCTACATCAGACTGGGACATCAGGGAAGGCTTCCTGGAGGAGATGGTTGTCTGAGCTGAGTTTTAAAGAAAGAGTAGGAGTTTGCAAGGTAAAGAAGGGGATTCAATTAATGCCTGCTTTTCCAGGCACATGAGCAGGATCTAAAGCCGTAGAAGCGTCAAGACCTTCGTATCAGGAGAAAGCTGTGTAGGATCATAGGAGGATTTTTAACAGGGAAAGGCAGAGTCATATTTGCCCTATATAAAGGTGGCACAGGCAGAAAGGGCAAGGAACAATTGGGGGCAGAGAACCAGACAGGAGATGGTTTTATACATCCAGTTAAGAAGTTGTAATATCAAAACCAAGGCAAAGGTGGGAATGGGGGAGAGGTGAGAAAGCCTAATTAACCCTCAGTGGCAGATGGGTTGTTGGAGGTGGGGTGAAGGAGGAGGAGATTCTGACTTTGGCCCCCTCTTCTTTGGGCACCGCCCCCAGCTCCAGTCACTAAGCAGATGATGGAGCTGCCCCCCTCCCCCCGGCCCACAGCTGGGGAAGCTCAGGTGGGGATGTGCAGGGAGAATGAGGGTCTCTCTTTCAAATGTGAACACATTTTCCTCCTCCAGGAAGCCCTCGGGCTGAGTTGGGGTTCTCCTTTGTACCCTAATGGCATTGTTATTTCTATCAGAACATGTACAGAGTGACCCTGAACTGATCTATACTTTTCTATTCTTTTTCCATTTAAGTGGGGTGAACTCGTTGAAAGCTGATGTAGTGTCTAATTAATCTTTGTATCATCAGGGCCTAGCACAGTGTCTAGATGTTCAACAAATGATCATTGAGCTGAACTGAATAGAGGTGGGGCCCTTGGGAAAGGCCCCCCGTGTGGTGTGGTTGACTGAGCACCCTTTTGATCCTCAAATAGACTTGGGTTGGACTATTTCTACTTTCTGGCTGTGTGAGCTTTGCTGTCACTGTATATATTTATCACATATATATGATACCTTTCCTGCCTGTGCTGTAGGGCCACTGTGAGAATAAAATGGAGGCAGAGGCAGCAGGTATGGATAGTGGAAAGAGATTGGGTGCTGGAAGTCAGAAGACCAGCGTTCCAGTTCTAGCTCTGCCATGACTACACTTTACCGCCTTGACTAAATTATTCCTACTCTCTTGGCCTCAATTTCTCCATTTATAAAACGAGGTTGGATTGGATCATATTCCTTTCCCTTCTCGCATTCTATTATGTTTTGTGAAACCAGACGATGGATGTGGCAGGGTCGTGCACGTGGTAAATCCATGCGCAAATAATAGAGGAGTCACTCAGAGTCCAAGAAAGTCTTCAGCGGTAAACTTCATATCCATAAAGAGTGGCCCCTCAATGCACGCTGTGATGTGCCACTTGGGTCCCCCTTCAGAACTGAGGCACTCACCCCCAGATGCTGGGAGTGTTGCCTGCTGACTGTCTGCGGGAATGGTCCTTAGTGGAAGGGAGCTGCCTCTCCCAAGGTAGCTTCTCCCTGAGGACGGCCTCCATCCAATCACTGTTCAGTGTGGGATATAAAGGCCCAGCCCTGTCAGCTCAACTTTGGACATCTCTGAAGAGTCACCTCGGCTTCAGAGCTCCCCTGGGGCCCATTGGAACTGCATCCCAGTTCAACTTCCCCGTCATCTCTACCCAACCCTGCTTCTTTCACTTCCTTCCCAAGAGCACAGCTGTACACAAATTGCCTTGTCTGAGTGTTTCCTGGAGAACTTGACTTTGACTTCTTATCCCCTGGCTTCTTGTCCTCCAGGGACTTTGATCAGGCATGTCAGTGTCCCCCATCAGGGGCGTGGCTCCTCCACGCCTCTTAATAATTACAGAAATGCAAGGCGGGACTGATTCCTCTCAAGGCAGCATCCGCTGTGTATCCCACTGTACTTCAAAATGGCAAACAAGATTTCTTCTCCCAGGGAAGCTATTCTAATGCCCAAAGTCAAAGAAAGTTGTATGTCAGAGAAGGACTGGATTAGTAACCCCTGAAAACGGTACCATGAGAAAAAAAAGACTCTAGAAAAATCATAGCTATTAAGCTTACTACTCTATAAATCAACACCCAGAAGGAGGGGGCATAAGCCTTATTTTTCATAGGTCTTGCACCAACTGTCTGAGTTTCACAATTTGGTTATACCTCAGCCAGAAGTTTTATTTCTGATATCTCTAGGTCTGAAATAAAGAAGCTAGGGCTTCCTTCTGTTGTCCAAGTTCAGTGTAAACCAAAGAGGCAGAGAAATATGACAAAAAGGAAAAAGATAAATGATTAGTTAAAACTCTTTGAATAGCTAGATAAATATTGACTAAGATCCTGTGAAGAAGAAGCATTCAGATCTGCCTGGAAAGATCAGCTTCCTCCTTGCTCCCTCCCATACTGTTCAGCAGCTCTGCTGCGAGATTCTGGCTCTGTTATTCCTCTCAGTGGGAGCTGCCATTTGAATGACTCAGCACAGCACTCTTTCAGCGGGAGACCCTGCCTCAGGTGGCGATCAGGCCTGGGAGAATTGAGGTCTCATTTAAACTAAGTCAGAAATTTCCCAACTTGTTTTAAAGTGAAATAGATTTGTAAAAATAACAATGATAATTATTTGACAGTGCTGTTATAGCTCCCAGATCGAAATTTTAACCTTTAAAGTGGAATCCATCCTTCTCCTTTCCCAATGAAACGGACTTTCTACTTCGCTGTCAGGCATTTCCAACCTGAGCTGAAACACCTGCCGGCTCAGATAAGCCTAACGTGAGTAAAACGACAGCAGGATAACTTGTTTCTTTGCGTCTTTGGTCTTTCTTAAATCTTCATTATTGCTCACATTAGCTATTTATGTCCATTTTTTAAAGTAATTTTATCTTCTTCATACTCCATGCCTTAAAAAATGTGTACGTGACACAAGCCTCTTCATTTGGGGGAAATGGTTGATACTTTCCTATGTAATTTACATCACTTTTTAAATTGCCCTTATGGGGTTTTATTCCATTTTTTATAAATTAGAGTATGATTTACCTAGAGTAAAACGCACTGATCCTAAAATAGGGCTCACTGTCTCCCTCAGGCCACAGTCCATCTGATCAGCTGCCCTCTCCCATTTTCTCAGAGTTCCACCCAGGTCAACTCTGGCCCAGGTGCAAGCCATTCCCACCTTGGGTCCTCCTGCCCTGGGGCTCTGGAAGACTCCTGCCATTCCTGCAGGCTTCCTGCTGTGTACCCTCCACCTACATCATCTGAACTGGGACCTGGTGACACCTGACCCCCGTGTCCTTCAGGACCCTCTCAGGAAGGGCAGTCACCCTCTCACACCCTCCACCTCAGGACCAGCAGTGGTGTTGGGCCCCTCCCCTCCCCTCCCCCTCT
>NW_020174037.1:2853251-2859355 GCF_003031525.2 Neophocaena asiaeorientalis asiaeorientalis | reverse complement strand
CCCCTGTCCGGAATATCATCTGACTCTTTCCTTCTGCATCTCCTCCTTCAAGGCAATCCCACTGCTCTTTTCCTAACCCCAGTAATATTACCTACCAACCTCCGTGCCACCTTTCCTCAGTCGTAGAGGATTTTTGTATCTTGCTCACAGACCTCTTCTCCTCCCACGTGTCTGTCATCTTCCTCAAAGACTTAGAATATGCAAAAAGGAGCTAAATGATTTCCTGTATTTCTCCCGAAGCTTGTCCCACTGTCTGTGTGGCTGGTGTTCCCGATGGCCATTTCTGCCCAGAGCTGTCAGCGCGTGTGTTTCCCTGTGGCCCTGGGCCTCTGCGACCTCAGCCCCGTGTCCAGCTCTCCAGCTTATCCAGGTCCTGCTAGCAGCGCTTCCAGAGCCAGAGCATCCAGTCTTCCTCACCATGTGCTTTTCCACTGGTTTCACTGGGATCTGCAGGTGCTGCTGCCCTCCTCCCAGCACCTCGTCTCTGCTCTCTCACAGAACCTTCCCTGACCTGGACCTTGCAGGTCCGCATCACGGCAACTAGCGAGCTGCTCAGCAAACCTGGCAACTCCCGTTCCTGCTTCTGAAGCACTTACCTGGGGCCACGGGACGGGACTGGACGTGCTTCTAGTCAGGGAATGTGAGGCATTTCCTTCAAGGCCTGGCCCCAAGCAGCCTGATCCCTCATGCTCTTCCCCCTTTGCAAACTGGATGCTGACACCCAGGGTGAGATTGAAAGCCCACCCCTGCACCGCCCCGATGAAGATGGCAGAGGCTGTTACCTTGAATTCCTTCAGGGAACACAAGCCCCTCTGTCTTAGTTGGCTCGGGCAGCTATAACACAAATACAGTAGACCGGGTGGCTTAAACAACAAAAATTCACTTCTCCTAGTTCTGGACGCTAGGAAGTCCAAGATCAAGGTGCCGGCCAGTTCAGTTCCCAGTGAGGGCCTTCTTCCTTGTCTGAAGACTGACACCTTCATACTGTGTCCTCACATGGTGAAGAGAGAGACTGTCTCTCTTGTGTCTCTTTTCTAATGACATTAATCTAGTTCCTGAGGGCTCCACCCTCATGACCTAATTGCCTCCCAATGGCCCACCTCCCAATACCATCAGAGCTTCAGCGTATGAATCTGGGGGAGGGGGACACAAACATTGAGTCCATAGCATTCTCTCTCCACGCCCCCACCCCACTTCCCATGATCGAAGAAAAACACACACATTGACCATGAATTTTTATTTATTTATTTTTCACGTATATGTTTTTGTATTTATATATATTTTTTGATGTGGACCATTTTTTTAAGTCTTTACTGAATTTGTTACAGTATTGCTTCTGCTTTATGTTTTGTTTTTTTCTGGCTACGAGGCATGTGGGATCTTAGCTCCCCGACCAGAGATGGAACCTGCACCCCCTGCATTGGAAGGCGAAGTCTTAGCCACTGAACCACCAGGGAAGTCCCTTGACCACAAATTTTTTTTTAAATCCTTTTAAAAAAGTTAAGAAGTTAAGCCTCTGAAATGTTGGAGTTCGTCTGTGACAGCAGTTAGTTTCATCCTAACTAATGTAAATGTGTGAGAAGGAATTCTAAACTGGATCATGTTCAAACAGAGTCATCAGGGACATAAAAGTGGGTCACGGGGAAGGGGGGCAGGCTTAGGGTGAGGAGATAAGGAGAATTAAAGTTCTGTCTTCTTTGTGGATACTTTCCTTTACTGTTTCATCCTTTTGGACACTCTCCAGAATGCTTCATTCATGGGACCGGGGCTTCTCCCAGGCCTGTGTGTAATGCTGGGTAGGAGTGAGGGAATGATCCGGGGAAAAGGAGGCACTCGGCAGGGTGAGAGGGTGAGTAATGACCTCACCTGTCAGAATGTAGCCCAGCCCTCCCCCACCCGTCCTGGTGGTAGCAAAATGTGGATGTTCTTTCTATGGTATGCGCCCATGAGGGGCCTATGACGTCAGTAGGCAGCTACTCAGGAATTTGGAATTCTGGATCCTGGTTCCCCTTTCCTCCCTCACAACTGGCAGTCTGAGTTAGGTTGGGAAATGGGGCAGAAGCTGGGTGAGAGAAAGGCTCAGGACCAAGGCTGTGCCTAAGGCTCTGGAGCCCAGGCGGCCCGTGTGATGTGGGCCTGATATGGGTCATGGTGGGGACGGTGGGTTCTTCCCTGGTGCCATGGAGGCCTGAGTGTCTGGACCTCACTCCCCTAACCGGCATTGCTTTGTTTCTGCCACAGTGGATGGTTCTGGCCATGATGCTAATGAGGGAAATTACTTAAGGAGCAAGTCTTTGCCCCTCCATTCTGTCCAGCGTTCCTCAGTCTAGCGTCTCTACTTAGAAACAGTATCTCCCCAGATCTCCCAGTCCCTGAGCAGGAGCTGCCGCATTATCGCCTCTGGGAGACTAAGTGCTTCATGGATATTATCTCATTAAACCCCCCAACCTTTCCCTTAGGAGTCAAGCCACTCCCTTCTCCTCCACCCGCAACTCACAATCCCTGCTTCGTTGGAAACAGATTGTGAATAATAAATACTGTGATTTATTGCGAGTCATTTGAAAGGAACTGTAAGTGGACCCTCAACTTCTCTGCCCGTCTGAAAGACACCATCGTGATGTGCATACAGGAGAGATAATGGCTGTTCTGACACCCACTTACCTGGGGCGCCAATGATTTTTGGTTATTGGTCAGGGGTTCCCAGGTGCCCTATACTCCCGTCAGACAGAGAAGTCCCAGAATCCTTGCTCTTCCCCCGAATGTTGGTGTTTCATACCTTTCCACTCCCATCACATCCCACCAACACGCAAGGCATCTAGAAATATTTGCTGCTCTGTAAATGCAGAGTTGGGTTTTCAAAGCTTTAGATAAACTGTCCCTCTGTTAGAATGCACTCCCTTTAGACACTCCACATTGCGATCTGCTGCTCATCCCGGAGACCAGCTCAACTCTCGTCTCTTCCATCAGACCTTCTCTGACTCCCAGAGGACGACTTGCTCTTTCCTCTGGTCTTCAACAGCCTCAGACAGAATTGCTACCATTTGCACCAGGCTCTAGCTACACACTGTTCATATACATATTATCATTTAATTCACACGACAACTCTATGAGGTTGGTGATATTATTATGACTAATTTTACTGATAAGGAAAAATGAGGCTTGAGGAGGTTAGTAACTCTCTTGATGTTGTATGGTAATCAAGTGGTGGAAGCAGAATTCAGTGGTGGAGCCGGGTCGGACTCCAAAGCCTGGAATCTTTTACTCCATAAGCTGCCTCCATTTTTTTGATCACTTGTTGGTCTCTCTGCTAGGCTTGAGCTTCTTAAAGTAAGAGATTATGATCTTTTATACCTATATCTATAGGTACCTAGACTATGATCTAGGTACCTATATCCTAGTACCTAGCATAGTATCTGATATATGAGGTGCTTAATAAATGTTTGTAGAATGAATAACTTAAAGAAAGAATGAATATATAACTTTGCTGCTTCAGAGAAATTTGTTGTATTTTTTAATTTGGGGAAATATTGCCAGGTTTCCCTTCTGGTGACAATGTTGGGAAGAAGGATCCCTGTGGGGAGAAAAGGATTATATCTCCAATTAGGCAAATCCAGAGGTCATTAAAATTAGGCTGGGACTTCCCTGGTGGCGCAGTGGTTAAGAATCCGCCTTCCAATGCAGGGGACACGGGTTTGAGCCCTGGTCGGGGAAGATCCCACACGCCGTGGAGCAACCAAGCCCGTGCGCCACAACTGCTGAGCCTGCGCTCTAGAGCCCGTGAGCCACTACTACCGAGCCCGCGTGCCACAACTACTGAGCCCGCGTGCCTAGAACCTGTGCTCCACAACAAGAGAAGCCACCTCAATGAGAAGCCCATGCACCGCAACGAAGAGTAGCCCCCTCTCGCCGCAACTAGAGAAAGCCCATGCGCAGCAACAAGGACCCAACGCAGCCAATAAATAAAGAAAAAGAAAAAGAAAAAAAATTAGGCTTTACACTAGAACTCGTGAAAGCTTTTGAAGAGTCTTCTTTCCGTTGGGCTTCCCCATAGGGTAATTGGGATATAGAGTTAGTCTCTGAATTAATTCACTTATTTATTCACTCATTCAAACATTGATAGAGCGTGCCCTGTGTGGCAGGCACTGTACTGAGCTCTGGGGCCACAGCAGCCAGCACAAACAGTCATGGTCCTTAAAGTGAACTTCTGTGGTTTGCCCACCTACCATCTCTTCCGCTAACAGAACCAGACTTTTCTCTTGGGGACACATCTTTCTGATGCTCAGACCATGTGTTTTAGGTTGGGCTAATTTTCATTTGTTGGCTTCAAGTTGGGGCACACGTTCCATCGTTGTATTGCATCCTCTAGCCACAGTGATTGGTTTAGGGATGGGCATGTGACCCACTTCGGGCTAATGAGAGTCAGCAATGGGACTCTGGGACTATTAGAAAACTGGTACTTTCTTTTTGTTGGGGCTATTGGTAGAGAGTGAAATCAATACAAAGGAAGACAGAGCTGAGATTTTGAGAGAACAGGAGAGAGTAGACTGATGGCATAATTTCACGCCTTAGATAAAACCGCATCTAAAAAGAGCAGAAACCTTGGACTGCCCGTTTGGGTGAGCCAGTGTATTCCCCTGTTTTGCATAAGCCATCTTAAGGTGGGTTTCTTTCACTTACTATGGAGCAGGTCCTAAATAATTGTAACATTGGCTTCTGAAAGTGGGGTTTCATAAGTGAAATCCTAAAAAGTAGAACTGGCTGGATCATAGTGGCATGCAGGGCACCAAGAATTCCTCTATTCTTGGCTGGAAAGTTGGAAATCCCAGTCATGTCTTACATAGCAGCTGGGTTGAACTGTCACATGTACTATCTTGAGACTCAAACTGTGTTTTAGAGATAGAAAAAAGAATTCTATGGGAGAGGATTGGCTACTTCATAAAGCCTTCAGCAGCATCCTGTAAGGATGAAGCAAGCTGAGTGGGAAGGAAACAGAGGCCACCCCGTCTCGATCAGCTGTCCAGGAGGGCAGAGAGGAGTGCGGTGGGTTGGAAAAGCTGAACTGTCTATCCCAAGCTAAACTTGGCATAAGTGAAGCGAGGGAGGCTAAAAACACACAGGGAGAAAAGATTGGAACCTAGAGGTAGAATGATATTTCAGCACTCTACAATGTCTTCTTTCTTCCACAGCATAAAAAGCTATCCTCTGGGATGCAGCCAGGAAGCAAAAGGAATTTTAGCCTTGCCCCTCTGCATCCCCATCCCAGTGTATCATTAGCAAGATGGATCGAACCGGAGGGCCTGCTACTAAGGGACTGGAACCTTCAGACAGTGGTCTAGATTCAGGGACCCATAATTCTGACTTTGCATTTGACTGGATGCAGATCACCCAAGAGCTTATTAAGGTTTTAGAAAATTGAAACGCCTGAAAAACACAAAGCCTGACAAATGATAACCTGCAGCAACGTGATCATCTCCCAGGGCATTTCCAGCCCCGTGAACTCTCTAGGAGGAAGTCAGCAGCCCTGAGAAGGGAAGCCACCCCGTGGCCCTCTAGCTGTGGCCACAGGGTCAATAGACAAGGCAGTTCAGGGAGAACCAGAGGAGGCCAGGCTGGTCGGCCTCCATCGCAGGGCAAAGGCGTCCTGGTTATCTCTGTCCACTGTGCTGTTATTCCCGTCCATACATGCATTGGTGTAAATGCTACACCTTGTGACCACAGCATGTTGTTTTCCCCTCTCTCTTTTTCTAAGAGGGAGCTCTTCATTGTAGCTATCTTTGTCTTTCTTCACCACCATGTATCATTTGTGTTGGGGGGGCGGGGATTAAATATGTCATTTAACCATAAGTTTCTAGACAAAGGAAACATATCGGAATCACCTAGAGGGCTCATAAAAGCCCCAGTGGGGCTTCCCTGGTGGCGCAGTGGTTGAGAGTCCGCCTGCCGATGCAGGGGACACGGGTTTGTGCCCCGGTCCGGGAAGATCCCACATGCCACGGAGTGACTGGGCCTGTGAGCCATGGCCGCTGAGCCTGCGCGTCTGGAGCCTGTGCTCCACAACGGGAGAGGCCACAACAGCGAGAGGCCCAAGTACCGAAAAAAAAAAA
>NW_020174037.1:2822711-2852756 GCF_003031525.2 Neophocaena asiaeorientalis asiaeorientalis | reverse complement strand
ACGACAGTGAGAGGCCCACGTACTGACAAAAAACAAACAAACAAACAAACAAAAAACAAAAAAACAAGGTGAAGGCCTTTAACAGGCAATATTTGGTTCCCATATTCATGAAACAGATGCAAAGGAAGCATAGAGAGTGAGTACCTGCTTCTCAGTGGACTCATGTGAGGGATATTCTTTCCGAGTGGGAAGGAACTTTGATGATAAAGGGCCAAAGTACCAAAAAAAAAAAAAAAAAAAAGCCCCAGTGGCTGAGCCCTACCCCCAGAGTTTCTGATTCAGGTAGTCTGGAGTTCCAGGGTGATGTGGATGCTGTCACTGTTTTGTTTTGTTTTTAATTCCTCAGGTAATTCTAATTTGCAGCCAGCATTGAGAAGCTGAGTTTTAGACCCTCTAATCTACAAGCATTTTATTGAACGCATACTATATGGTCAGTCCCTGAGCTAGGTCCATGTACATGTGAATTCATATGTATATGTGTATATGTCTACGAATAAGCCAAAGTTCCTGCTCCTGAGACAATCTTCACCCAATAGAGGAGAAATCATGGAAACTGATAAATTTCATACAGAGTAATGTCTCCTCTGATAGAGGTAGCCCACGGCTCAAAAGAGGAGAGTGGCAAACTCACTGGAGAAGTCAGACAGGACTCCAGAAGGAGGAAATTCTTGATCTGACCCTTAAAGGACGAGTAGGACTTTCCAGGGGGCATTTCAGACAAAGGGAACAGCATGTGCAAAGGCACTGGGGGCATAGAACAGAAGCATGAAACTGCACAGTCAGGACCTTACAAGAAGGTTGATGTGGCTGAAGTATCAGAAATGAGGTGGCAGGGATGGAATCTGAAACTGGAGAGGCAGCCTGAGATGCTCCCTATCTCATGGGGAAAAGCCTAAAGAGTTAAAATCATTTAAATAGTGTTTAGATGGCAAGGTTGGTCAGAATCTCAGTGCCCAGTGGAGAGTGGCTCCTCATGGGGAGGATGAGGTACAAACAGAAAGCTCCAGCAGAAGATGGAGAACCAGTGGCTGAGGTTCCCAGGGGGTTCCACACACTTTCAGGGGTTCCTTGTCTTCGAAAGGAGAGCTCTACATCCATGTATACATCTACGTGCAGACACACCTGGGCTGAGTGCAGCTGGCTCAACGTTCCCGAGCAATAAACAGCCACTGTCTGTCCCCTCTCAAGCTCGGAGGCTTCCTCCTCAGCCTGTGGGCCTGACTGTCAGAGGAGGCTGGTGGAGGCCGCCCTGGGCTTGCAGCCGGGGAGCCGACGTGCCAGCACACAGCTGCTGACTTTCTTCCCCCCTCACGTTAAGCTGGGAACATTTTGCACTTTTCTTCTCCAACTCTTTCAAAGCAAGTCATTTTCCTCCTCTGGAAGGTTGCCCATTGTTCGTTTGACATTAAAGATAGGTCTTCACTGTTTTCTTTTAAGGCAGAAATTGGTGAAGTTAAGCTGTATTATGCGGACTTGTCAGAAGGGTACAACATTATACAAAGGAATGATGGGAAACAAAAATTGCTCTCTCCAACCTTCCCGACATCTCCCGCACACAGATTTCAAACCACTTTCTGCCCTCTTGTGTGCCTGGCATAGCCTGGAATCTGGGGTAATTGAAGGGAACGATGGGGTTTGTGGTTCTTCCGGCTGCCAGGGAAGCAGCGTGCTGCTGGGGATCGCTCAGGGGGCCTGAAGAGGACTGAGTGGGGCTGGCGAACAGGGAGGCTGATGAGGAAAACTTCTGTCCCCTCGTTTTGCCTGGGAATATGGTTACTTCAGGCCCTCAGAGTTGTGGGATGGCGGGTTAGTTTTAAGGAGCTAGTGGTCTTCCGTTTGCCGTGGTGAATTCAGAGTTCATTTCCCAGTGACTTTTACACAGGATCGCACAGTCACTATCCCCGCTGGAATGCGGTCCCTCCCTAATTCCGGGCAGAGGCTGTGGTCACTCTACCTCCTGGAATAACAGTTTCCTCACACATTTCTTCCCTCATTACTTGGGCTGTGGGCCCTGGTCTCCACTCTGTCACTGACTAAACGTGTGACCCTGGGCAAATTGCTTAATATCCCCGTGCCTCAGTTTCCTCACCTGCAAAATGGGAGTAAGAATCAGTTACCATCTAGCGTTGTTGTATGGGTTAAATGATACAATGCATGTACCTAGCATGGTGCCTGGCAGTCTGAGTCCTCAATAAATGTTTGGTGCGTGATACTGTTTTCATCATATTAGTCCACAGACATTGACTAAGTGCCACGGGCACGGTTCTGGGTGGGCCCTGGAAAGCGGAAGTTGAAGGCAACAAGACGTTGCTTGCGTTCCGGTGGGAGAGGAGACCAGGCAGTGATGGTTCAGGGTCGGTGGTCAGTGCTGGGAAAGAGGTAAGCAGCAGCCTCCATGGCAGGTGAGGGAGGGGCACCCACCTAAAGCCAGTGGGCAGAGAGGGCTTCTGGAGGAGGTGCCTCCTGAGGGAGACTTGAAGGATAAACGTAGAGAAGGAGATAGTCTCCCTGCCAGAGGGAAGAGCAGTGCAAAGATAGCAAAATACCTGGAAGCTTTCCCAGCACCGTGCTCAAGCCTAAGTACCCGGAGCGTACATAGCGCTGTTTGGTGGGCAGCTGGGGGAGAAGTGGCTGGAAAGGAAAGCCTGGACCCACAGGAAGTGCTTTGGAAGGGAGATAAAAGGCTTGGGTTTTGTGCTGACGGTCAGAGGGAAATACTTAATGGTTTTAGTAGGGAAGTGGCATGGCCTGATTGATAGGCTCTGGGTGGAGGGTGGGTTGGGTGGATGAGAGTCTGGTCAGGAAGGCACCAGAGTAACGCAGCAGAGCCCCGAAGAGAGGAAGAAGTGGGCCGGTGGCCATGCAGCGGGAGAGCTGGTGTGCTTCTCAGATTTAGAAGCTCGAATCTCTACACCTTGGCAATCACAGGACACAGGAGGAGTTGGGGAATGTATCCCCACCCTACGCATCACCAGTTTCATGCCTTCAGTGACCCACGAAGAGCCCTTCGCGGAGGTGAAGATGGCGTGTTCCGTTACGGACGTGCCGCCATGTTTGAGGTGGGACGGCCGGGTGGACAAGATCCAGAGGCCTTTGGGCGTCCACCACTGGGGCTCTAGGGGAGGTCTGGGCAGGGATGTGCGTCATCCACACGGAGGCAGTAACTGAGGCCACGGGGTGGGCGAGGTCACCCAGGGCAAAGAAAATGGCCAAAGAAGATGGTTGAGTGCAGAGTTCCGGGAAGAGCCAGGTGAAACGGAGAGAAGGAGGCGCAGAAGTCCGTGAGAGGCCAAGAAGGAGAGGCCAGAGTGACGGGAGGAAACCCACGAGCAAAGGGAGGCTGTGGGGAGAGTTTCGCGAAGGAGGACTGGTCGTGATGCGGGCTGCCCCTGACAGGTGGCTGGAGGTGAGCGCCTCCGAGTGGCCCCTGGATTTACAGTGAAGGGAGGCTGTTGGCCACAGGGGCAAGGACAGCGGCAGTTGTGGTGAGGACAGAAGTTGAGGGTGGAGGCTGACTCTGACAGGGAGGCAGCGTTGGGAGTGCTGGGAGCACCTGAGTGCGTGTGTAAACACAGCCACGGGCGCTGCCCACATCTGCTGAGCCCGAATCTTCAGGGTGGAGCCTGAGAACCTAGTCTGAAAAAGCTCCCTTCGTGATTCTGCGGAGAGAATTCCTAATGGCTGGAGGCACGTACGCTGAGCTGAGCGTCCGGAGCCATGTGTCTAAATCCAGCGGCCGCCCACGTGTGCGGGAGACCGGGGAGTGGGATCTGGATTTGACGGTGGATCTGCCCCTCGCCATCTGTGTGACTGGGTCTGCTTCTGTTCCAGCCTTCTCATCTGGAAGACAGCGAGCTAATCACCAGCTCAGGGTTACTGTGGGGTCCTGGTGAGAAGACGCCCCAAATGTGTTTGTCTTGTTCAAAGCCCTCATTGTTGTGAATGTTAATGTAGCTGTTAGCTGCATGACCTTGGGCATATTTCCCAACCTTTTTGGACTCTTATTTCCTCATTTGTAAAGCAGGAGTAGTAGTTTCTTAGTCAGCAGGTGTTGAAGGACCGGTGTGATTGTGCCTAGAGAATTCCAGGTAGGCGCTCAGCAAATATTCATTTTGTGCCTTATTTCACGCAGGACGTTGCACTCAGAGGAGGCCACTGGTTAGGAGGGCTGTCTTCAGGGTCAGCACAAGTCTCCCCTCTGCTCCCTCAGGCACTCACGGGGTTTGTGATCATGGAGGGTCCTGAGATTTCTGCAACCATCCCCACCCCAAGCGGCCTCAAAGTGGGACTGGTGGTTCTGGTCGCAGCGGCAGCAGCGGTCAGCGCCGGGAGATCTGGGGGCCCGTCACCAACTAGCAGCCATCCCAGTCTTAGCCCTCCAAAGGACTGGGGGTGCTGGTACTGCTTTCAGAATACAGGGTAACCTCTGGTTTCATGAGAGACAGATCGTCCAGGGACAGGGTCCTCTGCATGTCCCTCGGGAAGTCAGGAGGAGAGGCTGAGAGTTGAGATGTTCACACCGGCAGGAAAGAATCGGTCAGATGCCCAAGATCTGCCTCCTGGCTTTTACCCAGCCGGGGCCTCAGAGCCACGTGGAAGGTGGACAGCTTTGCAGCTCCCTCCAGCCAGGCCCGTCTGGGGGAGACGAAGCGGGCAGAGGGAGGGATGGACGGCAGGATAATGCAGGGCCTGTTTTCTGCTGCTCTGACTACACAGTCACCTGGCCACCGTTCCTGTCCATATCATGCTGTTCTGTTTAGGGCTGAAGTTGGCGGGATGAGCCCCTTTGGAATCTGAGTCACGGATGAGGAACTGACAGTGGGCAGTATCCGCCCAGCTCTTTACAGTTTACAGAGCACTTTCCCTCAGGTTGGATCATGCGATTCTGATAGCCACACAGGGCAGGAAGGCCAGCAGGGATGACCATCCCCACTATACAGAGAGGAAAACAGCAGCTTTGAGAGACCTACCTGCACCTGTGTGTCAGGGTCTGGATTCTAGTCTAAGAACATCTGGCTTCAAAGCCAGTGCTCTTTCCACTAGCCCAGGAGTTGCTTTACACATGGTAGCCCTGGACTGAGACACGGAGAGCTGGGTCCTTTTCACGACATGGCCGCAGCTTTGCTCTGTGGCCTGAGACAAGTCACTTATCTGCTCTGGACTTGAGTCAGCGACTCTGACAAACACAGAGCTTGGAGTGAAAAGTCCAGATGATCCCTTCCTACTGGACCCACTGGCCGTCTTAGTGCTGGATGTGCTCCAAGCCACCAGGTGTGCCAGGGTTAACCTTGGAAGGGTTAGTTACAGCCCTGGACCTTAGCCTCTACCCAGCATCCTAGGGAAATATATGTGGCCAGAGAGCCCTTTACTCCTCCTGGAAAGCCATGATGAACCATCCTTGAAAAGCCTGATTTAGGTGGGAAATCCACAGACATCAGTGCTCACCAGCAGGGTAGCGCCGTCCTCGTCCCCAGTTCCCTGCCTCTGGGCCCAACTACTTCCCTATAGGCATTACTCCCTGGGCCCTCTCTGGCCCTCCTGGATCCTTCTTCTGTAGCATCTACTGAAGGTTTTAGGCTGAATAGATCGCCCTTGTTCCTTTTTTTTTTTGCCCTTGTTCCTTTGATTTGCTGTGAGTCCCCCAGGGACTGTACCAAAGTGGAAACACAGTACCATTTGTGGAATTAATCGGAAGCAGAATTCTTCATCTCCCTGTGGCTTTTATGTCCACCAGGGCTCTGCTGAGTGGGGTCTTCACTTCCTAGAGGGACCAGTTCTTTTCCTCCTGGGCATCATTTTTCCTTTGAGAGACTGACTTTGGTTTCTGCAGTTTACAATCACAGAAAATCCAAAAGAATTTTTTTGTTTGTTTTTTTTTAAGAGAAGAAAAAACCCCTTCTCTCCTAGAGGTCAACTATGTCAGGCTCTTGGCTGAGTGGATAGACAGAGCGGGGCTCAGCCTAACTTCCTCTGCACTCAGGGAGAGCACATCTGACTTTCTGGGGGCCCGGGTGGCCTTTCCAGCTCTGCCAAGCAGAAGGAAAACCGGACTTTCCCCAGGGTCTGTACATTGGGCTTGAGACCACTTCTTTCAGTTTCTTTTGGTTCCTTTGACCTTTTAGCTCAAAATACAGATTAAGGAGAGGGGCCTAAGGAGCAAAGTCTCTCTAGCTGCCACATGGACTACTCGAATTAGGCCACTGCTGTCAATTTTATTTGGTGATCCCAGTTGGATCTCCAAGTTATACCTGTAATTTGTGCCCTCCATGTATTACAGTCTTTCAGAGAAATCCTATAATTATTTTTTAAGTGACAGAGTTTTAAGGAATAGCTAAATAACTGGAGCTAAATTTAGAGCGCTGTCTCTGTACAGTGGAACAAGGCAGGCATCAGAGATACAGTCAGTGGCTGGTAGGAGAATTTTATCACTATCCGAAAGGTGGCAGCAAAAATTACCTCAATTAACCTAACAAGAAGCCCGTCCTCCTCTGCCAGCGGCCCGGGAGCCCTGGCACACACCTTTTCCCTCCTCCGCCAGGATCCCAGGCCTTCCTCTCCAGCTGTCCCCGGCTCCATCTGCTGCTCCCGTCTGGGGCTGACGCCCAGGCCCCAGTCACCTCCTGCTTCCTCTCTGAGAGCCTCCAGCCCGGCATTCCAGAAGGAGCAGGGTCAGGAGTTCACGCCTCCAAGAAATCTCAGCACAGATCAGTGCTTCACAGCAAGGCCAGAGGAAAAGCAAGGGCCTGCTTTCCCCCCTGTGCAAACTCTATGGAAAACGAGATTTCCCACCAACCCCAAATGGAAGATCTCAGGAGAAACTGGGTACATACCTCCTCTGTCTGTTCGTCCACGCTTTTATTTTTGAGAATCCGTTCTGTGCTGGATGTTCGTGAATGACTTTAGTTGCATGAATAGATTGATTAAATATTTACTTAGCTTTTTCTATGCATTACATCCCCTACTAGGTTCTGGGTTTCCAGTTGTGAACAGAGCAGCATGCCCTGCCTTCACGTAGCTCACATTCTAATGGGGGTAAGACAATAAACAGGGTGTGCGCTTGGGTAGATGGTGGTAAGTGCTAAGGAGAGAGATAAAGCGGGATAAAAGAGGTACGGAGGGACAGGGGGCTGTGACAGCTTTAGACAGGACAGCCAGAGACGACCTCGCTGAGAAAGCCGTGTGTGGGCAGGCACCTGAGGGAGGAGAGGGAGCAGCCCTGATGCTAAAACACCCTGCGGTAGGAAATGTTAAGAGGGCTTTTGGAGACATGGAAGGAATCTTATGGGTCAGGAGGTATTGGAGAAGAGAAACGTCTCCCTTCTCAGAAAAATATTTACTATTAAAGTCGTAGTTGTTTAGGCCAGGGATCAGCAGGCGAGGTGGTTTTTTACAGCCTGTGAGCTGGGAATGGTTTTTATGTTTTTAAGTGGTTGGGAAAAAAATCCAAAGAAGAACATTTCGTGACACATTGAAAACCATATGAAATTCAAATTCTGGAGTCCATAACTCACGTTTTATTGGAACATAGCCATGTCTATTCATGTATGTACTGTCTGTGGCTGCTTTTGCATACAGTGGCAGGGCTGAATAGTTGTGACAAAGAATGTATGGCCCAGCAAGTCCAAAATATTGTCTGCCTGGACATTCACCAAGTTCTGGTTTAGGCAGTACGGGAGAGTGGTTAAACCCTGGCTGTGGTGTCAGGAGCCCCTGATTCCAGGCTTGCGGTCACCATTGGGTTGTTGTGTAACTTTGGGCACTTGGAAACTATTTTGTCATTTCTAAAATGGGGACAAAAGTACCACCCTCTTGGTATAGTTGTGAGAATTAAATGAAATAAAGAATATGAAGTCTACAGCAAGTGCTGAATATTAATAGCCCTTATAATGATTACATAGTAAAATGTGAAGGTAGGATAGAAGGATATTATAGACTGAATGTTTGGGTCCCCCCAAATTCATATGTTGAAGCCCTAGCCACCGCAGCCCTCCAGTGTGATGGTATTTATAGGTGGGCCCTTTGGGAGGTAATTAGGGTTAAATGAGGTGGTGAGGATGGGGCCCTCATGGTGGGATTAGTGCCCTTCTAAGAAGAGATCCCAGAGAACTTGATCTCTTCTCACCATGTTTGGACACAGCAAAAAGGCAAGCCAGGAAGAGGGTTCTCACCAGAGCCCGACCATGCAGGCACCTTGATCTTGGATTTCCCAGCCTCCAGAACTGTGAGGATTAAATATCTGCTGCTTAAGCCTCCCAGTCTGTTGCATTATTTTATGGTAGCCTAAGCAGACTAAGACAAGGGAGGAGCAGCGTCTTTACCTGGGGAGCCACAGAAGTGGTCACTGAAATCAGTTTTCAAGGGGGAATCCAATTTTCCCAGGAAAGGAAGGTGGGAAAAGGCCTTCTTGTCAGAGGAACTTTATATGCAAAGGCACTGATGGTAATGAACAAGGCAGGGTGTTTGGGGAACAGAGAAAATTTCTGGCACTGAGCACAGACCTGTGATGGAGGTTGGAGAAAAGGGTAGGATCTGGGGGAGCTGAGGCTGGAGAAGCACATTTGTAAGGGACCTTATGTCCCATCGTTGGGGTGGGCAGATTTGTTAGGTTTTGCCCATTTGATTTTTGAAGTATTCCTCTCTCCACCCCTGAAGTCATCTTGGAATAGGGGTGAAAAGCCAGCTAACAGGAATCCCTTCTTGTTCTTTCATGGCCACAGGTCAATGGATAGTTCCTCAGCTCCTTCTCTGTGGCTGGCAGTCTGCTAATCTTGGGGTTAATCAGTGGTGAATAAGAAAGACAGCTCCTGACATCAGGGAGTAAGGAGGGTTCTGAGAAATAAGGATTTTTTTTTTTTTTAAAGAAGAGGAAAGTATACAAGGTGCTAAGAAAAAGGTATAACCAGGTGTAACATGGTCAGTTAAGATTTTTCCCCTAAGGACACTGGAAAGTTTTTGAAGGGCTTTAAACATGGTGGTGATGTTATCAGACTTGAGTTTTTAAAAGATGGCTCCGCTCCTGTGGCCTGGAGGGAGCTCATATAGAAGAGGCTGTTGTATCTGCGGAAGAAATAGTGGAAGTTTAGGCCGAACAGTGGAAGTGACCATGGAAATGAGGGAGTGGCCCCAATGAGAGAAAACGGAAGGAAGAATTCATTGGGCTTGGTGATTGGGTGTAGGCACGAGGGAAATGGAGGCCACGTGGATGATGAGCAGAGATGTTGCTACTGCATGGATGGTGATGTCATCTACTGAGATGGGGAATAGGAGAGGATACAGAGTTCGGGGTGAGGATACAGTGGTCATCAGAAAGTCAGTATCAAGGATGTTGAGTTGGAGATACCTATGGGATAATCCAAGTAAGGGTGGGGGCTATCTTGAGGTATTTGTCTATCTGGTTCTGAAGTTCCTGAGAGACATGGGGGCTGGAGCTAGAAATCAGGGAGTCATTAATAAATGGATGGTAATTTACACACTGTAGTGGCTGAGATCGCTGAGAGATCTGTTTGCCCCTGTGCTGCCCCCCAGCGGGCGGGGTCGCACCTAGCCTCAGGATTAAATCCCGTGTAATATGCTGCCTTTCGAAAACAAATACACACACACAAACAAACAGGCAAATGCTTCAATTCCTGACGACTCAAGTGGCATGTGTCTGGCCCTGATTGTGCAGACAGTCTTGCAGGAAGCTGCCAACACAGTGAACCATCTGAAGCCTCTAATGAAGCAATTATAGGATGTGGAATGAACAATCCACCAACTGTAAACTCAGTAGTGAGAAGTTTATAGGGATCGAGGGTAAATAACGGGCTCCCTGCGGTTACGTCAGAGTAACCTGATCTCTCGTTGGAGATGAAATGTACATAATATGGGAACCTCCCCGGCCCCTCCCACGACACAACACGCTGAAAGAAAAAAGTTCCTGTAAAATACTACCCCCACCCTCCAATCAGTGCTGCTCTAGCTCCACATTTTGGGAAGTTATGGTTTAAAAAGACCTCTTTACCCTGGTGGGATCTCTACAGGTAATACGTTTCAGTGCTCTGCCCTTCCTGTTGGATTCTTGAATCTAAAACAGTTGTGCTAAGAGAGATGTCCCATCTCTGGCAACCATTGTAGTAGTATTATTTCCATTGCTCTATGGCAGCTCTGAATATGTATTACCTCTAATTCTCACAAGCCTGCAGAATAGATATTATTAAGATATTAATTTATAATGAGGAAGGAGACAGGAAGTTTCAATCATCTGTCCTGGGTTGCAGAGCTCAGCTGTGGGAGAGCTGGATCAACCAGCTGGTCTGTCTGAGACCAGAGGGCTTCCTCTTCTCCACGAACTGCCACCTTCCAGTCTGCGTCTGAACACCTTGGGTCACCTCCCTGCTGTTCAGCCCATCCTCTTGATCGCTGGTGTTAGAAGATTATTACTGAATTCTCCACCACCGTCCTAGGTTTACCTCTTAAAACACTCAAGTGAGTGACTTAGGATGTTTGGAGAGAGTCGTCATGCCCTTCCTCCCCTCAGGAGCAAACACCTCCAGCATCTTCTGCCGTGTCCCACGTGGCTCAGAGGGGCGGCCACTACTGGCCGCCTCCCTGACAGCCACTCCCGCCCTTCCCCCGACTTCCTTGCCAGAAGCTCACCTCCCACGGCAGAAGCTGAGAGGGCCAGAAACTCACTCCCCCAAGAAGGAAACACTGAGGGTGGGTTTTGGAGCTAGGGAATAAGGGAATTGGAGAGGCAGAGGGGTAAGTGTGGCAGAAAGGAAACACCTGGATTCCTATCCTGACTTCCATTAGCTGCAGGCAAATTATTTCAACTACCTGAGGCCTCAGTTTCTTCAGCTCTAAAATGGGGGTGACCATACCTATCACAGGGTTGTTTTGAAAACAGAATTGGGTCAAGCATATGGGCACTCAGCATAGAGCAGGACACAGAGAAGTTACACAGTAAGTGGATGTCACTACTTTATTACTATTACTGAAGATGGGGCCGCTGTTCCTCACTGAGTTTTACTTTATGCAGTGTAAGACATGGGGTTTACACGTGAATTAGGCAAAGGGGCACTAGCATCTTAATGTTCGTGAATGTATTATATAATGCTGCCCCCCCCGAAAAAAAGCCAAGGATATAGGGTTAAATTCTTTTTAAGCACATTTCCATAGGGTGAGTGTGATGAGCAACGTGTATGAAGTTTTGGAAAAATCTGCTTTAATGAAGCATCAAAATTGGGATTCTTCAGATACGAATAGTTGGGTACTCCTTAAAGCAGGGGTTCTTGTGCATGTTTAGAATCATCTGGATGGTGTGATGAAAATGCAATTGTATCATATATCTCAACATTCCCAAGACAGGCCTTGTTCTTTCATGGTGTTGCATGTAACATTCTCTCTAGAGCACCCAGCCCTCCTTTAGGTGAGAAACTTCAGCTCAAATGTGGCTTTAACACAACAGCTTCTGTGATTCCCGTATTATTGGAACTCATTGAATTGTAAATGCCTGAAACCAAGAGCAAACTAGCTTAGCCAAAAAGATTTATTGGCCAAAGTAGCTGAAAGTTCCAGGGATCTTTTAGCTAATATGCCATCAGGGATCGTATATGAATGTATGTATATATCCCCCTCTCTCTCCCTCTCTTTCTAGAATTCTTTGTATATCTATCATATCGTCTACTACATTATTTTGTTTGTGTCTGACACCCTCCCCACCTCTATCCAAGACAGTGAATTTCCTGAGTTCAGAAAAAAATGTCATCTCTTCCTTGGTGTCCCCAGGACCCAACCCAGGGCTTGGCCCCTTCATGGGAACTCAGTAATTATGGAGTTAATAACCGAATTAAAGAGGATGTCTAAGAGAAGACAGGGCCAGAGTGAAGAAGTAAGCTTCATTTCTTCTGCCTTTGGAGGATCAAACATCAAATAGTATGGAGTGTATTGACCTAGAACCTCCCAGGATAGGCCAAAAATTGTTGAATTCTAATTCTTCCCAGAATTCCCTTTAACAAATGTAACCAAACACCTGGGAAGGGGAGACCTGCCACCGCATCATCCATATGATTTCAAGATAGAAACCCTAGACAGATTCCCTCGCCTGCAGTTATTCAGGCGGAGCACAGACAAGTTAATATCAACACTCATCTTGATGCCTACACTATCCCCAGAACCCAGAGAAAGGTATTCTTCCCTCTAATCCTCTGTGGCAGGACAGATGGCATTTACAACCCAACCTAGCACCTGGGAAATGTTTTTCACACTACCAATTAAGACGCATTTCCACCACTGCGTCCATCACTTGCACCTGTAGGAGCTTCGCCAGGAGCATATTCCAACCGATCGCTCCCTTTGTCCATTGGGGCCTTTTGCTACAGATTCAAAAAGTGTTGCAAAGGAAGAAAGTGAGAGTTGCCTCTGAGCTAGAAACTTCCTGGTACACTCACGGAGGCCCCAGCAAATTCTTTTATTTTTTTATCCAACTGACAATTACTATGAACCTACTATGTACCAGTAGACATGAGAGGAAAATAAAAGGTCTAATTAGACTCTACCCTTGAGGAACTCATACTCCAATGGGATAGATTAGTAAATCTAATTAAAATTCATTGTGAAAACGCTTTAAGTAGATATGCTTTGAGATACTGATGAGCATAGAGAAGGAAAAGGCTCACTAATTTTGAGGAGGGGCCAAATTATAGCCTCTGTTATACAGAGGCCATGGGTATTAGTCCATATTTATATACATGTAGTAACTGACATTTTTATAGTACAGTGTGGTTTTCAAAGCATCTTCGCATATTTATTTCATTTGATTCCCCTTCTTCCGTTATGTAAAATTAGTCTTCCCTGTTTTCAGCTTAAGAAATTATGGCGTGGAGAGGCTAAGAGATTTGTTCAAAATGACCAAAAAAACAAAAGAGCAGAACTCAGTTTTTTGATTTAAGAGTTTATTTGGAACATATTCTAAGTTGCACAGGGTTCTCAACTGTGAACAAAAGTTAGAAAACAACAAAAACAAAACAAAAAGCCCCCCAAACCCAAAAGCCGGGAATAGCATTACCCAACTAGGCCCAGCACTGGCCTGCTGAAAGCACCAGTGTAGCCTTCCTCGGGCATTAAATACCGCAGCTCGCAAACCTGAAACCACCTGCATGCCTGTGAGGTCTCTTGGACTGCTGCTCCGGATGCTTCTAGAAACTCAGTGTTGTTGTCCTGCCTGTTGACAGGTGGATTCTTGATGATGCCTGCTTCTTGGGTCCTGAACTTCTGGTGGAGTCTGAAGTTAGTGCACCAAAGGGCAGAGTCTCCATCAGGTCCTCTAAATGCAAGGAGGGCCTGGGAGGCAAGTGCCTGGCATTTTTCGTCTCTTTTATGGGAGTTGGACTCAATTTTACAAGTTTGGCAATTCCCGAGTAGGAGAAGGAGGTTAAGAAGCCAACACTTAGCAGCACTTTATATTCCCTTCACCAGTACCTCTCAGTAGTGCTGGTTTCCTTCTTTAAAAATTATAAAATAATAATAACTTCTGTCTGGCTCAGTTTCTAACTCCCAGAAGCCCTTTTGAACCCAGCATAAACAAGCAAAACCGCACCTAATCACCTCCTTCACCGGGCGGCTTGACCACGGCCTCACCATCACAATCATGCCAGGAACAGCTCACTTAATTATTGATCAAACCCATTCATTTAGGTGTGTGGTTAAACACTCTTCCCTGGACCACTGGCCAAGCCAGCTCTCAAGTTTAATCACTGAGAGCCAGTGACTTTCACTTCTGACCACTGATTGGGAAAGAAGGGAAAAGGTCCTTACTAATCTGTGAAATGCAGAATGTCTTCCTCTGCTAACAGGAAGCAGAGCTGGCTTCTCTGCGAAAAGGGGCCAGGTATCAGGGCTGTAGCTCTTTTAGATCAGTGATGATTCTCAAAGTGTGGGCTCCTGGGCCAAAGGAGCAACACCTGGAAACTTGTTAGATATGGAAATTCTTGGGCCCCAGCCTGGAACTACTGATGGAGAAATTCTGGAGGCGGGGTGTGGCCATCTGTATTTTAACAAGCCTTCCAGGTGATGGTGAAGCATACTAAGCCTTGAGAACCATGGCCGTAGATCTAGGAGCTGCTTCTGACATGGGCAGCAAGCTTCACGGACTCAACCGTCTTTCAGTTTTCCTTAGTGGACCTGAATGGGACCTGAAGGAGCTCCATTTAAAGCAGTGAGAACGCCTCTCCCAGATCATCTTCCAGGTAAGTCTGCTCTTAAAAAAAAAACAGCCTCAAAGAAACCTGGGACGGCTGGGCACTTACTTCAACCAAGCAATTAAAGACTAAACCTCACACGATTTCATATCCATTGTCTCATTCTGCCACATGACAGCCCTGGAAGGGAAGTTATTTTCAAGGTGAGGAAATAGGCTCAGGAAAGTTGATTTAATTGCCCAAGATCACATATCTAGGGGGGCTGAGCTGGTGGCCTCTAAACTATGCCAGGGCTGTGGGAATGACTGGGGACAGTCCGGGAGAATTCTCCCACCGACAATGTGTAATGGATATATCACAAATACCTCAACTAATCATCTCCCTCTGCTAAGGAAATATGTCTCTTTGATTTGGTGAAATGCTCAAGAATCGTTATTTCTTGAGCTTATCTTTATAAATACAGCTTCATACAAATCTCCCATTATCTCTATGGCTTTGTAACAAAAATGATCCAACAGATGAGCGCGCAAGCTAGGCAGTCCATCCTAGGAGAGAAAGGCACAAAGGATGAAAGGGGATCAAGCAGCTACCAAACCCAGCTTTGTCAGGTTTAGATGCAAATAGAACCATTAACCTTCATGTGTTCTTGTGAAACGAGAGGCTATTTTGCAGATACTCCTAAGCCTTCTCTTTACTTTTATCCCAAAGTTTCTGATCCCATCTCATTTTTGCTCCTTTCCTAACCTAGCCTGCATCCCATGGGCATTCAACCCCCTCATTTCCATCTCCAACCCCAGACGTACACACTCCTCTCCTGCCTGGGATAAATTCACCGTTCTTTTCCCTGTGTTCCTGCTCCAGAACCACTGATTGCTCCTGAACTATTGATGACTCCCAAATTAAAGTGCTTTGCCACGCTCTGGGTTAGCTTCATTTCACATCTATACCGTCACCTGCAGCAGAACTCACAATCCTCCCTGCCAAGGCTTCCACTGTCCTTCCTTCTCCTTCCTTGCTCTTTTCTAAAGCTTTGTGCCTTTCCTCTGGCCTCCACTCTCTCCAGATCCCACTCATCATCAACAGACAATCTTGTATCCTAGGTCACAGAAAATAAACAGCCACTAAGCAGGAACTTCTCCCACTCTCTTCCCCTCTGCTTCCTAATGGATCTGTATCTTTACCCATTGTTATGGACTGCATGTGTGTCTTCCCCAAAAGTCATATGTTGAAACCCTAATCCACAGTGTCACTGTATTTGGAGATACGGCCTATAAGGAGTTGATTAAGGTTAAATGAAATCATAAGGGCAGGACTCTGCTCCGATAGGATTAGTGTCCTTATAAGAAGCGACATTAGAGAACTTGTTCTCTCTCTGCACGCACACATTCAGGAAAGGCCATGTGAGGACATAGTGAGAAGTCAGCTGTCTGCAAGCCAGGAAGAAAGCTCTCACCAGCCTTTTACTAGTGCCTTCTTTCCCTTAAGTCAGAACTGCATGGCAGGGTAGGAGCTCAGGGTCAGGGATGGGTTGGAAAGTTGTTGGGTGATCCAGGAATTAGCACAGAGCAGGGTGAATTGAATATTTGATAACCACCACAGAACTTAGCGGCTTAAAACAGAAAGTGTTATATTGTTTCTCATACGTCTTCAAAATGGGCGGGGCTCAGCTGGACAGTTCTTCTACAGGTCTGACTGGAGGTCATTCATGTGGCACTTTTTAGTTGGCAGGGCAGTGCGGCGGGGGGAGCTCAGCTGGGATGCTGGGATGACTGGGCCTCCTCCCTTTCCATATAATGTCAGGACCTCTCTCTCCATGTGGCTTTTCCATACGTTCTCTCCAGCAGTGTTGGCAGCCTTCTAACACGGGGAGTCAGAGCTCCTAAGAGCACAAAGGTGGAAGCTGATAGGCCTTCCCAAGCCTTATGCCCCAGACTGGCACAACGTCACTTCCTCTGCAGTCTGTTGGTTGTGTATGTCACAGGACCAGCCCAGATTCTAGGGGAGAGACTGAACAGAGTGTGCTCACTGAGGGCCACCACTGTAACAGAATGAACAACTTTTCATTCGTCAACATACACCATAGGTAAGGACTTTCCAATAGGACTGTCCACATCTGCTTCTGGGACTCTTTATCTTGATATTGCTTTAACATTTCTAAGTCCATCTGCTAAAGGAATATCTACTGAAATATAAGAGAGCCCTACTCTTTTATGTGCTACTCCATCTATTTCAGATGACTTTGCATCTCTTTTTGAGGAGAAAATTTATTTCCAGCTTCTTGGTAGAACATCTTTTAGCATTACGTAGTGACAGTTATGATTTTAGAGAGGTCTCACCTCACCTCCCTATGGCTTCACCTCCCATGTCTGGGTTTCAGAACCAGCGCAGACTTGAGCTTCACCTGTTTTTAGTGGCGTTTAGAGGCTATGGTATAAGCTAGCGTAAGATTTTGAGTTAGCCCAAGTATTTTCCATATTCCACACACAGCCACCTCCACATTTCTAATATACTACGGGAACTTTCTATCATTTCAGGCAGCAGCTCAGGCAGGCAAAGCTCATCGCCTCAAGGAAGGGAGGCTATAGCCAAACAAAAGAGAACAAAGGCATCAATTCTCAATCTTGAGTTTCAAAGAGTCTTTTCAGAGTCCTGGCAAAGAAAACAGGTTGATAGAAAAGGTTTCTGAGTTTCAAAAGCTTGGCTTTTCTTATGCCAAAAGCCATATGCTATGATGTTTACAATAGATTTGGGGAGATTATGTGACGATAAATAAAAAATATTAAAATGCAAAGAAATATATAAAATAAAAATATGTTAAAACATTTTAAACGTTAATGAATGGTCTAGTTGTATAGAGTCTATAGAGATTCCAGGGGCTGTACTGAGACCCAGGGGTCCTAGGAGAAGCAACAGAGTAGCAGTGAGTATTTCTGAGAGGGACCCCTAAATGTGGCTCAGTTTAGCAATCATTCCAGGATGCGTTCTCTGCAAGGGAACTCTGAGATGAAGTCCGGAGTGCAAAATGCTGATTGGGAATTAACATCAAAGAAAGAAAGGGAAAGAAAGCAGCACTGGGCTGAGGGAGAAGTTGAACTGGGATGGAAGCCTGACAAAACCTTGGAGCAAATGTTACTCACCCAGGTACTCTGGGATTGGGTGGAATGGCTGGACCTTTATACCTCCACCTTACTCAGTCATCAATACAAGATGCTCTGGGAAGGGCATGACCTTGAGAGAGGTGGCTGTCTGCATCTCAGAGGAGCTGACAGCTGGAGACCATCTGCTACTGCACTCAGTCTCTGCAGCTGGGCTGCAAGTCCTTCTGTGACAAGGGATCTGGGCAGCAGTGTCTCTCCACGTTTACCACACTAATCCTCTCGTCCCTGAGCTTAATCCCAGGCCCGGAGCTGATAGAATGTTTGGATAGGCTTAGAAAGCCTGCAGTAAGGGCCTGGTGAGAACTCCCCAAATGCAACCCAAGAGAGGCAGCACGGGGGACTGACGCGGAGGTGGAATGACAGCAGAACAGCCCAAGCATGGCCCCCCACTGCCACAGAGAAGTGCCTGAAAGTTCCCTGCATCCCCAAGAGGGCTCAGCAATGGTTAATGGAGAGTCAGACCTGGGCTGCCCGGACCAAGTGACACCTAAAGTTTATGGTGGGCAGGGGACATCTCGACTGAAAAAGGTGGGATTAACCGAAGACCACAAAACAAAAAGTTCTTCTCAGTAGATTCCAGCAAGGACAAATGACAGCTGTAAACCAGATCCCCCTTCCCTTTTTCAGTCCGGGGGTAGGATACTATAAAGACCCTCCCTATCTGGCTATCTCTATCAACTTAGATAAGTTTCAGGTCATGAGCTGAAGGAAGAGGTAGAAAAAATCCAAACTGACTGAGTTTAAACTTGTGGTGACAGAGAAAACCCCTAAGTGATTGAGTTTATTCAGAATTAAATAGATTTGAGTTTTCTGCCACTAGACAACATGGGGGTTCCAGATAGATACAAGTTCAATTATGAGTAAAAAAATGTAATTATATTTTTGATTCATTTATGCCAAAGATTGAAAATTCATACTTGTATATAGATATGAGATGATCAAAGAAGTGATCATTGCTTCAGTCAGTAGCAGAGATAGAAACGTAAACCGGTGATGTAGATCTAGGCTTGCTCTTGGCCAGGTGTGTGATACAACTGGGGATGCTATCTCAGAATGCTGACACTCAGATACTGTTGGTGTGGGGAATATTAGGAGATGATTTCTGTAAATCGACTTGGATACATATGTAATCAAGACCTTAAATTATTTATGTTTTGCAATTCTACTTTTAGGTATCAGGTTTAAGAAAATAACCAGATATTCTGACTGCTGTACAAAGAATAGAGAAATTCTATTCCAGGCAACAAATGTTGGACTCTGGCATTTGGGGGATGGCAGTAGAGATGGAGGATGTATAGGAAATTGGGATGTTTTTTGGAGGTAAAGTTAAGACTCGATGGTGGATAAAATGTATGTGAAGTTTAGAGCATGATGTCTTCTAGTTTTTGGCTTGAGCAACTGGGTGGATAACAGTGGCATTTACTAATATGGGGAAGATCCAAGAAGGAAATTTGCAAGGAGAGGGTAGAAAACAAGAGATTTATTGTGGCCACATTGAGTTTCTGATGCTTTTAAATACCCACAGGCCTCCATCTCTTGACATCTAGTCTGGAGCTTGGTGGAGAGGAGGAGGCTGGAGATATAATTTGAGAATCATGTGCATAAAGACGGCATTTAAAGCCCTGGGAGTGGATGAAAGCATTTCCTGAGTTACTGAATGTAAATAGAGGAAATCAAAGTCGCGATAGGATCAAGTGTGTGAGAAGATTATTATAGATCTTTATTTTCTTCTTTATTGTGCTCTATATTTTCCAAAGGTGTTTGCAATGAAAGTATATTACTTTTAAAATCAGAAAACAAGTAAAGCCCTAATAAATCTGCTGCTGCCAACTCAGAAACATCCACACCACCTCCCTGCTCCTTTTCTCAGGAAAAGCCTTTCTCCTAGGTAGGGCGTTAAACACATTCATGTGCGCATTTAATTGGGAATCTTAGAGACAGCGTTTGCATGAAAATCAACATCCCCATCTCTTCTGAGTGCAAATGAGCCACTCATACCCTGGCGCTCCCACCTAAGCTGCCTCACGCTGCTGATTGAACCTGTGCCTAATTACGTGTCGCTCCTTGAGTTCTGGAGTGTGTAATAGCACTGTTTATTTGCCAAGGTTGACAGTGATGACTAAGTTATTTTCCTCTTCATGTGTTTTTTTTTTTTTTTTTTTCCTTTTTTAAGTGGAGTCACCCCGCCTATCATGCCACAAATATCACCAGTTGACGGGGTTGTCTCTGGTCAGTGAGTGCTGGGACAGAAGCCCAGACATCCAGGATGTTTTGTCAGAAGCCTGGGGAGAGGCAGTTTTTTTTGTTTTTTGGGGGTTTTTTGGCCACTGTGCTTGGCATGCGGGATCTTAGTTCCCCGACCAGGGATCGAACCCGTGCCCCCTGCATTGGAACTGCGGAGTCCTAACCACTGGACTGCCAGGGAATTCCCAGGAGAGGGAGTTTCTGTAACTCATCTGGGATGGCTTTCAGGCAGTGGTAAAAGGGCTTCTTGCCTTGAATCTTTATTCATTTCAACTAACATTCACTGTGGCCCTTCAGTGCTCCTGGCCCTACTCTGAGCACAGAGATGAAATATGACCCTGGGTAGGCTCTCAAGGAATGCAAAGTCTAGTGATTCCATCTGAGTTCAGTTTGTGAAGGGTTGTGATGAGGGAAGTGTGGGACAATATGGAAGCACCTAATCTGGGGAGTATGGTTCAGGGTTCAGGCTACCTGGAAAGGATAATAATAGCTCACATTTATCCAACTACCAGGCACAATTCTTCTTGCTTTATATGGAAGAACTCATTTATCCCTTCCAAGGACCTATGAGGTAGGTCCTATTATTATGCTCATTTTATGGAATGAAAAACTTAGAGTGGTTAAATCTGAGCTGAGTATTAAAGGGCAAAGACGGGTTAGCTAGGTTGGGGTAGAGGGAAACTTTCCAAGCAATTGGAGCCGCGTGGGGAATCCACAGAGTATGAGGAATAATTTGGGGGTGGGGAGCTGCAGGATGTTCTTTATGACTGGAGGCTATGGGGCCTGGGAGGATGGAGCTAGAGGGTCTTGAGAGGCTTGAAGAAAGGAAGTGACAGAATTAGATCTGCCTCCATTCTGGCTGCCTTGCGTAGCCTGGTCGGACTGGAGGAAACCAGATAAGAAGTGCTTGTAGTGGTCTTGATAAGTGATGAAAGCTAAGCTATAGCATCTGGAGTGAGTATGGCCAGAAGGAGATGGACTCAGGGGGTTCTGTGCAGCAGACAGCTGGACCCAAGGAGCTAGTGTGAGGGAGGACTCAGTGCCCAGATTTCTCCTTGGGTGACTGGTTAAGTGGTAGTGTTTCCCTGAGACTGGGAGCCCCAGGGGAGGAGCGGCCCCAGTGTAGACAGACGGTGCATGAGGTGTGTTCTTTCTGGTGCCTTGAGCCTGGGTCTCTGGGGAATGGGAGAAAAACAATGCCCAAGCAAACCAACAGAAATACAGTGAGCATAGGATGGAGACCCGAAATCGAGAACAAGCAAACCAACAAACGCCTCTTCATCTGCTTAGCTACAATCTGACTTGCCAGCATTTTCCTATAAACTAAGGGGTGGGAGATGTTGAAAATGTTCTTACAAGCAAGGGATGGTAAATAGAAATTAATCAGATAGCACTTGTTATTCATGTTTTAATATGTGTTAAATGTCACTGCCATTTTGTCTTTTTTTAAGCTCTATGTTAGGAAAAATTAAAAATATATATTCGTAAAATATATATATATATTCATGAGACCTTTTTTGAAAATTTATTTTTATTTGTTTGTTTATTGTTGGCTGTGTTGGGTCTTCATTGCTGCGTGCGGGCTTTCTCTAGTTGCAGCGAGCGGGGGCTACTCTTTGTTGCGGTGCACCGGCTTCTCATTGCGGTGGCTTCTCTTGTTTCGGAGCACGGGCTCTAGGTGCGCAGGCTTCAGTAGTTGTGGCACGTGGGCTCAGTAGCTGTGGCTCGTGGGCTCTAGAGCGCAGGCTCAGTAGTTGTGACGCAAGGGCTTAGTTGCTCCACAGCATGTGGGATCTTCCTGGACCAGGGCTCGAACCTGTGTCCCCTGCATTGGCAGGTGTATTCTTAACCACTGCGCCACCAGGGAAGTCCCCTTGAGACCTTTCATAGGCTTATTGCTCATGTTGCCCCCCACTTTTTCCCAATTCTCTGTACGGTCTTAATTTCTTCAAACCCAAATTCTCCTACTTTGGGGACTCCCCTGGCGGTCCAGTGGTTAAGACTTCATGCTCCCAATGCAGGGGGCACAGGTTCAATCCCTGGTTGGGAAACTAAGATCCTACATGCCACATGGCATGGCCAAAACTAAACAGACAAATTGTCCCACTCTGGCAGTTTTCAGAAGCCCGTTCTTTGAGGTAGGGGAGACAGTACTTTATTTATAAAGACCCTATTTCACAGAAAAGGAGAAAAAGACTTAGGGAGCATGTGTGGTTTCCCAGTGGTCCCCTTCTGAGTCAGTGGTGGAGGTGGTGTTCTAAGACAAACCCATCAGATCCCAAAGACCCTTATTACCATCTGCCCCTACCTCCTCCCCAAGAAGTGGATTGGATAGATTATAGGACACAGGCTTGGGAAGAAAGACTATAATTCTTTAATTGTCTCCAAAGAGAGACTTCTGGTTCTTGAAAACTAATGAGTACTGAAAAGGTTGGGTTATAAGGAAAGTGAGCAGCAGGTCTGCTAAATACCTTGCTAGAGTTAAGGAAACGGTCTAAGATGGGGAGATAGGGATCCTGCCTGCTAAACTCTTGAAATGTTTTCATGTGGCTGGACAAGTTTACTAGTATCCTCTCTGAGCAAGAGGATGGCTGAGGAGTAGAAACATCAGACTGGTGGGACTTCCCTGGTGGTCCAGTGGGTAAGACTCTGCACTCCCAATGCAGGGGGCCTGGGTTCGATCCCTGGTCGGGGATGCCGCAACTGCGAAGTCCGCATGCCACAACGAAGATCCTGCGTGCTGCAACTAAGACCCTGCACAGCCTAAATAAATAAATAAATCTTTAGGAAAAAAAAAAAGAAGCATCAGACTGGTAAGGACCCAGTGGTGCCTAGATCAACAAAAGTTTCCCGAAACTGAGGACATTCCAATGCGGAGAGAAACACCACAAGAGCCTCAGCCACTCTGACTTTGTTCTGCATTGGGACAACACCAAGGAGCATCAGGCCATGCTCTTGTTTTTTTGTTTGTTTTGTTTTGTTTTGTTTTTGTCGTACGCGGGCCTCTCACTGTGGTGGCCTCTCCCGTTGCGGAGCACAGGCTCCGGACACACAGGCTCAGCGGCCATGGCTCACGGGCCCAGCCGCTCCGCGGCACGTGGGATCTTCCCAGACCAGGGCACGAACCCGTGTCCCCTGCATCGGCAGGCGGACTCTCAACCACGGCGCCACCAGGGAAGCCCCATGCTCTTGTTTTTATTATATCATCCACCAAATAATTATTCAGCACCTATGGAAAGGGTACTGCTGGTTGCATAGCCAACATCTAGCTCCCCTTTCCTCCTTCCTCATTGAACCCAGATTTGCTCACCACCCCGTTCCTATTCCAGATGGAAACCATGATTAGTCTAAGACAATCAGATGATGGTGATTACCTGGCAAAGGTCCAGGGCTATATGTGTGGGCCAAGCTATGTTGGCCCAATGAGATTACAAGAAACTTTTATAGACTATGGTTGGGAAGAAATTTCCCTCTTACATGCAAACAATAAAGTATGTAGCATTGAAAGCCATGCTGTGACCACAAGGGGAACCAGCTTTCGGGTGGAGCTGATACCGCTGGTGGTCAGAGAAAAGAATCAGAACTGAACCCTAGATGACATCATTGAGCTGCTGATCCTACTGTACCTGTTTCCCACCGTGTATCTGGACTTCCGATTTTTGTGAAATTATACATTTCCTCATGGTTGTAAGCCCGTTGGAGTTAGCACTGGGATTTTCTATTACTTGCAGCACAAAGCATCCTGACTGAATCAACCTCCTTTTTTCCAGACACGGTGCTGAGCACTGGGGACACAGCCAATCAGTGAGGGAGAGAGGCTCACAAGTGAGCAGAGCATTTCTATTCTGAGTCCTCAGCACGATGACCTCAGTAAGCCCCGAGGCTTTGGAGGCACCTGGGACCAGATGGCCTTAGGGGCTGACCCCCGGTTGTAGCAGTGTAACCGTGATGCCTCTTCATAAATCTTTTTGATGTCTATCGATTCGGCCCAAATTATTAACATAGGTACAGCAGGTTTGTCTATGACCTCACAAACGCCACCCTGCTTGGCCAGCAAGTAATCCAAGGCCAATCTATTGTCCATAACCACACTGGCCAGTGAGTTTAAAGAAGTCAAAAAGTCTATTTGGGACATTTCCAGTGGTCAGGGCTAGGCTCTCTAAAATGTTGGTTAGATTTTCTTGGGTTATTTAATGGTAGGCAAAGCCTCCCCATGGAGCCATCAATCCCCCTGCCAGTCCTATTCCTGCCAATATTAATCCAGTGGCCTTCCTGGGTAATAATATTGAGTATTATTATGTATTGTGCTGTGAATGGGACCAAATGTCCTAATGTATAGGCTCTCTCATGCCACACATTATTGATATAAGGATAAGATTTATATAGGGGACATATTACCCTGGGGTGCACTTGTCTTTGGGCCCTCGTTCTGGGGAGTGCCACATATCCAGACACATCCTGAAGGTGCAATAAGAGATCTGGGAACAGAAGAATTTAACAAGGAAGCAACTGTCCGGACCCATGGAAGGGACAAGTTATAAACACAATGCAGGGACAGGGGCCCATTAGAATATGCAAAATAGTTAAGTCGGGAGTATTCCATGCCCTCAGCTTAGATGAGATGGTGAATTAAGAGAGTTTTACCCACCGCTTCCATAGAGCCAGACAATTTTTAGCCCAATTTTTGGTGCATTCCATCTCTATCCTGTAGGCACCCTCAACCTGGATTTCTGTAAGCACACAGTGGAGGCATTCATGGGAATTCAGTTTGGGTCCAGGTTCCAAAACGCTATGGCGATGTTACCATTGGGTGGCCAGGGATTATTCCAAAAAGGCTTACTATAGCCAAGAGAACCATTAGAGGTTGGAAGCATGACTGGTTTTCTGGATGACAAAAGGAGTCATTATTAATGGAAAAGTTTTAAGTCATATTTTTAAAAAGAGTTAAACTTAGGCAAGGTAGTGGGCCTAACAGGAGTATGGTCCATCATGCTTGTATGGGGAGGGAGGAGGGGATGCCATGTGTTTGAATTGGTCAAGCTCTTGTTGTATGTGCCTGTTTGTATCTGTAATGGTTGTTGTTAAGCAGGGGTGGCTATTGTAGATATGTTTACTAAAGCATGACTTTCCCATTCCCTCTGAGCCAAGACCATCGTCAGAAGTCCTACTAGTAGTAGCATGGCTATTACTGTATTTTTTCTCTTAATCCCAGCAGGGGCAAAGCAGATGTTTACCAGGGGGAGGGGGTTCTGAAAAGTGGCAGAATAAGAGCATGATAGCCAGAAACACGAGGATGAGTAGGCCAACCCATCACAGCCACACGAAGCCACTTATCTGTTGTCTTGAACAGGTATCTGAAGTCTTCCACTGGCTCGCACGAGTAGCTCTCTTCTGGTTCCTGTTGGGTCTTAAAAGATACGGGTTTTAATCTAGCCAGATGAACCCAACTAGTAATTCTCAGTAGCTTGGCAGCAGTTGGGTACTTAGTAACACTTGGTATGGTTCCTTCCATTTCGGTTGTAGCTGGTCCTCAGGGGACCCTTCCTTCCAAGTTTTTAGTAGGACAAAGTCCCCTGACTGGATGGACTCCTCGACATTTTCTTTTGTTGGGGGGATGGGCAGCACTTCGTTTCCGTGTTCTTGGAGGGCCCTTTGAACTTGGTTCAAGCTAACAAGGTGGGAGACCACTGGTGGGTTTCCTCATCAAACAGAGATCTGAGGTCAAGAGCAGCCTCCTATAGGTCATTTCAAGCGGGCTAAGTTGAAAATTCCCTTTGGGGCCATCCTGGTCCTTAGAAGGGCTACAGGGAGGAGGGAGACCCCGGTTTCTGAAGTCTCTTGGCACAGCTTAGCAAGCATTTTTTTTAGAACGTGATTTGCTTTTTCTACTCTGTCTGAGGACTGGGGCCTCTAGGAAGAGTGGAAGCAGTAGTTAATACCCAGAGCTGGGGAAGCCTGGTGGGTCAGCTTGGTGGTGAAGGAAGGTCTGTTATCACTCTGTGAGCTTCTTGGTAACTGAAATCTCAAGATTATCTCTTTAAGCAGAAATTTGGACGCTTCTATTGCCTTTTCAGTCCTAGTAGGTAGGAAAAGCTTCTATCCACCCTATAAAGGTGTCTATGAATGCCAATGGATATTTTCATCTGCTACATGGGGGTGTTTGGGTCAAGTCCAGGAATATCCAGGAATATTCCCCTGGATAGGTTCCCCGGTGTTGTATGGGCCAAGTTAGGGGTGGAGGTATGGGGTGGCTTCCTGGAGCATTGCAGGCACAAAACTTGTAAGCCCTGGTGATATTTTTTAACAATTTGGGACAGTCCCTTACCCAGGAACACCTGAGTAACCAGTTTGAATAAGGAGAGTCCTGCCCTAAGTGGAAGGATTCGCGGAAGTGCTTAATTATTTTCCATTGCTTGGCCCCAGGAATGAGAAGCTCGTTATCTTTTGTCAGCCGCCCTGAGAGGTCTCTTTCTAGTCCCCCACGTTTAGCCCACTCGAGTTCTTCAGGTGTATAAGATGGCACCATTGGGAAGGGTGGGCTGTCCGGTCTGAGGGCTACAGCTACAGCTTGTAGGACAAGCTGTTGTTGAGTTGCCATCTTAGCGGCCTTTTTGGCCAGGGCATTTCCCCTTGTAAGGGACTTGTTGCCCTTTTGGTGACCCCTGCAACCTCCTTTGGAAGCTGGACTGCTTCTAAGAGTTCTAGAATTTCTGCCTGGTGTTTTATAGGGGACCTTTTAGCTGTTAATAGTCCCCTTTCTTTCTATATGGCAACATGGGCATGTAGCACTAGGAATCCATACTTGGAATCAGTATAAATACTGATTCTTAATCCCTTTTCCAGCTGAACAGCTCTGGCCAAGGCAATCAACTCGGCCTTTTGGGCGGAAGTGTGAGAGGGCAGAGCTCCAGACTCAGTAGTGGTCTGCAGGCTGACTATGGCATAGCCAGCCTTTCTTACCCCTTCACGTATGAAACTGCTTCCCTCGGTAAATCATTCTACATCGGGATTCGTCAGGGGCTCATCCTTGAGGTCAGGTCTACTGGAGTAACCTTGTTCAACAGTCTCCATGCAGGAGTGAACAAGGGACCCTTGGGGTGGGGGGTTTGGCATTAGAGTAGCTGGGTTCAGGTCTTGGCAAACCTTAAGAGTTACATCTGGGACGTTAAGTAGGCGGGCTTGGTACTTAAGCAGTCATCCACCCGTCAGCCATTTGGTGTCCCTTTGCTTCTAGGACTCCTTGTGCCTGTGAGGATTTAGGACTTCCAGTGATTGTCCCAGGGTGAACTTACTGGACTCTCCCATTAGTGGAGCAGTGGCAGCCACTGCCCTAAGGCTTCCTGGCCATCCAGTGGTCACCTGATCAAGTTGTTTTGAGGAATAAGCTGTTAGTTTAGTGAGGTCCCTGAGTTTTTGGGTGAGGACACCCAGGGCTACCCCTTGTCTCTCAGCTATATAGAAGGTAAAGGATTTTTCTAAGCTAGGGAGACCTAATGCAGGGGTAATCCCTAATTTTTGTTTCAGAGCTAGAAACGCTTGTTGGCAATCTTCATCCCAGTTAAGGGGTTCATGGTCGCCTCCTTTTAGGGTCTCATGGAAAGGCTTTGCTAAGAGCCTGAATCCAGGTATCCAGGGGGGTTGGTTGGAGGGTTACAGTGGCTTCCTTCGGTCCTGTACTGGAGTCCTCGTCCCAGACGTGAGCATGTATCACAGGCACTTAACCTGTTGGGTGGAAATTTGGTCCTTGTGAGGAGAGACTTGATATCCTCATTCCCCTAGGAAGTTGAGGACCTGAGTGGTGTTTTTATCTGAGTTTTCCCTAGTGGGAATGGAAATTAGGTGGTTGTCCACACACTGTAGGAGAGATCCATTAACCAACTGTCATTCTCTTAACTCCTTTGCTAATGCATTCCCAAACAGGTTGGGGCTAGCCCTAAAGCCTTAGGGCCGCATGGTCCAGGTTAGGTGGGAGGTGCTCTGGGTGTCTGGATCTGTCCACTCAAAGGCAAAGAGATAACTGGGAGTCTGGGTGCAGGGGAATACAAAAGAAGGCATCCTTTAGGTCTCACACTGTGAACCAGTTTGTGTTTTCTGGAACTTGGGTCAGTATGGTGTATGGGTCAGGGACTCTTGGGTGAACTGGGACCACTGCCTCATTAACTGCCCTCAGGTCTTGAGCAAACCTGTATTCTGTATACTTTGTTTTTCTATGGGGAGAATGGGGATATTACACGGAAATTGGCAGGGTCGTAACAGCCCATATTTTAAGAACTTGGTTATGAAAGGCTGGATACCCCGTTGGGCCTCGGGCCTCAAGGGATACTGTTTTCTCCACGGGTAATCAGCATTGGGTTTTAATGAAATCTGAACTGGGGTCCATTGGTAGCTCTGCCAGGAACCTCAGTATCCTAGACAGCAGGGTTCACTTGGGAAGCCTATGGTGAGGCAGGGAGGCTTCCTCTGATGTGTTACTGAGGCAGAGGCTCCCACGGCCAAGAGCAGCTGTTTCTCCTGGTGCATGCCTTCTTGGAGGTGGTCTCCAAATTGAACTATTGTCTGGAATTTGGTGAGAAAATCCCTTCCCAACAAGGGGATGGGGCACTCAGGCATGAACAGGAACTGGTGTGCAAAGGTAAAACTTCCTAATAAGCAGCTGAGGGGTATGGGGAATCATTTGGCTTTGGGCCATCGTCCATCCATCCCTATTTCTATACGGGATTGGGAGGACAAGAGTCCAGGGAAATCAGAAAGCATAGGTGGCTCTGTATCTAGTAAGAAAAAAAAAAAAAAAGAAGTAGCTTTCCTAGCTGCCACATCAAGGGTTACCCGAGGCTCCTCAGGAGAAATGACCAGGTGTCCAGGTGTCCTTTGGGAGACAGAGAGGGTCCCGGGCCCCGTCAGTCCTCTCGGCCATCATCGGCTTGGGAGCCCTAAGTCCCCTTCAGGACTAGGGGCAGTCCTGCTTCCAGTGGCCCTCTCATATCGAGCAGGGTCCCAGTGGACTTTTCCATACAAGGGGCATTCGTTCTTCCAGTGGCCCTCCTGGCTGCATTAAAATAGGTCCCTTTTTGGTGGGGCAGTGTCTCTATTCCAGATTTTCTAGATCCTGCCCCTGCCATGGGCTTTTGCAAGGCAGGGGATGGGGGGTGGCGAAGTCGGGGAGGGTAACCCTGAGGTGCAGGAGATAGGGCTGCAGCTAGTAATTGTGCCCTGCATTGTTGCCCCCAAATCCTTTGTGCTTCCTCAACTCTATCTCTATTATTAAATACTCCAAAGACCAAGTCCATGAGCTGATTCATGGGAGGTTGGGGTCCCATAGCGGCCTTCTGTAATTTTCTCCTAGTGTCTGGGGCAGATTGAGTGATATAATGGATATTTATGAGGACTTGCCTTTCGGGGGTGTCAGGATTAAAATTGGTATACTTTCTAAAGACTTCCACTGGGCAGTCCTGGAAGAGGGCTGGATTCTCACCTTTTCCCTGTGTTACTTCTCTGACTTTGTCATAATTAACAGGCTTAACAACACGCCTTTTCATCCCTTCTGTGAGGCAACTTATCACGTGGTTCTTGTGTTCGAGCCTCTACCTCCCTGTTGGCAGTCCCAGTGGGGGTCCTGGTCAGGGATTGCATCCCCTCTGTAAGGTAGATTATATGTCCTTGATTTGGGGCTGCCATTTCATTGGCATGTGCCCGGGCTGCCCCAAGGATCTGGCTTTTCTCTTCAAAGGTGCAGCAGTAGAAGGAGGAACTGTGGGTCCCCCCAGGTAAGTTCATAGGACATTGTCAGCTTGGTGAATTCCTTCCACAAAGGGGTCCAACTGGAGTCCTCGGAAGAACATCCAGATTGCTCTTTGCAAGTAGCTAGGTCAGCCTTGGAAAAGGGACGTGGACTCTGTTGTTCCTCCATCGCCAGCGGGCACTTCCCTTAAGGGACAGAGTTTGGTATTGGGAGGTTTGCAGGTAGCCCTGCTTCGCGTAGTACTGACAGGACTCACCTCTGGTAACGGAGGATACAGGACAGGGCTGGAGGGATAAGTGGTGGTATTTCCAGCAGCCCAGATGGGGCGCTAGGGTAGACGGTCTGGAAGACTGTCTCCCCTCAGAATTGGGGAGGGTAGGAGTTCGAGGTTGTGGACCTCAAGAGGTCCACATAAGGGTATCATCTAAAATCAGATGGCCAGATCTCCTGGCCCCCTAGTTTGTATTGGGGCCATGCAGTATTGCAAAAGAAAATTAATTCCTCTTTTCTTAAGCCATCTCGTCTAAATTTACTCCGGTTAGCTATGCATCCTAGTGGGGAGTCCTTCGGGGTGCCTGTGGGGCTCCTGTAGGAGAAGAAGGTACATGTGAGCCAGGAATACCTGGCAGGAGTTTTTTTTTTAATTTTATTGAAGTATAGTTGATTTACAATGTGTTAGTTTCTGCTGTACAGCAAAGAGACCCAGCCATACATATATATATATATA
>NW_020174037.1:2811682-2822695 GCF_003031525.2 Neophocaena asiaeorientalis asiaeorientalis | reverse complement strand
GTCTGTCCATCCTATTCATAATAGTTTGCCTCTGCTCACCCCAAGCTCCCAGTCCTTCCCTCCCCCCCGCCCCTTAGCAACCACAAGTCTGTTCTCTATGTCTGTGAGTCTGTTTCTGTTTCATAGATATGTTCATTTATGTCGTATTTTAGATTCGATATATAAGTGATACGGTATTTGTCTTTCTCTTTCTGACTTACTTTGCTTAGTATGATAATCTCTAGGTCCATCCATGTTGCTGCAAATGGCATTATTTCATTCTTCTGAATGGCTGAGTAATATAGTCCATTATATATATGTGCCACATCTTCTTTATCCATTCTGTTGATGGACATTTAGGTTGTTTCCATGTCTTGGCTATTGTAAATAGTGCTGCAGTGAACATAGGGGTGCATGTATCTTTTCAAATTTTAGTTCTTTCTGGGTATATGCCCAGGAGTGGGATTGCTGGATCATATGGTAACTCTATTTTTAGTTTTTTAAGAAACCTCCATACTGTTTTCCATAGTGGCTATACCAATTTACATTCCCACCCACAGTGCAAGAGGGTTCCCTTTTCTCCACACCCTCTCCAACGTTTGTTATTTTTAGACTTTTTTTTTTTTTGGCTGCGTTGCGTCTTTGTTGCTGTGCGCGGGCTTCTCATTGCGGTGGCTTCTCTTGTTGCGGAGCACAGGCTCTAGGTGCACAGGCTTCAGTAGTTGTGGCTCGCGGGCTCTAGAGCGCAAGCTCAATAGTTGTGGCTCACGGGCTTAGTTGCTCCGCGGCATGTGGTATCTTCCCGGACCAGGGCTCGAACCCGTGTCCCCTGAGTTGGTAGGAGGATTCTTAACCACTGAGCCACCAGGGAAGCCCTAGACTTTTTAATGATGGCCATTCTGACCAGTGTGAGGTGATACCTCTTTGTGGTTTTGATTTGCATTTCTCTAATGATTAGCGATGGTGAGCGTGTTTTCATGTGCCTGTTGGCCATCTATATGTCATCTTTGGAGAAATGTCTGTTTAGGTCTTCTGCCAATTTTTGATTGGGTTGTTTGCTTTTTTTGTTATTGAGTTGTATGAGCTGTTTGTATATTTTGGAAATCTAGCCCTTGTCGGTTGCATCATTTGCAAATATTTTCTCCCAGTCCATAGGTTGTCTTTTCTTTTTGTTTATGGTTTCCTTTACTGTGTAAAAGCTGATAAGTTTGATTAGGTCCCATTTGTTTATTTTTGCTTTTATTTCTATTTTGCTTTTGTTTTTATTTCCTGGATCTTGGAACAGGGTCATGAACATTTGGGTATATGGAACTTACCCCCATTTACCTTCCCTTTTACAAAATAGGTCCAGCTGCAAGATGGTATTGTAATTCAGTGACCCATTTTCTGGCCAGATCTCTTGGTCCCCTAGTTTGTATTGGGGCCATGCAGTATTGCAAAAGAAAATTAATTTCTCTTTTATGAAACCACCTTGTCTAAATTCACTCCAGTTAGCTATGCATCCTAACGGGGAGTCCTTCGGGGTGCTTGTAGTCACCCCCATTTTTTGTTAGGATGTTATGACGAGACAGGGATCTGTCATGATCAGTCAGGGGTCTGGCCAAATGGTAGTTGTCTGTGCTGGTGCTCTCCCAGTGTCCCTGATACCCCAGAAACATAAGGGAGTGCACAGTTAGGGACTTCAGTGGATGGACCCCCTCAAGGGGGTGTTGCACAATTAAGTTCTGATGGCAGTGAAAGAGATGGTATAATTGGCCCAATCCGTGATGGCCCCTAACTCCAGGGTAGGGAATTCGGCAGAGGAGGTGTTTAATTAAGCAGGGAAAACTGGGCTTGTGGCATCCGGCCTTAAGAAAGGGTGTGTTGGCAAAGGCAGCAGTGAGATCCCTGTGAGCGGAAGTCTGCCTGTTTGGTGCGCCTGAGGTGGCCCCTGGGTTAGTTACAGAGAGGAGTAAGAGCCAGCAGGAGGACCAGCGACCCGAGTCCCAAACCCTAAACGCTGCAGAGAGGGAGGGAGGAGACCTGGCCCTGAATGGGCTTCGTCATCCAGCAAAAGAGGAAAAGAAGCTGATAGAGCTGAAGGATAGGGCTGGAGCGCCACAGGCGATATGATGATACTAATACAAGGAAAAATTCCCTGCAGGATGTGACCCTGGGGGAGGGGGGTGGGGGAGGGATGGAGTGGGAGTTCGGGGTTAGCGGATGTAAACTATTATGTATAGGATGGATAAACAACAAGGTCCTACTGTACGGCACAGGGAACTATAGTCAATATCCCGTGATAAACCGTAATGGAAAAGAATGTCTATATGTGTGTAACCGAGTCACTTTGCTGTACAGCACAGATTGACACAACTTTGTAAATCAACTGTACTTCAATAAAAAAAAGATTAAAGGATGTGACCCTTATGACGATTAGCATAACAGTGTTGGATCAAACATCCAGTTGGGCGAAAATCAGCTGGGGACTCAGGGTAATAGTAGGTCTTGACCTGAGGGGAGGCTAAAGAGGGATACCTCTGCACGCTTGAAACAGAGGCGACACCCAGCCTGCTGGCACAGTCAGCAAGGGGGCCCAAGGACCAGTGGACAGCCGAAGAAGTTGCGGGAGTTTGAGACAGGGAGGAGGAGATTCCACTCTTAACCAGCTGTGCTATATTTATCCGCTATTTTCTGTGACAAAATTCTGTGAATTTTCATTTCGCAGAATGAAAATTCAGTCATGTTAATCAAATTTCAAGTTCTATGGCCAAGCTCCTGCCTTGAGATGCCTCAAACGATTTGGCACCTGGGTTAGCATCAGAAAGCCCATCTGGGTAGAGTCTCCTCCCTGACCTGAATCTGAAAAGGCAGTGGGCGGCCATAGACCCGGACCCAGGCGATTTAGATAAGGTTTCCCTCCTTTCCTCTCTTGCCCTTTGACGACCCCCTCCTCTTCTGGCCTCCATGACCGTTCCTTAAGCAACGTCTCCCCTTCCAAAATGCCCAGTAACCTTCAGGCTGATGCCCTGTGTGGGACAGAGGACACAGAGGCAGGGCTTCCCGGCTGGACGGGCCCCTGGGAGCCAGGGGCCTGCGGAGTCTCGGATGGGCCCGGACCTGCAGCCGCAGTTTTCCAAACAGTCCCCTGGAGTAGGTTCTTTCAGCTTCAGGGAAAGGTCAGCGTTTCAATCTCATGTTTTCACACATCTTAAATGGATTTCAGAGGCCCTGGCGCTGCCGCTGCTTCTCTCTTTAAACAATGTGGTGAAGCCGCTGTAGCTTTGCTAGAGGCTGCATTCCTCCCACAGTGTGATGTGGTTTTTGGAAGTCATGCATGCAGTTAGCTAAACCAAACTAAGCTGCTTCATGAATGGGAGCAAACTCAAGAGAGAAATGGTGAATAGAAATAAGGCAAGTTTGCTTTCCACCCCTAATTCAAAAAGCCGGATAATTAAGTAGGCGGGGAAAGGAAGTGTAAAGGAAGTGTCCCTTCTGATTCCAAGAGCTGACTCTCTCTCTTTCTCCATTTCCTTTCTTTACTAGGTAGTGGTGGCGGTGGTGGTGGTTTGTCTGTATGTCTTGGGGGCAGAGGAGTGGGTATCGTAAGGGAAGTTCTAGTAAAAGATCTATTTCCCCGGATCCTCTGAGTAAGCTGTTTCTGTCATATGGAGAACATAATAACTGCTTCCAGTCCTGTTCAGCCTCCCTCCACTCAGCTCTCTTCTATCTGGCCCTCAGCAGCAGTTGCAAATCTTCAAGCTCTCTGCTGACTCGCCTCCATCTCTCACTCTGGATTCTACCTGGAAGCCGAGGTTCTACAGAATGAACTCAGTGCCCCCTGCACCTCCCACCTGCAAAGGCACAGAGAGCACATCCCCTTTCCTCTTACTTCCCCTCTCAGGGGAGAAAGAGCCGCTCTTCTTTGCAAAGCCAGTTCCTCTACTGTGCCCTGGATCCCAACATGAATGAGCTTGCTTGTCAGTTACTCTGCAGCTGCCATAACTCCTTCGCTCCAGTGTAATGAACATGTCCAAATCGCTCGAATTCCGAAAAAAAAGTCTTTCCTCGAACCTGCCTCCCGAGCCCCCCCTTGCCTGCCTGCTCTCGCCAGGGTGCATCTTGATCCAGTCATCTACCCACTTGTCACTGCCACACATCCCTGCCGCCACCGTCGCCAGTTCTGGCTTCTGCTCCCCCATCCCGTGGCTGGCCACCATTGACGCCTAATCTTCAGAGCCAGTGGACCTCCCATCCATTTCCTGTTCACTTCTGGACAAGAGAGTAGGAGGGGGAGTATGGCCAAAGTGAGCTCTTGAGGGGGACTGTTGGTGTCAGTTCTCTGATGCTTTCCCAGAGAGCCGAGAGTTTCAGACAAAGACATTTTTCATCTACCGAGCTGCATATTTTTACTTAGATATTTTAAAAAGCAATCTCAAGCTCTGAAGGAAAATGTAACATTGATGCCAAATCAGATGGGAACTAACACTTGGTATCAACAGGAATATATTTGAATCTAAAAAGGCTAGCTGCATCTGACAGCAGTGTGTCTGAGACTCAAGTCGGAGTCGGAGTGGGGGTGGGGAAGAGAAGCGAAGAACCTTCAATAAATGTTTATTAAGGCGGGGGATGGGTGGTAAATAGGGTGACCACCTGTGACATGTAGGAAGTCAGGGGAGGCTTCATGTCAGAAGTTACACTTAGGCTGACTCTTAAAGGGACAGGTAATTTCCGGTAAAGAAAAGGAGTTCAATACTGAAGGCAGAGGGAGTGGCATGTACAGGGCAGGGTGTTTGGGGAAAAAACCCTATTTCCAGGAAATGATGAGCACAGCACTTCGAAGCATCTTACGGTCTTTATGACCTAGTGTTGTCCCCTGTCATACCCCTTGGCCCTGAAATTTGGATAGTTGCAAGGAAAGAGCACATCCTGTAGTAATTTTTGTTATGCTTCGGGCTGAAGACTCACTAAATGTATATGAGTAACCAATTTCTCCTATGCCTCCCTAAAACAAATGTGTGCTTTTAGACACAGAAGACATACTCAGTCAAGGCTGCCTTTCCCCAGAGTTGCCAGCAGCAACCCAGAGGTGGGGGCAAAGCCTTCACAACAGGAGCCTGACGGTCCAGCAAGCCCCAGCATCTTCAGGGGTAGTCACTTCTCCCACGTTGCATCTGTCCTCACCATTCGTGAGCTCTTGGAAGACAAGGGCCATGTCTGTTTGGTTTGTTGTTACTCGGTGGCTAGCACCAAACATTTGCTCAAAAATATTGGTGACGTGCGTGGGGGATGGGGCCGGCATCCTGTGCTTTCTAAATAGAGGGTTTCTATCTCCCCTTCTGTTTCCAAGGAAACACTTCTGTAAGTTCCTGGTTGTGGTAGAGGTTGCCAGCTTTTGAGTCCTTCCTGGGCACATTGGTAGACTAGACCACACACTTTCCAGCCCCTTGTGGGTTGGTGGGATTGTATGACCAGGTCTAGCTCATGAAGCAAGACTCGAAGTGACGTGTGCTACTTCCTGGATGAGGCCTTTGAGTGGGTAGATCACCTCCAAGCTCTCAGCAGTGACCCTAGGATTCATGTGTTAAGATGACAGCAACGTCAGATGGAGGAGCTTGGATTCCTGAGCCAATAGATGAAAGGGCATTCCCACTGACCCTCACTGCCAATCTGTGGAAGAATTAAACCTCTATGGTGCTAAGGAGCTGCCTTGTTGCAGCGCCTACCATGACTAATTTATCAGTATATTCTACTTCCTCTACATAAAACCAAGTGGGAGTATGGATTAGACATGAACTCAATAAAAACACTGTTCATTAAATATTTGATGGAGGCCATGAGAGAGGAATAGCTATGTTTTATAATGGACAAGTCGATTACATCACTTTCCTTTAGGAAAACACACAGAAGAAACTTCTTAACCTGCAGTTCTAGAAAAGGTGGAATGTCTCCTGAACATTCAATAATAAAAAGTTACTAAGAATGTGATTCTTGATTGAGCCGTTGTTTTGCCATGCCTCCCAGCAAGCTCAGAGCCAAGTATGTAGCTTATGCATGGTCTCATGGAATGCATTTTTGCCAGTTCTCTACTATGATTTTGCTATTCAGTCATTTTCCCTTTAGGTCTTGATTTACCTCATTTTGTTTGCTCTAATTGTGTTTTATACACTCTGTAAGTCTCTTAATATCTTTCTTTTGTGAAGGAGATAAAAACAAGGAAGTGTGAGAATCAAATTTTTAGAATGGGCTCTGGATGTAAGCCATTCTTAACACTGGTGAAGGCAGACAGTATAAATCGGCTTTGAGTTTAAAAATCAGTGCTGTAATTACAGTCCAGTAAAGATGTTAAAAAAATTATTTTGAAATGATTAGATTATGGGTTGGCAGAAATTGAATATTCGAATGCAATAAGTTTAACTGGTTACATGGTAATTTTGATTTGAGCTAGCTTCTGACAGTAATACTTGCCTGGTCAAATAATTTTAAAAAGCTAAAGTAGTTTGAATTCATCACTAAAAAGATCATATTAAAAGACAAAAAAATCCTTTTTGACCCACCTCCTAGAGAAATAGAAATAAAAACAAAAATAAACAAATGGGACCTAATGAAACTTCAAAGCTTTTGCACAGCAAGGGAAACCATAAACAAGACAAAAAGACAACCCTCAGAATGGGAGAAAATATTTGCAAATGAAGCAACTGACAAAGGATTAATCTCCAAAATATACAAGCAGCTCATGTAGCTCAATATCAAAAAAACAAACAACCCAATCCAAAAATGGATGGAAGACGTAAATAGACATCTCTCCAAAGAAGATATACAGATGGCCAACAAACACATGAAAGGATGCTCAACATCAGTAATCGTTAGAGAAATGCAAATCAAAACTACAGTGAGGTATCACCTCACACCGGTCAAAATGGCCATCATCAAAATATCTACAAACGATAAATACTGGAGCGGGTGTGGACAAAAGGGAACCCTCTTGCACTGTTGGTGGGAATGTAAACTGATACAGCCACTATGGAGAACAGTATGGAGGTTCCTTAAAAAACTAAAAATAGAATTACCATATGACCCGGCAATCCCACTACTGGGCATATACCCAGACAAAACCATAATTCAAAAAGAGTCATGTACCACAATGTTCATTGCAGCACTGTTTACAATAGCCAGGACATGGAAGCAACCTAAGTGTCCATTGACAGATGAACGGATAAAGAAGATGTGGCACATATATACAATGGAATATTACTCAGCCATAAAAAGGAATGAAACTGAGTTATTTGTAGTGAGGTGGATGGACCTAGAGACTGTCATACAGAGTGAAGTAAGTCAGAAAGAGAAAAACAAATACCGTATGCTAACACATATATATAGAATCTAGAAAAAAAAAAATGGCACGAAGAACCTAGTGGCAGGACAGGAATAAGACGCAGACGTGGAGAATGGACTTGAGGATATGGGGAGGGGTAAGGGTAAGCTGGGATGAAGTGAGAGAGAGGCATGGACATATATACACTACCAAACGTAAAATAGCTAGTGGGAAGCAGCCGCACAGCACAGAGAGATCAGCTCGGTGCTTTGTGACCATCTAGAGGGGTGGGATAGGGGGGGTGGGAGGGAGGGAGATGCCAGAGGGAAGAGATATGGGAACATATGTATAACTGATAACAAAGCAGAACACACCACTGTAAAGCAATTATACTCCAATAAAGATGTTTAAAAAAAAAAAGACAAAAAAAATCAGTGCTGTTGATTTTAATTTACCCCTCTTCCAGGTTTCATGACGATTAATCTTCCCTTTGATTTGTAACAGGGCAGCTCAAAGAACAGGTTAATGATGAGAATTACCGGGGCAGGGTGCGTAGTAAGATAGTCTGTGGCAGTGGCTGTGACTTGCAGTTAGAGGAAAATAACTGCTCACGGGTTCAGGGTCCCCAGATGATGTTCAGTCACTGGCATTTCCTCCTTCTGAGGCTTCACACACCACTTTAACATTTTTGATGGAAAACATTCATTCCCTCCATAAAATTCCCCCCAGTTGGTTATAAACAGCTGATGGAGAAATATTAACATTTTAAAATTCCAGCTCACACCTCACCTTAAATTTACCTTTGCTTTTCGTAACGGTTTAGATTTAATGGCTTGAAATATCCCTCATGTACATGCACTGAAAGGCAATGCTATATAATTTCTACATTTCATATCTGTAAATGATTTACAACAGATGCACATAGACACATGTGAAAAAAATTCTTTATTAATTTCTCACATTTCATTACAAAATGTATGTTGCAAACAACTTTGAATAACCTACTTGTGTGTTTTTTGTTGTTTTTTAAACCCCTTGGCTTCAAGAACTCAGGATCTCCCGATCTTTTATCAAGTACTGGGAAATACTGATTTTATTGGAGTCAATAGGTTATCATTTTGCTATTTATTTTCTTCTCTCAAGCTCTGAAAAAAAATGTCCTCTGTATAAATTAAACAAAAAAAGTTGTAAATTCTATGTCATTACAGTCAACAGAATTATAATAATGCATCCAAAATGTGCGGCCACAAAATATCAGGTATATGTTTGAAAAAAGAAAAAAAAAATGACATTCTAGCCTTGTTAAAAGGATAATGGTCCCATATTTTTATTAACAGGTTAGCAAAACAAAATCCAATGGATTACAATATTTACATGTTATTTGAAAAATAAAGTAGTGATAAAAGCATGTCACAAATATTTTCTTTTTTTTTTCTTTTTTTCTTTCTTTTTTTTCTTTTTTTTTTTTTTTTTTTTTTTTTTTGTTTGTTTTTTGGTAACCATTACAAACACCCAATCCAGGTATGGAACTGTTTAGTACATTTGAAATGAGGCCAATTAAAAACAAATATGGACACAAAATGAATCTTTGTCTAGATAGTTCACACTTTCCCTTTTTCTGGTTTCCACATGATGGCCCCCATCCCTAAAAAAGAAAAATTAAATTAAAACAAACGCCCTACAAATAAAAATTCTTAACAGCAAGAAAGTAAAAGAACATGCTTTTCAAGTAAGCACTTATTCCACAAATGCAATATCTTTCCATGGATTTTATTTGAAGCTGTGTGGGACACTGTCATCTCAGCAATTCCCCTTCCCTTTCTCCCCCCCTCCCCCAACCCTTCCAAGTTAAAAAAAAAAAAAACAAAACATGAAAACCAAAGGACTCACACACATACACACACATGCTCACGCACACATCCAAGCTCACACGCACACAGGCTTCTAAAACCTAAGATTCAAGGAAAGTTCTACTTTTTGGAACGAAACCCTTTGTTCACAATCAGAACGTATTATAAATGTAGACTTAGATTTAGTCTAAGCTGCTCCCTCCTGAAAAAGCTAATATGGGGAAACAGAGCAGCTGGCAGCTAGATTAAAGAAAAAAAAAAAGTAGTTCTCCAGGCTCCTTGTAGGATATAAGTATTTCGTGAACACTCTCACCAAAGGGATGGGATTTGAGCACATCCCCTTGTCCCGCAAAGTAAATGAGAATCCCCCCACCCCCAAAAAAACACAATGCAAACAAAAACAGAACACAGATTTAAAATCACACACAAAAGCCAGCCCATCCTAACAGAAATTATTTGTGTGAGACAGATAATGTGTAAAATTTGACAGCAACAAAAGGGTGAAGAGGACTTCCTCGTCTGGCCCACAAGCTGCATAGCTGTGCCGAAAAGTTTGGTTCTTTAGTTAAATTAAAAAAAAAAAAAAAAAAAAGTTCTTTGTTATTTCCATGTTTAAAATAAAAACGTTCCTATTCACGAAAAACTAAATCTCCCTTTCCCCCAAATCAAAACAACAATAACACACACACAAAAAACAATTTATATGAAAAACTGAATTGTGCTGTGTTTGTAACACTCAAACTGACAGAAGATAAACGTGTGGCAAACAAAACTCCACAGTCGCCTTAAAATTAGCTCACACGAAATCTACCAATTCTAAATTATAGTTGAACACTAAAAAACAGCTTACCTGGAATAAAGGATAATTCACAAACATTTGTCTAATAATTAAAGTCTGTTTCTTTTTTTTGTTTTGTTTTTTACTAAAATAATTAAAAAAATCACAGTATTTTAAGAAATAAAACCCACGTGGGGATTTTAAGCACAATTTGTGTTCCTTTCTTTAAAACTCTTTTTTTTTTTCTCCATTCACCATCTTGCCCAGCAGTTCTCTCTACATTTAACCACAATGACGACAGGTAGTACTGACAAATGCAGAGAATTCCCTTGGTTAAGTTTGAGGTACTAGGAAACAGGTGACTGTTTTAGGCAAAGCAGTTTTTTTGTTTTGTTTTTTGTTTTTTTGTTTGTTTTTTCCCAAAGCGGCTGCAGTTAGGTCTTGAAAAAGCTTAACGTATTAAAACTAGAAAAACGCACCAAAAGTTGTGCGTCAAAAAGTTGTTCCCCTAAGAGAAGTCTTCTACTGTCACGGAGCTTCTGTTTCCACATACTGTCCGAGACCACCATAGCGCACACATGTGCAAGGGAGGTGCTTCGTATTCCGCAACAACTGAAACTTCCACGATGAAGATCCAGAAGGAAAGATGTAGTGATGGAAAAGGAGCCACATATTCCAACCATTTAAATAACTTTAATTTACATACTCACTCACACAGGTACCAGTGCTTTGAAAATAGATTGTTCAGTCCTAAAAAGCAGCTTTGTTCTGTCTTCTCTTTTCTGTCCCCCCCCTTCTCAGCCCAAGCTGGCCCTCCCACTTTTTTTCATCACGGTTCAAGTAAGAGGTGATTAAGAATTTCACCAAACGCTTATTCTTTTTTGGCCTCTGCATTCTCCAGGAGAGATTTGTCAGCAGCTACTACACAGATGGCTACTGGTTCATTCTTTAGGGAAAAGTCTATCCCGATTGCTTCGTCATCTTCCTTTTCCTCTATAGAGGGCACCTGAATACTGTCCTCCATGCTATCTTTCAGGTGGATTTCTTCTTGGCTCACCAGCTTGGTGTCATTCAACGCCCTGGAAAAACATTCATGGTAGTGAAGGGTGACA